>NC_090443.1:707665182-707968212 GCF_031143425.1 Pleurodeles waltl | reverse complement strand
TTGCTTATACACTGTAGGGGCATAGTGCTCATGCACCTATGCCCTCACCTATGGTATAGTGCACCCTGCCTTAGGGCTGTAAGGCCTGCTAGAGGGGTGATTTATCTATACCTATAGGCAGTGTGAGGTTGGCATGGCCGCCTGAGGGGAGTCCCATGTCGACTTAGTCATTTTTATCCCCACCAGCACACACAAGCTGGCAAGCAGTGTGTCTGTGCTGAGTGAGGCGTCTCCAGGGTGGCATAAGACATGCTGCAGCCCTTAGAGACCTTCCCTGGCATCAGGGCCCTTGGTACCAGGGGTACCAGTTACAAGGGACTTACCTGGATGCCAGGGTGTGCCAATTGTGGAAACAAAGGTACAGGTTAGGGAAAGAACACTGGTGCTGGGGCCTGGTTAGCAGGCCTCAGCACACTTTCAAATCATAACTTGGCATCAGCAAAGGCAAAAAGTCAGGGAGTAACCATGCCAAGGAGGCATTTCCTTACAAATACAGCCCGGAATCATTGTCTATTTCAGAAGAAATGCCAACAATGTTTCAGGAAAGAATGTGTAAATCCTGGGGGCGGAGCTGGCCAGCCAGCAAGATGGCCGGCACTTTGTGAGGCTCTGCTTCGGCTGGGGCCCGATACGCATATTTCTCTAGTCAGGACGGAGCTGGCTGGGTAGCAAGGCAGCGGAGGGGGCGCCTAGAGTCGGCGTCCTTCCCTCGCTGCAGCGGAGATGGCTGATTTGCAGCGGCATCTGGGATAAAGGCAGCGGGCTGTCTAGCGCCGACCCGGAGGAGATTTGGAGACTCTCAGGGTCGTGCTCACCGGAGTGCGCCGGGGGGCCCGATCGGCGGTGGATTCGGACTGCGACCCCTCCTGCGCTTGGTTGTTTCTGCCCGCCACGCCTGGGGATCACGTATGCATTTTGGGAGCCTGTTCCCGCACGGCCTGGATGCTGGGCGGCCACGCAGACGGCTCCGGGCGTTGCCGGCCTGAGGGCTCCCTTCTCCTAGGGTAGCGCCCGTCAATTTTGGTGGCCGCTTTCGCGGAGGATACTTCTTGGTGCCTAGGAGTGCTGGGGGGCTGTTCGGCGGTCGGACCGCGGACCCCGGCTGGAGCCATTTGGCTTGGCGGCTGGCTGCTGGTGACTGGCTTGGATTGGCCTGGATTGGTGTGGTGCGGTACGTGGAGCGGCAGATTGGCGGGATTTGGCCCTTGGAGCCCTGGGCCCGACTGCTGGAGGACATTGGGGCTGCTGTGTCTCCTCGCTGCAACTACTGTGGGGCTGCTGGTGATGTGGTGTCAGCTGTGCGGCCTGGATGACGCGGTTAACGACTGGTGAGCAACGGAGAGGACGGGATTGTGGCGGGGGCCTGGGAGCACGGTGGTGGTAGAGGAGAGGACCGGAGCGGAAGTTGGCGCAGTAGTGCTCTGACCATTAACCTTTGGTGCGGTGGCCTGCCTGATGTTGAACATTTGAGAGGTTGACAGAGCCGCTGGTGCCGGATAGAGCTGATTAGCGGAGACTTTGGTGAAATCTGTGAGAGTGGACGGAATAGCTGGTTCCCATTCCTGGATACCTACGGAGATTGGTTGTGTGTGTCTGGCGACGGCCTACTGACTGAGTGATGGGGAAGGCGGAGCAGAGGCATGCGAAGCTCTCATTTGAGGGGGGTCGGCGGAAGGGGGGTGCACCTACTGCTCAGTCTGAGGAGCCAGCGATGGATGAGGGCCCTTCGGATGGGTCGGTCAAGGCTATGTTTCTGGACTTGAAGACCAGTCTGGCTGGCATAGATGGGAAGCTGGATCATGTGACGGAGCAGCTTGATCGAATTAAGACTCCCGCCTTGATCAGTTGGAGGCGCGTACTTCCGGGCTGGAGGACACGCAGCGAGGTGAGCGTGAACAGTTGCTGCGCATGGAGAGGGTGCTAGAGGTTATCCGGGCTAAAAATGAAGATTTGGAAGCCCGGTCGCGCCGGTATAATCTTAGGCTGATCGGGCTTCTTGAGTCCACGGATATGGGCAGAATGGAGGATTTTGTGGAGGGAATGTTATCCGATCTCTTCCCCGGCCAGTTGTCCCGTCTGCTGGTGGTGGAGAGAGCGCATAGATCGCTGGGACCGCGGCCCCGCCAGGGACTCCCCCGCACCCCATCATCATTCGATTCCTGAATTATCGGGATCGAGATACAATTCTGCGACTGGCCAGGGAGCACTGCCCGGTGATCTATAAAAACACTGAACTGAGTTTTTTTCCGGACTACACCCCTGGCGTGCAGGCTGCACGTAGGGCGTTTTTGCTGGTGAAGCGCTCTCTGGCCCAAACGGCCGCTAGGTTTTCTCTCATATACCCGGCGAAGCTAAAGGTGCAACATGGCGGGTCTCTTCAATTTTTTACGTATCCGAAGCTGGCGGCGAGATATGCCAAGTCTTTCCCTTGGAAGTCTGAGGCGGCGCCTGCGGATGATCATGCTGCAGAGCGGGAGTCGCTGAGTGATAATGACTGACTGGCATAGACATTATCTAGCAGAGGATGTGCCGCTGCATTTGGCTGTGGGCCCTTTTTGTGTCTCTCGTCCTGAAGACACTCCTTTTTGCTGGGCCCCTTGCCTGCCCTTCCCTGTCCTGCTACTGGACGGGTTGGGTGGTTAGCTCTCCGCCCTCTGGATGAGTCCCCTTTATTTGCATATTTGGGTAACTGTGGTTTTCGGTGGGAGGGCTTTGGATTTGACCCGATTGGGGGGTCTGTGTGGGTGGGGGCTGGGGGGGATTTTGGAGTTGTTGTATTGTGTTCCTTTATGTTTTTCTTTCTGTGTTCTGTGGTTGCAAGGGGTTGGCCGGGATGGAGGAGTGACAGTACTGTGCTGTAGGTCTGCTGGGGGGCAGGGATGACACCGGTGGGAGCATCTCTGATTCGCTGTTTAACATGGAATGTGCGAGGCTTGAATGACAGACGGAAAGTGCATCTTATGTCGGCGTATGTCAAGAGGCAGAATATAGATATATGCATGTTACAGGAGACACACCTAGTGGACAATACTCTGCATTACTTAAAGGCGGAATGGATTGAGGAATGTCACAGCTCTGTATATTCGCGCTATGCTAGAGGCGTAGCGATTTTGATACGCAAGGGATTACAGTGGCGTACCCGTAGGGTAATTGTTGACTCATTGGGGCGGTATGTTCTGCTCAGCGGAGTGTTGATGGACAAGCGGTGTCGCCTCGTGTCGGTGTACGGACCTAATTCGCATGATCCTGAGTTTTTTAGTGAGGTCTGGGATTGACTGAGTCTCTGTGGGGGGGAACTGTGATTTGGGGAGGGGACTTCAATATGACTCTTGATCCCACTCTGGATAGAGAAAGTGCGGCTCGGGTGCAGCGTTCTGCTGCTGCTCGCGTTCTGTCTGTGATTATGGAGGATGTGTCGCTGGTGGACTTGTGGCGGATGAGGCACCCTACGGTTCGGGAGGGTACCTGTGTTAATTATGTGCATAATTGTTGGTCTCGCCTTGACCGCTGGATAGGCTCGCGCAATGTGGCTTTATGGACCCGATCGGCTGATCATTTGGCTCACAAGCTGTCCGATCACTCCCCGGTGCGAGTAGAGCTAGAGGTACCTGGTGGGCCTGCTCAGAGTTATGTGTGGAGGCTGCCGCTCGGGGCACTTAGAGATGAGCTGTTCCGTGAGGAGTTGCGCCGCAACATTAGTCTTTATTTTGAACAGAATGCGGGCACGGTGGAGTCTGCTGGTACGCTGTGGGAGGCCTTTAAGGTGGTTGTACGAGGGATATGTATTTCAAAGCAACACGGTGTGTTGAGTGCGCTGCGCCGTGAGCTGGCTGAGCTGGAGGCCCGGATAGTGGACCTAAAGGCTCGGCTAGTGCTGGGCTGGTCCGGTGATACATTGGCGGCCTTGAGGGCTGCAGTCTCTGCGTATGAAGAGTCGTCTCTGAGAGAATTAAATTTTTTAGGGAAATTTGCACTCGCCAGGCGCTACGGAGAGGGTGACAGAACTGGACGCACCTTAGCGAATTTACTCCGCAGGCCGTGGGCTAGTAGTTACGTGACTGAAATGAACGATCCGAGTGGGGAGCGAGTAACGGGGACGACTGAGGTTTTGAGGGTCTTCACTACATTTTTTCAGGATCTTTACTCTGCTCCTTCTGCGGTGCCTGTGGAGGTGATTCAGGGACATTTCTCTGAAATTAGTCTCCTCTGGTTAGACAGAGCGCATAGGGAATATTTTGATGCTCCTTTTACTGAAGAAGAGGTGAAAGCTGCAATTCGAAGCCTTCCGGGAGACAACGCCCCTGGTTTGGATGGGCTAACCCCGGCGTTTTATAAAGAATATGCCGACATTTTGGCGCCCTATTTACTAGAGGTGTATGATGAGGCTCTACAGAAAGGAGTCCTTTCGGCTTCTCTGCGCTAGGGGCTTATTGTTACGGTCCTTAAGCCTGGAAAGGCTGCAGTTAGCTGGGATTCGTACCGGCCTCTCTCGATGATTAACATTGACAACAAGATATTGGCTAAAATGATTGCGGCACGGCTGCAGCCGCTCATGACGAAACTGGTGCTGCCGGATCAGTCAGAGTTTATTCCGGGACGGTCTACAGCACATAATTTGCTTACGTTTTTTGCAGTTGCTGGCTCAGTCTCTGTCGACGATGTGGCTGTGGCGGTGTTCCTAGATGCTACTAAGGCGTTCGATTCATTGCTGTGGCAATATCTGTTCGCGCTTCTTGAGAGAGTGGGAATGAGTAGGCGCTTTGTGAACTGGATAAGTTTGTTATATTCGCAGCCAGTGGCTCGCTTATGGGTGAACGGGTGTGTGTCGGAGCTCTTTGCGGTGGCAAGCGGAACTAGGCAGGGATGTCCACTGTCACCGTTGCTTTTTACGATTGCGATGGAGCCGCTGGCGGCCTATTTGCGACAGCACCATGGTGTGCGGGGGTTGCCGTTTCGTCAGAGATCGATTCTGATATCCATGTATTCTGATGACGTTGCGCTGTATGTATGTGATCCTGTTCCCAACTTGGACGTGTTATTGGATGAGATTGTCAGGTTTGGGGGTATCTCTGGAGTGGCGATAAATTGGGCTAAGTCTGTCGTGTTGCCTCTGTCGTCTGGAACGGCAGTATGCCGGTCCCGTTATCCTATTATATGGGCGGATGGGCCTGTTAAATATTTAGGACTTTGGCTAAGCTGCGATGTTGAGACGCTCTGGCTTGCCAATTATGGTAAAGCCATGACTTGGTTAGAGGATAGAATTGCAACATGGCGTTCTTTGCCCTTGTCTCTGACCGGGCTGATTGCGGTGGCTAAGATGCTTGTATTGCCTAAATTTCTGTACTTGTTCATCAATCTCCCGCTGGTGCTTACGGCTGTTTTTTTGCAGCGTCTCCGTTCCGCACTGATTCGACTGGAATGGGCGGGGGTCAGCCTCGCATAGCTTGGAGAACACTAGTGTTACCATTTGAGTTATGAGGACTTGCGGCCCCTGATTTGGAGCTTTATTATCACTGTGCGCAGGCCTTGTTTGCGTACTATTGGATCCGACCGATTCATTTTTTGCCACACCTGGCTCCTGAGAGTGATGCGGTGTGGCCAGACGGCCTTGAGCGAGTGTTGGGCAATTTGGCCAGGGCTCGGCCTCGTGGTATAGATACAGTGGCCTCTACGGTGCGGGCATGGTCGATCTTGCTGAAGCGCTCTGGGACGAATGTGCCGTTTGCGCCGTCTATGCATGTGGCGGCTGCTGGAGATGAGGCGATGTTACAGGACTCGCAGCTGCGGAATTTCCTTCGGGCCTTCGATTTGATATCCCTCGATGATTGGTTGATCGATGGTAGATTGATGTCCCCGGGGGAGCTCCTGGGGGATAGACCTGCCACTGCGCTTCACCGTTTTTACATGTTGCGGATATGTGCTGTGCTGCGTGCTCGCTACCCCGGCTTGCCTGCGACTCCGACGGCTTGCCGCGCACTGGAGGTGCTGTGGAGTGCACAGTCGCTGGGGAGGCTTATCACAAAGCTGTATGGTTGTGTGCAGGAACAGGGGGGGGACAGGGCTGTCTGTAAGGATGAAGTGGGCGGAATATGTAGGGGAGAACATTGCAGACGATGTTTGGAGGGCGTGCTGTGCGCATATGAAGAAGTTGTCACTCAACTACAGGCTGCGCCTTATACACTTTAAGTTTCTGCACCGTTTATATTATACTCCTCGAAGTTTATGCGTTATAGGGCTGCGAGCGGATGATACCTGTGCAAGATGCCGAGCCCCTGCTGCTGACTTTTTACACTTGGCGTGGAATTGTCCGGAAGTGTATGCCTTTTGGAGGAAGGTTTTTTGTGTGCTCTCTGAGATGATTGGGCTGGAGATTTCTCCGTCTCCCTTGATGGCGCTGCTGGGTGGGGTGAGTGGAGTACAGACTACAGACTACAGTGCAACGCTTGTAATAATGGAACGGGGTGCGAATAGAGGAAATATGGCGCTCAGTGCAACGCTTGATTGGCATGATGTTGTTGCTGGCTAAGCGCAGGGTGGCAATTTGTTGGGGCCGGGCCCGGTCTCCTCAGGTCTCAGATTGGCTGCGGAATGCTGCGTTCTGCCAGGAGCAATTAACAAACTACTGGGAGCTGACACCGGTTGGCTCCAGGCCACGTGACATCTGGGCGCTCCTTCGATCCTATCTTGAATCTGCGTCTGTCTGAAGAGTCTGTTCTGTGGGTGTGTATCCTGATATATTGAGTGCTGTCCCGCTTCTATAGACTGCAGTGGCATGGGATGGCTACTGAGAGTGTTGATTGCTTCTCCCGGCCTTTTCTCTCCTTCTTCTTTTGGGTTTTCTGTTTCTTCCTCTCTGCCACATGTGTTTAGAGGGATGCCCTTGGACTCGACGGCCTGCTGAGACTGCTCGGTAATGGGCTGCCTGTACATGGACATTCGGTATTGTCATCGGTCTCCCTCTGTTCGAAGCTTGAGAACCTTTAGAGACATGAGATATGGCTAGTGCTCTGGAGTTCCGATGATCCAATGTAGCAGTAACTGCCTTGATCTACTGCTGTGAGGGCAGAAGAGGTGACTTTGTATTTATGTTGTATGTTGTTCACATAAATTCATAAATAAATAGAAGAAAAAAAAGAATGTGTAAATCCTCCTTGGAGAATGATGTTGAGACTTTTCCCAGTTGCATAGAGTGACACACACTCGGGGTACTATGGGCAAAGAGGAGCCAGGAACAAGATCACTGTTAGTCACTTTTTCAGGGAGTCAATCAATGACATTCAGTGATTCCAGAGGTTTAAAATGATTGTGAAAAGGAATTTGTGGATGGCTATGAATATTAAATATAGCTGATTTTGTGGGATAAAATGAGGTTTAGAAAAAAATAACCAAGAAGAACAGCCCGATCATCAGTCCCCAGATGCCAACAGGATTCAAGAGATCTTAATAAAGAGAACACCACCTGTTTGTTTTTAAAGCTGATTATGATACAGGCACCTGAGTCTGTTTGATAGATGAACCCACCCAGGAGATTTGTATAACAATGACAATCTCATTACATAAGGAGGAGAAAGCACTTTTGATTATGTAGACAATGAACAGTCTTGTTCTTATTGTTCTTAAGTTCAGTGAATGATTCTATTTACCCACTACCCAACAAGGAAACGTTAGTGAGAATCAGAACATATGGAGTGGCGTCAGATGGTAGGTTCACCATTAGTAACCTTCAATCATCAATACTGACATTTCTTTCTAGTGCATTGCCGTTAATGGGGCAGTGATTGCCAGATACAATAGCTGTGAATGGGGTATTCATGGAAATCAGCACCGTTGGTATCAGACGGGTGAAAGACTGAGGAGCAAAGGAAGTTGGAGTCTATAATGGTCAGAGATGCACAATTTAGAATGTGAAAGAATATGTGATAGTCTTAGTTTAGCCGGGCTAGAACTTGATTAGACCACGATTTTCTGAATGTCCATGACCTTGGCTTCAAAAGAGAGAAATCTTTCCTGTATGTGCTCAAACAAGTTTCCAGTAGAGCAATGGTACAGGGCAATAAGGTAAAATTCCAGAAATAGGACAGTAAAAGAATGCCTGAGGTCCAGCTAGGTACAGGGAGTGTGACTTTCCTAAGTCAGCTGTGCTGAGCCTTTAGCACTGTTGTGGATCTCTGATCCTAGAACTAAAGACGTTTCAGCCACATAAGAATTCAGTGGACACACTGGTTTGGTAAGAATATGACCACTTAGGGCACCTTCACAGGAGTTTGCCTTGGTGGAAACACTGAGAGGAAACAATACATTTTTTCAGTCTCAACAATGTGTTCATTAGTAGCACCCACACCCCTAAATAAAATTGTATCTAGGCAAGAGGAGTTCGGGCTTTTTTTGCTATTTGAGCTCTCCATTGGAATGAAAGGGGATTTTCATTTCCCCATAATGCACAATAGAAAGAAACAATACTTAAATGTAAAAAGGTGAAAGCAAAAGTGTAGCCCAGCCTCTTCCAGGTTCTGATGGTCATAGATAGATCCGATCTTTTTTTGCTCTTTGTCTGGGCACAGCCCGGGTGCATCCTGCACACTTATGGCAATGCGGGTATGTTGAATGTTATACTTAGCACTGAAGGCACTCTTTCGCCTTCTTCTCCTAGTCCCTCTTCTCTTGCAGCAACAAAGGCTGAGTGTCCTTCCTACCCAAGCACAAACAGACCAGTCAGGTGTCCGGCCCTGCTGGTGCTGTTAAATATGCTATATAGCACTGTGGGCCCTTCTCCTTCTCTCACTCCACCTCCTAAGCCCCTTCACTGGTAGCAATGAATCATGGGAAGTTTAGCCCCTCCATCCCAAGAGCAAATAGAACAGCCAGGTGTATTATGCTGCAGCTGTGGCATATGCTATATAGCACTGAGGGCAATCCTCCTCCTCCTCTTCAGCCTACTTCTGTGGTGGCAGTGAAGCATGGTGTTCGACCTTTCATCCTTGGCGTAGTTTCCACTACCTTTCTGCCTCTGTTTCCCAGGTTGTTGATGTGTGCTGGACTCTGTTTTTGCTGTTTTGTTAATCTGGGCAGTTTACCACTGCTAACCAGTGCTAAAGTGCAAGTGCTCCTAAACAAAATGTGTATGTAATTGGTTCATCCATGATTGGCATATTTGATTTACTGGTAAGTCCCTAGTACAGTACACTAGAGGTGACCAGGGCCCTGTAAATCAAATGCTACTAGTGGGACTGCAGCACTGGTTGTGCCACCCACATAAGTAGCTCTGTATTCATGTCTCAGACCTGCCACTGCAGTGTCTGTGTGTGTAGTTTTTAACTGTAAATTCGACTTGGCCAGTGTACCCACTTGCCAGGCCTAAGCCTTCCCTTTTCTTACATATATGACACCCCTAAGGTAGGCCTTAGGTAGCTCCAAGGGCAGGGTGCAATGTATGGTTAAGGTAGGACATATACTAATGTGTTTTATATGTCCTGACAGTGAAATACTGCTAAATTCGTTTTTTACTGTTGCAAGGCCTGTCCCTTTCATAGGTTTACATGGGGGCTACCTTTAAATATGATTAAAGTGTAGATTCCCTTTGGGAGCAGATAGACATGCAGGCACCACCAACACACACATGCACACACCCCGACAAACATGCCTACATCCACACACACAGTCAGACATGCACACCCACATGCAAACATACACGCACACATCCATACAGACACACCCACAGCCATACACGCACTCATTCCCATACACACAACACCCCCGCAAGCATACACGCACTCACACCCCCTCTACATACACACACGCACACCCCCATGCACGCACACTACACCCAACCTCCTTCCTCTAACGGAAGATCGACTTACCTGGTCCGTCGATCCTCCGGGAGGGGACGGGAGCCATGGGGGCAGCTCCGCCAACACCACACCACCAACAGAACACCGACACAGCGAATTACAGGACGTGATTAGCTGGGCGGTGTTCTGTTGGCGTGGCGGTGGAGGTGGAGCAACCTCAACTTCCCCGCCGCCCGCAAGTATGGCTCTTGTCGGCTCTCCGTTGGAATAACGACGGAGAGCAGCCAACAGTCATAATACGCCGAGCGGCAAACCGCCTGCACAGGCGGTCTTCCGCACGGCGGTCCCTCAGCGGTCTTGCAAAAAGACCGCCAAGGTCGTAATGACCCCCTATGTTTCAAAAAGTTGGAATACTTTTTAAGAATCTAAAACTATCTCTAGAACTTAATTCAAACTTTTACAAAACTTTTCAACTCTAAAAGAAATGCTAACAGGGACTAACACAAGGCCCTAGCAGGACTTTGAAAAATTTAGAAAAATAGCTCAAATTTCCAAAATCAGTTTCTAATGACAATTTTAGGAATTTAGTCGTGTGATCAGGTATTGGCTGAGTAGTCCAGCAAATGCAAAGTCTTGCACCCCACCGCTGATCCACCAATGTAGGAAGTTGGCTCTGTATGTACTATTTCAATGTAAGAAATAGCATGCACAGAGTCCAAGGGTTCCCCTTAGAGGTAAGATAGTGGCAAAAAGAGATAATTCTAATGCTCAATTTTGTGGTAGTGTGGTCGAGCAGTAGGCTTATCAGAGGGTAGTGTTAAGCATTTGTTGTACACACACAGGCAATAAATGAGGAACACACACTCAAAGACAATTCCAGTCCAATAGGTTTTTGTATAGAAAAATATATTTTCTTAGTTTATTTTAAGAACCACAGGTTCAAGATTTACAAACAATACTTTAAATGAAAGGTACTTCACTTAGGAACTTTAGGAACTTTGAATTAGCAAAATAGCATATACAGTTTTCACACAAATGGCATATAGCTATTTTACAATTAGACACAGTGCAATTTTCAACAGTTCCTGGGGGAGGTAAGTGTTGTTAGTTTTGCAGGTAATTAAACCACCTACGGGGTTCAACGTTGGGTCCAAGGTAGCCCATCGTTGGGGGTTCAGGGCAACCCCAAAGTTATCACACCAGCAGCTCAGGGCCGGTCAGGTGCAGAGGTCAAAGTGGTGCCCAAAACGCATAGGCTTCAATGGAGAAGGGGTGCCCCGGTTCCAGTCTGCTAGCAGGTAAGTACCCGAGTCTTCGGAGGGCAGACCAGGGGGGTTTTGTAGGGCACTGGGGGGAACACAAGTCAGCATAAAAAGTACACCCTCAGCAGCACGGGGGCGGCCGGGTGCAGTGTGCAAACAGGCGTCGGGTTTGCAATGTAGTTCAATGGGAGACCTGGGGGTCTCTTCAGCGATGCAGGCAGGCAAAGGGGGGGTCTCCTCGTGGTAGCCACCACCTGGGCAAGGGAGAGGGCCACCTGGGGGTCGCTCCTGCACTGGAGGTCGGATCCTTCAGGTCCTGGGGGCTGCGGGTGCAGTGTCCTTACCAGGCGTCGGGTTCTTAGAAGCAGGCAGTCGCGGTCAGGGGGAGCCTCTGGATTCCCTCTGCAGGCGTCGCTGTGGGGGATCAGGCGGGTCAACTCTGGCTACTCACGGGCTCGCAGTCGCCGGGGAGTCCTCCCTGTAGTGTTGGTTCTCCACAAGTCGAGCAGGGGGCGTCGGGTGCAGAGTGCAAAGTCTCACGCTTCCGGCGGGAAACGTGTGTTCTTTCAAAGTTGCTTCTTTGTTGCAAAGATGCTTCTTCTTTGGAGCAGAGCCGCTGTCCTCTGGAGTTCTTGGTCCTTTTAGATGCAGGGTAGTCCTCTGAGGCTTCAGAGGTCGCTGGACCCTGTGGAACGCGTCTCTGTAGCAGTTCTTTTGAAGTGGGGAGACAGGCCGGTAGAGCTGGGGCCAAAGCAGTTGGTGTCTCCGTCTTCTCTGCAGGTTTTTCAGCTCAGCAGTCCTTCTTCGTCTTAGGTTGCAGGAATCTGGTTACCAAGGTTCTGGGATCCCTTAAATACTCGATTTAGGGGTGTGTTTAGGTCTGGGGGGTTAGTAGCCAATGGCTACTAGCCCTGAGGGTGGCTACACGCTCTATGTGTCTCCTCCCTGAGGGGAGGGGGCACATCCCTAAACCTATTGGTGGAATCCTCCATCTGCAAGATGGAGGATTTCTAAAAGTCAGAGTCACCTCAGCTCAGGACACTTTAGGGGCTGTCCTGACTGGCCAGTGACTCCTCCTTGTTTTTCTCATTATCTCCTCCGGCCTTGCCGCCAAAAGTGGGGCCGTGGCCGGAGGGGGCAGGCAACTCCACTAGCTGGAGTGCCCTGGGGCGCTGTAACAAAGGTGGTGAGCCTTTGAGGCTCACAACCAGGTGTTACAGTTCCTGCAGGGGGAGGTGTGTAGGACCTCCACCCAGTACAGACTTTGTTACTAGCCACAGAGGGACAAAGGCACTCTCCACATGTGGCCAGCAACATGTCTGGTGTGTGGCAGGCTGCTAAAACTAGTCAACCCACACTGGTAGTCGGGTATGGTTTCAGGGGGCATCTCTAAGATGCCCTCTGGGGTGTATTTTACAATAAAATGTACACTGGCATCAGTGTGCATTTATTGTGCTAAGAAGTTTGATACCAAACTTCCCAGTTTTCAGTGTAGCCATTATGGTGCTGTGGAGTTCGTGTTTGACAGACTCCCAGACCATATAGTCTTATGGCTACCCTGCACTTACAATGTCTAAGGTTTTGCTTAGACACTGTAGGGGCATAGTGCTCATGCACCTATGCCCTCACCTATGGTATAGTGCACCCTGCCTTAGGGCTGTAAGGCCTGCTAGAGGGGTGACTTATCTATACCTATAGGCAGTGTGAGGTTGGCATGGCACCCTGAGGGGAGTGCCATGTCGACTTAGTCATTTTTATCCCCACCAGCAAACACAAGCTGGCAAGCAGTGTGTCTGTGCTGAGTGAGGGGTCTCCAGGGTGGCATAAGACATGCTGCAGCCCTTAGAGACCTTACCTGGCATCAGGGCCCTTGGTACCAGGGGTACCAGTTACAAGGAACTTACCTGGATGCCAAGGTGTGCCAATTGTGGAAACAAAGGTACAGGTTAGGGAAAGAACACTGGTGCTGGGGCCTGGTTAGCAGGCCTCAGCACACTTTCAAATCATAACTTGGCATCAGCAAAGGCAAAACGTCAGGGGGTAACCATGCCAAGGAGGGATTTCCTTACAAATACAGCCCGGAATCATTGTCTATTTCAGAAGAAATGCCAACAATGTTTCAGGAAAGAATGTGTAATTCCTGGGGGCGGAGCTAGCCAGCCAGCAAGATGGCCAGCACTTTGTAAGGCTCTGCTTCGGCTGGGGCCCGATACGCATATTTCTCCGGTCAGGACGGAGCTGGCTGGGTAGCGAGGCAGCGGAGGGGGCGCCTAGAGTCGGCATCGTTCCCTCGCTGCAGCTGAGGTGGCTGATTTGCAGCGGCATCTGGGATAAAGGCAGCGGGACCCGCTGCCTCGTGGCGTGGCGTGCTCCTGACCGCCGCGCTTGCTACGGGGCTGTCTAGCGCCGACCCGGGGGAGATTTGGAGACTCCCGGGGTCGCGCTCACCGGAGTGCTCCGGGGGGCCCGATCGGCAGTGGATTCGGACCGCGACCCCTCCTGCGCTTGGTTGTTTGTGCCCGCCACGCCTGGGGATCACGTATGCACTTTGGGAGCCTGTTCCCGCGCGGCCTGGATGCTGGGCGGCCGCGTGGACGGCTCCGGGCATTGCCAGCCTGAGGGCCCCCTTCTCCTAGGGTAGCGCCCGGCAATTTTGGTGGCCGCTTTCGCAGAGGATACTTCTTGGTGCCTAGGAGCTGGAGCCATTTGGCTTGGTGTCTGGCTGCTGGTGACTGGCCTGGATTGGCCTGGATTGGTGTGGCGCGGTACGTGGAGCGGCAGATTGGCGGGATTTGGCCGTTGGAGCCCTGGGCCCGACCGCTGGAGGACATTGGGGCTGCTGTGTCTCCTCGCTGCAACTACTGTGGGGCTGCTGGTGATGTGGCGTCAGCTGTGCGGCCTGGACGACGCGGTTAACGACTGGTGAGCAACGGAGAGGACGGGATTGTGGCGGGGGCCTGGGAGCACGGTGGTGGTAGAGGAGAGGACCGGAGCGGAAGTTGGCGCAGTAGTACTCTGACCACTTACCTTTGGTGCGGTGGCCTGCCTGATGTTGGACATTTGAGAAGTTAACAGAGCCGCTGGTGCCGGATAGAGCTGATTAGCGGAGAGTTTGGTGAAATCTGTGAGTGGACGGAATAGCTGGTTCCCATTCCTGGATACCTACGGAGATTGGTTGTGTGTGTCTGGCGACGGCCTACTGACAGTGATGGGGAAGGCGGAGCAGAGACAGGCGAAGCTCTCATTTGAGGGGGGTCGGCGGAAGGGGGGTGCACCTACTGCTCAGTCTGAGGAGCCAGCGATGGATGAGGGGCCTTCGGATGGGTCGGTCAAGGCTATGTTTCTGGACTTGAAGACCAGTCTGGCTGGCATAGATGAGAAGCTGGATCATGTGATGGAGCAGCTTGATCGAATTAAGACTCGGGTGGATGAGCATGACTCCTGCCTTGATCAGTTGGAGGTGTGTACTTCCGGGCTGGAGGACACGCAGCGAGGTGAGCGTGAACAGTTGCTGCGCATGGAGAGGGTGCTAGAGGTTATCCGGCTAAAAATGAAGATTTGGAAGCCCGGTCGCGCCGGAATAATCTTAGGCTGATCGGGCTTCTCGAGTCCACGGATATGGGCAGAATGGAGGATTTTGTGGAGGGAATGTTATCCGATCTCTTCCCCGGCCAGTTGTACCGTCTGCTGGTGGTGGAGAGAGCGCATAGATCGCTGGGACCGCGGCCCCGCCCGGGACTCCCCGTGCCCCATCATCATTCGATTCCTGAATTATCGGGATCGAGATACGATTCTGCGACTTGCCAGGGAGCACCGGCCGGTGATCTTTAAAAACACTGAACTGAGTTTTTTTCCAGACTACTCCCCTGGCGTGCAGGCTGCGCGTAGGGCGTTTTTGCCGGTGAAGCGCTCTCTGGCCCAAACGGCCGCTAGGATTTCTCTCATATACCCGGCGAAGCTAAAGGTGCAACATGGGGGGTCTCTTCAATTTTTTACGGATCCGAAGCTGGCGGCGAGATATGCCAAGTCTCTCCCTCGGAAGTCTGAGGCGGCGCCTGCGGATGATCGTACTGCAGAGCGGGAGTCGCTGAGTGATAATGACTGACTGGCATAGACATCATCTAGCAGAGGATGTGCCGCTGCATTTGGCTGTGGGCCCTTTTTGTGCCTCTCGTCCTGAAGACACTCCTTTTTGCTGGGCCCCTTGCCTGCCCTTCCCTGTCCTGCTACTGGATGGGTTGGGTGGTTAGCTCTCCGCCCTCTGGATGAGTCCCCTTTATTTGCATATTTGGGTAACTGTGGTTTTCGGTGGGAGGGCTTTGGATTTGACCCGATTGGGGGGTCTGTGTGGGTGGGGGTTGGGGGGGATTTTGGAGTTGTTGTATTGTGTTCCTTTATGTTTTTCTTTCTGTGTTCTGTGGTTGCGAGGGGTTGGCCGGGATGGAGGAGTGACAGTACTGTGCTGTAGGTCTGCTGGGGGGCAGGGATGACACCGGTGGGAGCGTCTCTGATTCGCTGTTTAACATGGAATGTGCGCGGCTTGAATGACAGACGGAAAGTGCGTCTTATGTCGGCGTATGTCAAGAGGCAGAATATAGATATACTGTATGCATGTTACAGGAGACACACCTAGTGGAGAATACTCTGCATTACTTAAAGGCGGGATGGATTGGGGAATGTCACGGCTCTGTATATTCGCGCTATGCTAGAGGTGTAGCGATTTTGATACGCAAGGGATTACAGTGGCGTACCCGTAGGGTAATTGTTGACTCATTGGGGCGGTATGTTCTGCTCAGCGGAGTGTTGATGGACAAGCCGTGTCGCCTCGTGTCGGTGTACGGACCTAATTCGGATGATCCTGAGTTTTTAGTGAGTTCTGGGATTGACTGAGTCTCTGGCGGGAGGCTGTGCTTTGGGGAGGGGACTTCAATGTGACTCTTGATCCCACTCTGGATAGAGAAAGTGCGGCTCGGGTGCAGCGTTCTGCTGCTGCTCACGTTCTGTCTGTAATTATGGAGGATGCGTCGCTGGTGGACTTGTGGCGGATGAGGCACCCGGCGGTTCGGGAGGGTACCTGTGTTAATTGTGTGCATAATAGTTGGTCTCGCCTTGACCGCTGGATAGGCTCGGGCGATGTGGCTTTATGGACCCGATCGGCTGATCATTTGGCCCGCACGCTGTCCGATCACTCCCCAGTGCGAGTAGAGCTAGAGGTACCTGGTGGGCCTGCTCAGACTTATGTGTGGAGGCTGCCGCTCGGGGCACTTAAAGATGAGCTGTTCCGTGAGGAGTTGCGCCGCAACATTAGTCTTTATTTTTAACAGAATGCGGGCACGGTGGAGTCTGCTGGTACGCTGTGGGAGGCCTTTAAGGTGGTTGTACGAGGGATATGTATTTCAAAGCAACACGGGGTGTTGCGTGCGCTGCGCCGTGAGCTGGCTGAGCTGGAGGCCCGGATAGTGGACCTAGAGGCTCGGCTAGTGCTGGGCTGGTCCGGTGATAAATTGGCGGCCTTGAGGGCTGCAATCTCCGCGTATGAAGAAGCGTCTCTGAGAGAATTACATTTTTTAGGGAAATTTGCACAGGCCAGGCGCTACGGAGAGGGTGACAGAGCTGGACGCACCTTAGCGAATTTACTCCGCAGGCCGTGGGCTAGTAGTTACGTGACTGAAATGGACGATCCGAGTGGGGAGCGAGTAACGGGGACGACTGAGGTTTTGAGGGTCTTCACTACATTTATTCAGGATCTTTACTCTGCTCCTTCTGCGGTGCCTGTGGAGGTGATTCAGGGATATTTCTCTGAAATTAGTCTCCTCTGGTTTGACAGAGCGCATGGGGAATATTTTGATGCTCCTTTTACTGAAGAAGAGGTGAAAGCTGCAATTCAAAGCCTTCCGGGAGACAAGGCCCCTGGATTGGATGGGCTGACCCCGGCGTTTTATAAAGAATATGCCGACATTTTGGCGCCCTATTTACTAGAGGTGTATGATGAGGCTCTACAGAAAAGAGTCCTTCCGGCTTCTCTGCGCGAGGCGCTCATTGTTACGGTCCTTAAGCCTGGAAAGGCAGCAGTTAGCTACGATTCGGACCGGCCTCTCTCGATGATTAACATTGACAACAAGATATTGGCTAAAATGATTGTGGCATGGCTCCAGCCGCTCATGACGAAACTGGTGCTGCCGGATCAGTCAGGGTTTATTCCGGGACGGTCTACAGCACATAATTTGCGTACGTTTTTTGCCGTTGCTGACTCAGTCTCTGTCGACGATGTGGCTCTGGCGGTGTTCCTAGATGCTACTAAGGCGTTCGATTCATTGCTGTGGCAATATCTGTTTGCGCTTCTTGAGAGAGTGGGAATGAGTAGGCGCTTTGTGAACTGGATAAGTTTGTTATATTCGCAGCCAGTGGCTCGCTTACGGGTGAGTGTCGGAGCTCTTTGCGGTGGCGCGCAGAACTAGGCAGGGATGTCCACTGTCGCCGTTGCTTTTTGCGATTGCGATGGAGCCGCTGGCGGCCTATTTGCGACAGCACCATGGTGTGCGGGGGTTGCTGTTTCGTCAGAGATCGATTCTGATATCCATGTATGCTGGTGACGTTGCGCTGTATGTATGTGATCCTGTGCGCAACTTGGATATGTTATTGGATGAGATTGTCAGGTTTGGGGGTATCTCTGGAGTGGCGATAAATTGGGCTAAGTCTGCCGTGTTGCCTCTGTCGTCTGGAACGGCAGTATGCCGGTCCCGTTATCCTATTATATGGGCGGATGGGCCTGTTAAATATTTAGGACTTTGGCTGAGCTGCGATGTTGAGACGCTCTGGCTTGCCAATTATGGTAAAGCCATGACTTGGTTAGAGGATAGAATCGCAGCATGGCGTTCTTTGCCCTTGTCTCTGACCGGGCGGATTTCGGTGGCTAAGATGCTTGTATTGCTTAAATTTCTGTACTTGTTCATCAATCTCCCGCTGGTGCTTACGGCTGTTTTTTTGCAGCGTCTCCGTTCCGCACTGATTCGACTGGTATGGGCGGGGGGTCAGCCTTGCATAGCTTGGAGAACACTAGTGTTACCATTTGAGTTGGGAGGACTTGCGGCCCCTGATTTGGAGCTTTATTATCACTGTGCGCAGGCCTTGTTTGCGTACCATTGGATCCGACCGATTCGTTATTTGCCACACCTGGCTCCTGAGAGTGATGCGGTGTGGCCAGACGGCCTTGAGCGAGTGTTGGGCAATTTGGCCAGGGCTCGGCCTCGTGGTATAGATACGGTGGCCTCTACGGTCCGGGCCTGGTTGATCTTGCTGAAGCGCTCCGGGACGAATGTGCCGTTTGCGCCGTCTATGCATGTGGCGGCTGCTGGAGATGAGGCTATGTTTCAGGACTCGCAGCTGCGGAATTTCCTTCGGGCCTTCGATTTGATATCCCTCGATAATTGGTTTGTCGATGGTAGATTGATGTCCCCGGGGGAGCTCCTGGAGGATAGACCTGCCACTGCGCTTCACCGTTTTTATGTGTTGCGGATATGTGCTATGCTGCGTGCTCGCTACCCCGGCTTGCCTGCGACTCCGACGGCTTGCCGCGCACTTTAGGTGCTGTGGAGTGCGCAGTCGCTGGGGAGGCTTATCACGAAGCTGTATGGTTGTGTGCAGGAACAGGGGGGGACAGGGCTGTCTGTAAGGATGAAGTGGGCGGAAGATGTAGGGGAGAACATTGCAGACGATGTTTGGAGGGCGTGATGTGCGCATATGAAGGAGTTGTCACCCAACTACAGGCTGCGCCTTATACACTTTAAGTTTTTGCACCGTTTATATTATACTCCTCGAAGTTTATACGTTATAGGGCTGCGAGCGGATGATACCTGTGCAAGATGCCGGGCCCCTGCTGCTGACTTTTTACACTTGGCGTGGAATTGTCCGGAAGTGTATGCCTTTTGGAGGAAGGTTTTTTGTGTGCTCTCTGAGATGATTGGGCTTGAGATTTCTCTGTCTCCCTTGATGGCGCTGCTGGGTGGGGTGAGTGGAGTACAGACTACAGTGCAACGCTTGATTGGCATGATGTTGTTGCTGGCTAATCCCAGGGTGGCAATTTGTTGGGGCCGGGCCCTGTCTCCTCAGGTCTCAGATTGGCTGCGGGATGCTGCGTTCTGCCAGGAGCAATTAACGAACTACTGGGAGCTGACACTGGTTGGCTCCAGGCCACGTGACATCTGGGCGCCCCTTCGATCCTATCTTGAATCTGCGTCTGTCTGAAGAGTCTGTTCTGTGGGTGTGTATCCTGATATATTGAGTGCTGTCCCCGCTTCTATAGACTGCAGTGGCATGGGATGGCTACTGGGAGTGTTGATTGCTTCTCCCGGCCTTTTCTCTCCTTCTTCTTTTGGGTTTTCTGTTTCTTCCTCTCTGCCACATGTGTTTAGAGGCCTGCCCTTGGACTCGACGGCCTGCTGAGACTGCTCGGTAATGGGCTGCCTGTACATGGACATTCGGTATTGTCATCGGTCTCCCTCTGTTCGAAGCTTGAGAACCTTTAGAGACATGAGATATGGCTAGTGCTCTGGAGTTCCGATGATCCAATGTAGCAGTAACTGCCTTGATCTACTGCTGTGAGGGCAGAAGAGGTTACTTTGTAATTATGTTGTATGTTGTTCACATAAATTCATAAATAAATAGTTAAAAAAAAAAGAAAAAAAAGAATGTGTAAATCCTCCTTGGAGAATGATGTTGAGACTTTTCCCAGTTGCATAGAGTGACACACACTCGGGGTACTATGGGCAAAGAGGAGCCAGGAACAAGATCACTGTTAGTCACTTTTTCAGGGAGTCAATGACATTCAGTGATTCCAGAGGTTTAAAATGATTGTGAAAAGGAATTTGTGGATGGCTATGAATATTAAATATAGCTGATTTTGTGGGATAAAATGAGGTTTAGAAAAAAATAACCAAGAAGAACAGCCCGATCATCAGTCCCCAGATGCCAACAGGATTCAAGAGATCTTAATAAAGAGAACACCACCTGTTTGTTTTTAAAGCTGATTATGATACAGGCACCTGAGTCTGTTTGATAGATGAACCCACCCAGGAGATTTGTATAACAATGACAATCTCATTATATAAGGAGGAGAAAGCACTTTTGATTATGTAGACAATGAACAGTCTTGTTCTTATTGTTCTTAAGTTCAGTGAATGATTCTATTTACCCACTACCCAACAAGGAAACGTTAGTGAGAATCAGAACATATGGAGTGGCGTCAGATGGTAGGTTCACCATTAGTAACCTTCAATCATCAATACTGACATTTCTTTCTAGTGCATTGCCGTTAATGGGGCAGTGATTGCCAGATACAATAGCTGTGAACGGGGTATTCATGGAAATCAGCACCGTTGGTATCAGACGGGTGAAAGACTGAGGAGCAAAGGAAGTTGGAGTCTATAATGGTCAGAGATGCACAATTTAGAATGTGAAAGAATATGTGATAGTCTTAGTTTAGCCGGGCCAGAACTTGATTAGACCACGATTTTTTGAATGTCCATGACCTTGGCTTCAAAAGAGAGAAATCTTTCCTGTATGTGCTCAAACAAGTTTCCAGTAGAGCAATGGTACAGGGCAATAAGGTAAAATTCCAGAAATAGGACAGTAAGAGAATGCCTGAGGTCCAGCTAGGTACAGGGAGTGTGACTTTCCTAAGTCAGCTGTGCTGAGCCTTTAGCACTGTTGTGGATCTCTGATCCTAGAACTAAAGATGTTTCAGCCACATAAGAATTCAGTGGACACACAGGTTTGGTAAGAATATTACCACTTAGGGTACCTTCACAGGAGTTTGCCTTGGTGGAAACACTGAGAGGAAACAATACATTTTTTCAGTCTCAACAATGTGTTCTTTAGTAGCACCCACACTCCTAAATAAAATTGTATCTAGGCAAGAGGAGTTCGGGCTTTTTTTGCTATTTGAGCTCTCCATTGGAATGAAAGGGGATTTTCATTTCCCCATAATGCACAATAGAAAGAAACAATACTTAAATGTAAAAAGGTGAAAGCAAAAGTGTAGCCCAGCCTCTTCCAGGTTCTGATGGTCATAGATAGATCCAATCTTTTTTTTGCTCTTTGTCTGGGCACAGCCCGGGTGCATCCTGCACACTTATGGCAATGCGGGTATGTTGAATGTTATACTTAGCACTGAAGGCACTCTTTCGCCTTCTTCTCCTAGTCCCTCTTCTCTTGCAGCAACAAAGGCTGAGTGTCCCTCCTACCCAAGCACAAACAGACCAGTCAGGTGTCCGGCCCTGCTGGTGTTGTTAAATATGCTATATAGCACTGTGGGCCCTTCTCCTTCTCTCACTCCACCTCCTAAGCCCCTTCACTGGTAGCAATGAATCATGGGAAGTTTAGCCCCTCCATCCCAAGAGCAAATAGAACAGCCAGGTGTATTATGCTGCAGCTGTGGCATATGCTATATAGCACTGAGGGCAATCCTCCTCCTCCTCTTCAGCCTACTTCTGTGGTGGCAGTGAAGCATGGTGTTCGACTTTTCATCCTTGGTGTAGTTTCCACTACCTTTCTGCCTCTGTTTCCCAGGTTGTTGATGTGTGCTGGACTCTGTTTTTGCTGTTTTGTTACTCTGGGCACTTTACCACTGCTAACCAGTGCTAAAGTGCAAGTGCTCCTAAACAAAATGTGTATGTAATTGGTTCATCCATGATTGGCATATTTGATTTACTGGTAAGTCCCTAGTACAGTACACTAGAGGTGGCCAGGGCCCTGTAAATCTAATGCTACTAGTGGGCCTGCAGCACTGGTTGTGCCACCCACATAAGTAGCTCTTTATTCATGTCTCAGACCTGCCACTGCAGTGTCTGTGTGTGCAGTTTTTAACTGTAAATTCGACTTGGCCAGTGTACCCACTTGATAGGCCTAAGCCTTCCCTTTTTTTACATATAAGACACCCCTAAGGTAGGCCCTAGGTAACCCCCAGGGCAGGGTGCAGTGTATGGTTAAGGTAGGACATATACTAATGTGTTTTATATGTCCTGACAGTGAAATACTGCTAAATTCATTTTTCACTGTTACAAGGCCTGCCCCTCTCATAGGTTAACATGGGGGCTACCTTTAAATATGATTAAAGTGTAGATTCCCTTTGAGACCGGATAGGTGTGGAGTTTAGGGTCTCTGAGCTCAAAATTTTAAAACACATCTTTTAGTAAAGTTGGTTTTAAGATTGTGGGGGTTATTACAACTTTGGAGGAGGTGTTAATCCGTCCCAAAAGTGACGGTAAAGTGACGGATATACCACCAGCCGTATTACAAGTCCATTATATCCTATGGAACTCGTAATACGGGTGGTGGTAGATCCGTCACTTTACCGTCACTTTTGGGACAGATTAACACCTCCTCCAAATTTGTAATAACCCCCTGTGTGTTTGAAAATGCCACTTTTTAGAAAGTGGGCATTTTCTTTCTTAAACCATTTCTGTGACTCTGCCTGTTTGTGGATTCCATGTCTGGGTCAGTTTGACAGTTGGGCTGGTTGCACCTCTCACTAGACAGTGACACAAAGGGAGCTGGGGTGTAGTCTGCATTTCCTGATGAGCCATCTGTGCTAGGAGGGAGGGGAGGAGTGGTCACTTAAACCTGAAAGGGCTGTGCCTGCCCTCACACAATACAGTCTCTACCCGCCTGGTGTGCATCTGGGGCCTGGCCTGGGCAAGGCAAGATTTCACAAACAAGAGAGACTTTCCTTTGAAGTAAGCCTACTTTAAAGGGCAAAATGGGTATAAGAAAGGCACCCAAAACCACAGACTTTAGATCACTTCTGTACATCAGGATGAACCTCTGCCTGGTGAAGACCTGAAGAGCTAAGGAGGAGTGCTGCCCTGCCTGAGACTGTGCTTTGTGGAGCCACCCTGCAGTTGCTGCTTCTGCCTGAGCAAGAGGACAAAGACTGGCCTTTCTGTTGCCTTCCTTCTCGTGAAGAAATCTCCAAGGACTTGAAATAGAGCTTGCCTCCTGTTGTTGAAGTCTCAGGGACAGCAAAGACTTCTCTCTGCCAGCACCTAGATCCTCTGCTGAGGCTCCTACCCTGCCAAGTGGTGACCATCCAGTTCCTAGGACCCTGAAAGGAGAAGCTGACAGGACAAGACTGAAAATCCATGCACAGACAGACACACCTTCCGAGACGCGGTTGAAAAACAACGCGCCGCCAGCTTCGCAGCAGAAATCGACGCTCCACCAGCATCGCGGCTGGAAAATCGATGCATGGAGCTGGAAGAAAAACACTCACACCCGCTGACGGAGGCTAATAACGTTGCAACCCACACTGTACGGTTTTGCTGAGACCGTGCGGCAGGATTTTCGATGCAAACCTTGCTGGGTGTGGAAAAACGATGCAACGTCTGCCCGGACCAAGTGCTGGCCGGATCGACGCATCGCTCCCCTGCGGGGAGGAAAAATTACACACGCCGGCCTGACCGGAGAAGGAGAAACGAGGCACAAGCTCGCTTGCGCGTGAGAAATCGACACATCGCTTACCTTTTTCGATGCACCCTCACCCGTGTGTGTTATTTTGACGCTACCCATGTACTTTTCAACGCTAACAGTGTTTTACCTGTTTTCTCAAGGATTTAAGACTCTTTTTGCTTTGTAATCAATAACTTGACTTGTGTATGTTGGATTTTTGTCGTTTTGGTCTTGTTTTGTTTAGATAAAAATTTCTATTTTTCTAAACCTGTGTTGTGTCATTTTGTAGTGTTTTCATTAAGTTACTGTGTGTATGTTGGTACAAATACTTTGCACCTAGCAGTCTGAAGTTAAGCCTGTCTGCTTGTTGTTTTCATTTAGGGGCATATTTATACTCCGTTTGCGCCGAAATTGCGTCGTTTTTTTTGACGCATTTTCGACACAAAACTAACTCCATATTTATACTTTGGCGTTAGACGCGTCTAGCGCCAAAGTTCATGGAGTTAGCATCATTTTTTAGCGTGGACACCTACTTTGCGTTAATTATATGCAAGGTAGGCGTTCCCGTCTAAAAAATCGACTCCGAGGCATGTGCGTCGGATTTATACTCCCGGGCAAAAATCACGCCCGGGAGTGGGCGGGTCAAAAAAAATGACGTACGGCAGCTTTTGCGCCGTTTTTTAGCGCCTGCAAAAGGCAGGCATTAAGGGACCTGTGGGCTCTGAAGGTGCCCCCCCATGCCCCCAGGGACACCCCCTGTCACCCATGCCCACCCCAGGAGGACACCCAAGGCTGGAGGGACCCATCCCAGGGACATTAAGGTAAGTTCAGGTAAGTGTTTTTTTTTTTGTGGCATAGGGGGGCCTGATTTGTGCCCCCCTACATGCCACTATGCCCAATGACCATGCCCAGGGGACAGAAGTCCCCTGGGCATGGCCATTGGGCAAGGGGGCATGACTCCTGTCTTTGCTAAGACAGGAGTCATTTCTATGGGGTTTGGGAGTGAAAAAAAATGGCGCAAATCGGGTTGAGGTGAAAAAATTGCCTCAACCTGACTTGCCCCATTTCTTGACGCCCAAGCCCCATATCCCCCTACGCCGGCGCTGCCTGGTGTACGTCGTTTTTTTTTAACGCACACCAGACGGCGCCGGCGGCTAACGCCGGCTAACGTCATTCAATAAATACGGCGCCCGCATGGTGCTTCAGAATGGCGTTAGCCGGCGCAAATTTTTTTGACGCAAAACTGCGTTGGCGCAGTTTTGCGTCAAAAAGTATAAATATGGGCCTTAATATCTTAGAGTGGTCTGATGTTACTGTTTTCGAATGGAACATGGATCTAGAGGTGCATGCTATGCCTGGTCAATTGTACGGTGGACCAGCACTGTGCTGTTTGGAATAAAGATTTCTCCAGGAAAGTACATTTGGATCGTATTGTATTTTCACAAGCGGCAACAAGGTGGAGAAACACTTGTTAGTGCTCAGAACAGGGGAAGTGTGTCCTCCATCAAGACTCATCTACGTGGCATTTTAATAGAATTCGGCTGGATTTTCACTGCATATCAACATTCATGGCGAACAGTAAAGGGATAGAAAATCTCTGTTTTATGGATCGTATTCTATGAGTTTGGTAATGTACTGATTTCATTGTTATTGACTTTTTAAGGAATTTGTTGGCTTCCGTTACTCAACGTGGCTTTTAAACTTGTTCGCGTGTTAAACATTGAGCATTCTATTCATGTGCTTTGTTCATCGTGAGCTACTGTTGCAGCAAACAAGCAAGCGTTTCACTGTGAGACAGTGTGCCCATTAATCTAATAGAAGGATTACTACACTTTGCACACGCATGTCTCATTACGCGACAGTGTGCACAGAGAGCATGGCTGGCACATCTGCAGTATATTCATTTTGGAGGGAAAGTACTCACCAGAGATGCTGTTTTTAATCACCATTTCCCACATGATGTTCACTTTATCTGCATGTTACGTCATACTGGAAAAGGAGAGATAGAAATAGGACTGTGCGGATGTACTAGAAATAAAAAAGGGACTGTGGAATATGAGAATCTGCGATTTACACACTCTTATGCTACAGTGTTGGATGGTGCAAATCATTATTCAGCGATTTGCAGGCTTATATTAAAACTACTATCATACTATTTGTTCAGCAGAGATTAGCATACTTTTAAGACTGTGCTGTACAAATTATATTCAGTGATTTTCACACTTGTTATAAAGCATCAGGAATTTGCATGCTTTTATGAATAGACTGTGCAGATTAATAATCAGTGATTTTATTACAAGACTGGAGGCTCATATTATGCCTTCTTTTCTTACTTTATTCATACAGCAGCCAAGAACTACAAATCCCAGAAAACCCTGGGAAAGAACTACAAAAATGACATCACAATGGAGGTAACCAATCCCACACCGAGTGTAAGTACAACTTTCTTAACTGCGAGCAACAAGCCCTCTATTTATAAGTCACAATGTTTTTAAGGCCTAGTATGTCGTATTGTATATATTAATTGTTTAACATGCCTGTAGGCTTTTGCATGACTCGCGCGTCTCTTCCTTAGCGCGGGCTCTGTTCTTGGGCCCCGAGGCGTTCTATTTTTAGCCGTTAGGTTGTAACGGCTCTTCGACGCTCCTCTGAGGGAAGCCTTTCAGCTTTGCCCTCGTTCGTCGAGCGGCTTCCTTTCTGGTCGGCAGGGATTCCCTTTCCCTTTACAGCTGCCGTCTGTCTCCGGCAGGCTTCCAGGGGCTCCGCCCTGACACACGCCCTCCAGCCCCAGTCAGGTTAACCCCTGCTTGTCTGGTTTTCCTCTCCACACAAGAAGCATCTTTTGTGGGAGTTTTTTCTCCGTTTTTCCTGGGGTTTTTGGCTCATACATTTTTTGGTGATATAATAGTTTTTATTACCCTTAATTTTATATTAATTATAACTTTTTCTTTTAAAAATTTACTTTTTATTGTTATTATCATTATGTCTGGGGATCAACAGACTCAGGTGGTCATTACAACCCTGGGGGACGGTGTTAAAGGTGCGGTAATACCGCAAACAGGCCGGCGGACAAAAAAAGGGAGTTATGACCGTGGCGGAAACCGCCAACGTAGACAGCCACTTTAACACTCCGCCTGCCACGGCGGTACAGACAAGCAGCGCGGCGGTCACCGCCAACAGACAGGCGGAAGACAATGTACCGCCCACAATATCACAACCCTCCAATCCGCCACCTTTTCCGGGGCGGATTCACCGTGGATAAAAACACGGCAGAAACAGCTTTTGCAATGGGAAAACGCTCACCTTAACACACTCCACGAGGAAGGAGGCCACCATGGAGCCGGAACTACAAATACTCCCTGCCCTTGTGTTCCTGCTCGTCTACGAACACCAGCAACGGCGGCGCCGAAGACAACGGTGAGTACTGCACCTACGACATAGGGGAGGGGGGAGGCAAAAGTCAGGGGGACACACACGCAACACCCCCACCCCCACCCTCGCACATTACAACACACACAGCAATGCATTTCCAAACATCACAGTAACAACCCACAACCCCCCCGGAAGAATGCAAAGACAAAAGGAAATCAGTTCAAACATTGTAATGTATCAAAATACAGTTACCAAATATATACAGATATATATACACATTCCAGATTTGATACATTATGAGAAGTAGTGCAGGTATGCACATATAAATGTCCGTGCACCACTGGGCCCAAAATGCATGAGCAAGGCCCACACTAGATACCTGTCCACAAACGGAGAGAACACTGCAGGGGCATCAGATAGAAATACAACAGGCACCTCAGGGGGAAGGGAAGGGGGGGGGCACCTCAGCCAGATTACAGCACCACGCCAGATCCACGACGGGGCTCCATGCCCATTGATGTAACTTGGGGAGTGAAAAGCCACAATCTCTCAAGTCTCTACAGTGGGTGGCTTGCCCACTGTACCATCCTGGGGAGTGCAAAGCCACAGTCTCTCAAGTCTCTTCAGTGGGTGGCTTGCACACTGTACCATCCTGGGGAGTGCAAAGCCACAGTCTCTCAAGTCTCTACAGTGGGTGGCTTGCCCACAATACCATCCTGGGGAGTGCAAAGCCACAGTCTCTCAAGTGGATAACAGTCTCCACTGGTTCTGGAGGGGGACTGGTGCCCAGACTGCATCAGGCTCCCCGTGACCGTTCCTGTTCCGTCACTGTCCCAGCTGCACATGGGATAACGATGCTTGATGTGGCGGTTTTTTCCCTGTCCAGCGGTGCTTTGGCATGTCGGTCTTTGCCCTGTTGAGCGGTGCTTTGCCCTGTTCAGTGGTGCTTTGGCCTGTTCAGCGGTCTTCACTATGGCGGTGTTTTCCCTGTTCAGCAGTGCTTTGCCATGGCGGTCTCTGCCCTGTTGAGCGGTGCTTTGCCCTGTTGAGCGGTGCTTTGCCCTGTTGAGCGGTCTTCACCATGGCGGTGTTTTCCCTGTTCAGCGGTGCTTTGCCATGGCGGTCTCTGCCCTGTTGAGCGGTGCTTTGCCCTGTTCAGCGGTGCTTTGCTCTGTTCAGCGGTCTTCACCATGGCGGTGTTTTCCCTGTTCAGCGGTGCTTTGCCATGGCGGTCTCTGCCCTGTTGAGCGTTGCTTGCCATGGCGGTCTCTGACCTGTGCATTGGTGTGTGGCATGACGGTCCCTCATTGCCCAGCGGGGCTGTGGCTGCCGGGGTCCTCCTGGGCACTGACTCTGGCGGTGGTCTCAGGACCAGTGACGATTGTGCTGCCCTCCTGGGCAATGACTCTGGCGGTGGTCTCTGGACCAGTGACGATTGTGCTGCCCTCCTGGGCACTGACTCTGGCGGTGGTCTCCGGACCAGTGACGATTGTGCTGCCCTCCTGGGCAATGACTCTGGCGGTGGTCTCAGGACCAGTGACAACAGTGCTGGCGGTGGCGTCCCGGCCGCCGGGGAGGATGGCACCCTTCTCCGCCGCGCTGCTCTTCCCAGACTGTGCAGACTTCTTCTGGCCCTTCACCACCTTTGGAGGAGTCACAGCTGACTCTGCAATCCTCCTGGGACCCTTGTGAGCAGTTTTGCCGCCAGGAGACTTCACCCTGTCCCGTCGGCCACTTTCCAACTTGAGGTGCTTTACACGGGGCGGACTGGCAGTGCTTTGGCTCCGTGTCACACTGGCTGCCCTGGTGGCCGTTGCACTCCACACACCTTTAACACACACCACTGGTACAGGACTTTTTTTGGCTGAGGTGCTACTACGGGACCTATCAATTGGAGGGGCGGGGGTGAGGGCAAAGAGGTCAACGTTGCTGAGGAAGAGTTGCTGACGAAGACTGGGATGGGTAGCTGGAGGGGGTCTGGGAGTGGAGGAAGAGGAGGTGGTTGTAGGAGGTGTAACTTTAGGTGATTTCGGTGCAGGTGCAGGTACTGAAGGCTGTCGTGAGGTGGATGGATGTTGGGTGTGTGGGTGCTCGCGTTTGTGTACTTTGGGAGGGGGCATCACAGACACACTGGGAGTGGACACAGGTGACGTGTAAATGGTAGTGGGGGTGGTGAGTGCAGGTGAGCGGGGTGTGGTTCTGGGTGTTCTGGTACGAGTCCTAGTGCCTGTAGATGTAGTGCATGCAGGTGAGAGTGTAGATGACACTGGGAGGGAGGAGGGAGACGACGAGGAGGGGGACACAGTGGAGGCAGTGGATGTTGCTGTGTCTGTATGTGGGTGATGCTTGCGTGAGTGCCTGTGGGTTGTGTGGTGCTTATGTTTGCCTGAGCTACTTGTTTGTGTTGAGTTGTATGCATGCTTGTCTGATGGTGTGTTTGGGATAGGCTGGGGTACAGGGAATTGGGTCTGGGTGGAGGAAGTTGGAGGGGGGAGGCTAGACACAGGGACAATGGCTGTCATCAGTGCTGAGGCCAGAGATTGCAGGGTTCGATGAAGGGCAGCCTGACCAGAATGAATGCCCTCCAGGAATGCATTACCGTGTTGCAACTCCCTTTCTACACCCTGGATGGCATTCACAATGGTAGACTGCCCAACAGTGAGTGGCCTGAGGAGGTCAATGGCCTCCTCACTGAGGGCAGCAGGGGTGACAGGTGCAGGGACTGAGGTGCCTGGGGCGAAGGTGATGCCCACCCTCCTGGGTGAGCGGGCACGGGGCGAACGCTGAAAGCCTGCTGGGAGGGCGGTGGTGGTAGGGGAGGTGGCGGCTGTACCTGTAGAAGTGGGGGGCACAGATGGTGCCACCACCACAAGAGAGCTCCCATCGGCGGACGGGTCTGTGTCGCTGTTTGGTGATCCGGTGACCGATGTGAAGCTCCCCTCGCCCTCCGTCCCACTGGTGTATTCAGAGTCCGTGGTGTGGCCCTCCATGGCCATGTGGGATGCAGCTCCGGTGCAGCTCCGGTGCCACTGTACCTCCGCCTGATGATGCTGATGCACAAAAGAACAGGGAGAGCAGAAAAAGGGGGGGTACGACAGAAGAAAGACAGGTTGAGTGCATGGCTTACCGCTACCGTTGGAGGACAATACAGACACAGCAGCCCCCTGCACTATGCCGTGCTCTTGGCCTCTACAGATGCAATTCCTGGGATCTGGCAAACATGGCTATGGTGGACATCTGCACACATAGATGCCACAGGGGCATTAATACCTGTACTTGGCACTCTACTGAGGTGGGGTGGAGTGCCACATGGCCTGCATTACGGAGGGGCCTAGCCTACGGAACGCGCCCTGGCCTAGGGAAACCCACAGCCCTCCTCCCCCACCCAGACCCCTCCACTGCACGCAAAGTCCCCAGAATGAGAGTGTACTCACCCCCTTGTGTCTGTTGTGATGCCCTCAAGCGCCCATCCAACTCCGGGTAGGCCACCGCCAGGATCCTGAACATCAGGGGGGTCATGGTGCGACGGGCACCCCTCCCACGTTGGGAGGCCATCCCCAGCTGAGCCTCTGCCGTCTTCTTGCTCCAGCGGCGAATGTTCTCCCATCTTTTCCGGCAGTGGGAGCCCCGTCTCTGGTGGACCCCAGGGTCCGGACGTCCTTGGCGATGGCACGCCAAATGTTCTTCTTCTGGTGGGCGCTGACCTACATGACATGCACAGGGGAAGAAGAGAAGTCATTACCAACTGCACCGTCAATGTGAGTGGCCCCCATCCCTACCCTTGCCATGTGGCACATGCATTCACAGTCCTTCATGTTCCCTGAACTCTGCCCCCTTCCAACTAACATCCAGCCCTCTCCACCCAGGCATAGCCCATACAACGTGCTCCCTGTGTACTTACCTGTTGGTCTGGAGGACCGTAGAGTAGCGTGTACTGGGGGAGGACCCCGTCCACAAGCTTTTCCAACTCCTGAGCAGTGAAGGCAGGGGCTCTTTCCCCAGACGAGCAGCCATTGTCTATTCCAGACCGAGGTCACAGCAGCACTTGCAGTGTAGGTCCTCTCCTGTCGAAGATCAGGTATCGAGTGATTGAACAGATAGAAAATGGCGGTCACGTCCACGGCGGTGCGTCTCATCACCGCCGGCGCACTTCATCATTGGCTCCTGGGACCCATAGGGTCCTATGTTAACCAAGCAAAAACAACAAGTGATGGACGGAATGCTGAACATTGTCAAACACTCACCCCCAGTCACAGATCTGGGTTTAATCCATCGTTCTTTTGCTCACCATGCCACCCCAGTTTGGACCCAGCCATATGCAAATCAGTCTTGACCCTGTTCCTCATGGGAACAGTCCAGCCCGAACTGCCAAGCCAGGTCCTCACTGGACCGGAAACAAGCATCCTGGGACCGGTTTCGGGGTTTCACCCCTCATCAGCCAGGCTAGCTTGAATCCAGTGGCATGGGAAGCACGGGACCCACGTCTGGGCATACCCTTCCCACTTAGGGCAACAAAGCAAAAACAACAAGTGATGGACGGAATGCTGAACATTGTCAAACACTTACCCCCAGTCACAGATCTGGGTTTAATCCATCGTTCTTTTTCTCACCATGCCACCCCAGTTTGGACCCAGCGATATGCAAATCAGTCTTGACCCTGTTCCTCATGGGAACAGTCCAGCCCGAACTGCCAAGCCAGGTCCTCACTGGACCGGAAACAAGCATCCTGGGACCGGTTTCGGGGTTTCACCCCTCATCAGCCAGGCTAGCTTGAATCCAGTGGCATGGGAAGCACGGGACCCACGTCTGGGCATACCCTTCCCACTTAGGGCAACAAAGCAAAAACAACAAGTGATGGACGGAATGCTGAACATTGTCAAACACTTACCCCCAGTCACAGATCTGGGTTTAATCCATCGTTCTTTTTCTCACCATGCCACCCCAGTTTGGACCCAGCAATATGCAAATCAGTCTTGACCCTGTTCCTCATGGGAACAGTCCAGCCCGAACTGCCAAGCCAGGTCCTCACTGGACCGGAAACAAGCATCCTGGGACCGGTTTCGGGGTTTCACCCCTCATCAGCCAGGCTATCCAGTGCCATGGGAAGCAAAGGACCCACGTCTGGGCATACGCTTCCCACTTAGGGCGACAAAGCAAAAACAACAAGTGATGGACGGAATGCTGAACATTGTCAAACACTCACCCCCAGTCACAGATCTGGCACAGATCTGGGTTTAATCCATCGTTCATTTGCTCACCATGCCACCCCAGTTTGGACCCAGCCATATGCAAATCAGTCTTGACCCTGTTCCTCATGGGAACAGTCCAGCCCGAACTGCCAAGCCAGGTCCTCACTGGACCGGAAACGAGCATCCTGGGACCGGTTTCGGGGTTTTACCCCTCATCAGCCAGGCTAGCTTGAATCCAGTGGCATGGGAAGCACGGGACCCACGTCTGGGCATACCCTTCCCACTTAGGGCGACAAAGCAAAAACAACAAGTGATGGACAGAATGCTGAACATTGTCAAACAATCACCCCCAGTCACAGATCTGGGTTTAATCCATCGTTCTTTTGCTCACCATGCCACCCCAGTTTGGACCCAGCCATATGCAAATCAGTCTTGACCCTGTTCCTCATGGGAACAGTCCAGCCCGAACTGCCAAGCCAGGTCCTCACTGGACCGGAAACAAGCATCCTGGGACCGGTTTCGGGGTTTCACCCCTCATCAGCCAGGCTAGCTTGAATCCAGTGGAATGGGAAGCACGGGACCCACGTCTGCGCATACCCTTCCCACTTAGGGCGACAAAGCAAAAACAACAAGTGATGGACGGAATGCTGAACATTGTCAAACACTCACCCGCAGTCACAGATCTGGGTTTAATCCATCGTTCTTTTGCTTACCATGCCACCCCAGTTTGGACATAGCCATATGCAAATCAGTCTTGACCCTGTTCCTCATGGGAACAGTCCAGCCCGAACTGCCAAGCCAGGTCCTCACTGGACCGGAAACAAGCATCCTGGGACCGGTTTCGGGGTTTCACCCCTCATCAGCCAGGCTAGCTTGAATCCAGTGGCATGGGAAGCACGGGACCCACGTCTGGGCATACCTTCCCACTTAGGGCGACAAAGCAAAAACAACAAGTGATGGACGGAATGCTGAACATTGTCAAACAATCATCCCCAGTCACAGATCTGGGTTTAATCCATCGTTCTTTTGCTCACCATGCCACCCCAGTTTGGACCCAGCCATATGCAAATCAGTCTTGACCCTGTTCCTCATGGGAACAGTCCAGCCCGAACTGCCAAGCCAGGTCCTCACTGGACCGGAAACAAGCATCCTGGGACCAGTTTCGGGGTTTCACCCCTCATCAGCCAGGCTAGCTTGAATCCAGTGGCATGGGAAGCACGGGACCCACGTCTGGGCATACCCTTCCCACTTAGGGCGACAAAGCAAAAACAACAAGTGATGGACGGAATGCTGAACATTGTCAAACACTCACCCCCAGTCACAGATCTGGGTTTAATCCATCGTTCTTTTGCTCACCATGCCACCCCAGTTTGGACCCAGCCATATGCAAATCAGTCTTGACCCTGTTCCTCATGGGAACAGTCCAGCCCGAACTGCCAAGCCAGGTCCTCACTGGACCGGAAACAAGCATCCTGGGACCGGTTTCGGGGTTTCACCCCTCATCAGCCAGGCTAGCTTGAATCCAGTGGCATGGGAAGCACGGGACCCACGTCTGGGCATACCCTTCCCACTTAGGGAGACAAAGCAAAAACAACAAGTGATGGACGGAATGCTGAACATTGTCAAACACTCGCCCCCAGTCACAGATCTGGGTTTAATCAATTGTTCTTTTGCTCACCATGCCACCCTAGTTTGGACCCAGCCATATGCAAATCAGTCTTGACCCTGTTCCTCATGGGAACAGTCCAGCCCGAACTGCCAAGCCAGGTCCTCACTGGACCAGAAAAAGCATCCTGGGACCGGTTTCGGGGTTTCACCCCTCATCAGCCAGGCTAGCTTGAATCCAGTGGCATGGGAAGCACGGGACCCACGTCTGGGCATACCCTTCCCACTTAGGGCGACAAAGCAAAAACAACAAGTGATGGATTGAATGCTGAACATTGTCAAACACTCACCCCCAGTCACAGATCTGGGTTTAATCCATCGTTCTTTTGCTCACCATGCCACCCCAGTTTGGACCCAGCCATATGCAAATCAGTCTTGACCCTGTTCCTCATGGGAACAGTCCAGCCCGAACTGCCAAGCCAGGTCCTCACTGGACCGGAAACAAGCATCCTGGGACCGGTTTCGGGGTTTCACCCCTCATCAGCCAGGCTAGCTTGAATCCAGTGGCATGGGAAGCACGGGACCCACGTCTGGGCATACCCTTCCCACTTAGGGCGACAAAGCAAAAACAACAAGTGATGGACGGAATGCTGAACATTGTCAAACACTCACCCCTAGTCACAGATCTGGGTTTAATCCATTGTTCTTTTGCTCACCATGCCACCCCAGTTTGGACCCAGCCATATGCAAATCAGTCTTGACCCTGTTCCTCATGGGAACAGTCCAGCCCGAACTGCCAAGCCAGGTCCTCACTGGACCGGAAACAAGCATCCTGGGACCGGTTTCGGGGTTTCACCCCTCATCAGCCAGGCTAGCTTGAATCCAGTGGCATGGGAAGCACGGGACCCACGTCTGGGCATACCCTTCCCACTTAGGGCGACAAAGCAAAAACAACAAGTGATGGACGGAATGCTGAACATTGTCAAACTCTCACCCCCAGTACCGATCTGGGTTTAATCCATCGTTCTTTTGCTCACCATGCCACCCCAGTTTTGACCCAGCCATATGCAAATCAGTCTTGACCCTGTTCCTCATGGGAACAGTCCAGCCCGAACTGCCAAGCCAGGTCCTCACTGGACCGGAAACAAGCATCCTGGGACCGGTTTCAGGGTTTCACCCCTCATCAGCCAGGCTAGCTTGAATCCAGTGGCATGGGAAGCACGGGACCCACGTCTGGGCATACCCTTCCCACTTAGGGCTACAAAGCAAAAACAACAAGTGATGGACGGAATGCTGAACATTGTCAAACACTCACCCCCAGTCACAGATCTGGGTTTAATCCATCGTTCTTTTGCTCACCATGCCACCCCAGTTTGGACCCAGCCATATGCAAATCAGTCTTGACCCTGTTCCTCATGGGAACAGTCCAGCCCGAACTGCCAAGCCAGGTCCTCACTGGACCGGAAACAAGCATCCTGGGACCGGTTTCGGGGTTTCACCCCTCATCAGCCAGGCTAGCTTGAATCCAGTGGCATGGGAAGCACGGGACCCACGTCTGGGCATACCCTTCCCACTTAGGGCGACAAAGCAAAAATAACAAGTGATGGACGGAATGCTGAACATTGTCAAACACTCACCCGCAGTCACAGATCTGGGTTTAATCCATCGTTCTTTTGCTTACCATGCCACCCCAGTTTGGACCCATCCATATGCAAATCAGTCTTGACCCTGTTCCTCATGGGAACAGTCCAGCCCGAACTGCCAAGCCAGGTCCTCACTGGACCGGAAACAAGCATCTTGGGACCGGTTTCGGGGTTTCACCCCTCATCAGCCAGGCTAGCTTGAATCCAGTGGCATGGGAAGCACGGGACCCACGTCTGGGCATACCCTTCCCACTTAGGGCGACAAAGCAAAAACAACAAGTGATGGACGGAATGCTGAACATTGTCAAACACTCACCCCCAGTCACAGATCTGGGTTTAATCCATCGTTCTTTTGCTCACCATGCCACCCCAGTTTGGACCCAGCCATATGCAAATCAGTCTTGACCCTGTTCCTCATGGGAACAGTCCAGCCCGAACTGAAAAGCCAGGGAAACAAGCATCCTGGGACCGGTTTCAGGGTTTCACCCCTCATCAGCCAGGCTAGCTTGAATCCAGTGGCATGGGAAGCACGGTACCCACGTCTGGGCATACCCTTCCCACTTAGCAAAAACAACAAGTGATGGACGGAATGCTGAACATTGTCAAACACTCACCCCCAGTCACAGATCTGGGTTTAATCCATCGTTCTTTTGCTCACCATGCCACCCCAGTTTGGACCCAGCCATGTGCAAATCAGTCTTGACCCTGTTTCTCATGGGAACAGTCCAGCCCGAACTGCCAAGCGAGGTCCTCACTGGACCGGAAACAAGCATCCTGGGACCGGTTTCGGGGTTTCACCCCTCATCAGCCAGGCTAGCTTGAATCCAGTGGCATGGGAAGCACGGGACCCACGTCTGGGCATACCCTTCCCACTTAGGGCGACAAAGCAAAAACAACAAGTGATGGACGGAATGCTGAACATTGTCAAACACTCACCCCCAGTCACAGATCTGGGTTTAATCCATCGTTCTTTTGCTCACCATGCCACCCCAGTTTGGACCCAGCCATATGCAAATCAGTCTTGACCCTGTTCCTCATGGGAACAGTCCAGCCCGAACTGCCAAGCCAGGTCCTCACTGGACCGGAAACAAGCATCCTGGGACCGGTTTCGGGGTTTCACCACTCATCAGCCAGGCTAGCTTGAATCCAGTGGCATGGGAAGCACGGGACCCACGTCTGGGCATACCCTTCCCACTTAGGGCGACAAAGCAAAAACAACAAGTGATGGACGGAATGCTGAACATTGTCAAACACTCACCCCCAGTCACAGATCTGGGTTTAATCCATCGTTCTTTTGCTCACCATGCCACCCCAGTTTGGACCAGCCATATGCAAATCAGTCTTGACCCTGTTCCTCATGGGAACAGTCCAGCCCGAACTGCCAAGCCAGGTTCTCACTGGACCGGAAACAAGCATCCTGGGACCGGTTTCAGGGTTTCACCCCTCATCAGCCAGGCTAGCTTGAATCATGTGGCATGGGAAGCACGGGACCCACGTCTGGGCATACCCTTCCCACTTAGGGCGACAAAGCAAAAACAACAAGTGATGGACGGAATGCTGAACATTGTCAAACACTCACCCCCAGTCACAGATCTGGGTTTAATCCATTGTTCTTTTGCTCACCATGCCACCCCAGTTTGGACCCAGCCATATGCAAATCAGTCTTGACCCTGTTCCTCATGGGAACAGTCCAGCCCGAACTGCCAAGCCAGGTCCTCACTGGAACGGAAACAAGCATCCTGGGACCAGTTTCGGGGTTTCACCCCTCATCAGCCAGGCTAGCTTGAATCCAGTGGCATGGGAAGCACGGGACCCACGTCTGGGCATACCCTTCCCACTTAGGGCGACAAAGCAAAAACAACAAGTGATGGACGGAATGCTGAACATTGTCAAACACTCACCCCCAGTCACAGATCTGGGTTTAATCCATCGTTCTTTTGCTAACCATGCCACCCCAGTTGGGACCCAGCCATATGCAAATCAGTCTTGACCCTGTTCCTCATAGGAACAGTCCAGCCCGAACTGCCAAGCCAGGTCCTCACTGGACCGGAAACAAGCATCCTGGGACCGGTTTCGGGGTTTCACCCCTCATCAGCCAGGCTAGCTTGAATCCAGTGGCATGGGAAGCACGGGACCCACGTCTGGGCATACCCTTCCCACTTAGGGCTAAGAGAGCGTAGTTTAATATTACATATTATAGACGTGAAATGCGTATGATTAACAATGCTGCATTTAATAAAATATTCATTGAAACATATTCATTAACGTAAAGGATTTTCATGTGTGTAAACTAATGTCGACTGTAAGAAATAATCGTCCATAGTATGCCTAAATGAGCACATTAAAATGTATAAGACTGCATTCATCAGAACCATATATCTTAAGTTAGCGTGAGTTGAGGAAAGCTGTGTAACTCTCATATTAAAAGCGTATTTTTCTGTCTCTTCAGTGTGCTGACTTGCAAAAGACCATGACCCAGAAATTGTTCTTTGCTTTACTCAATTCGTAACAGAACTAGAATCTCCCATCCGCATGCTAGTAGCTTTTAGTATAAAAAGATATGTGCTTCGAAACAATAATGGACACTTCCAAGGACGGTAAAGCGAGAAGAAGAGAACTTTTGACCCGACGTGTGCCAAAACGGTGAAGTAACCCCGGATGAGCCACCTACGAAAAAAAACGTAAATTATGAAGACCAATTAGAAATTAGGAAATTATCGTGAAATGACAAAATGCATTACTTAATGTATAATTTGATAGGTTACCAATGGTGGGGTGTATTGACTGACCAATAGAATTTTGGGGGAATGTATCACGAAAAAGGGATAAAAACCCATGACACAAGAGACAAAGGGCATTAGGTAGGGAATGATATTGATTGCATCCCGAAACTCTGTCACTCTATTCGGTGATTTGAGACCTAGATAAAACCATCCTTGCCCATAGACTGCCCCATTACACTTTCCTCCTTATGAGGAGAGTGACCCTTGCCTTAACTTAGATAGACTGACGGTGATCTAACTGATGTCCTGAAGACGAAGACCGATCCTGTATGCTGACCTATCTTGAGGAGGGTAATTATAAATGCTGTTAATGAAATCTACTTATTTGCCTTTTCTTTCTAGGTACCAACTGCTGTATGTTTTGATTAGAGACCTTAATTAGATGTTTTCCAAATTGATGTTCCAAATTGTTTTGCATGAAGCCCAACATTCTAATGCTAATTAGAGGTTAGATGAGGCATTCATTCCGACTGACAAACTGACGTGACTGACGTGGTGCTATGCTGAACTTGTATCTCTAGAAGGTTCTATGTATTACGATCTGCTTATAGTCAACTGATTGTCTATGCTTCTGATCTTTGCATTATTAAAAGTCTATTATGGTTGTCATCTTGTGATTATGCTTATTTGCTTCTTGGTTTTGAGTTTGATGCATTTGCTATTAGATTGTAATCAATAGGGAATAAAATTCATAAAAATCCATTAAGGTGTGATTATTCATGACTGAAAGGTCATGGTTGCGCCGAATGCTTATTAATGCCTAAAGTGAGATATATTTTGGTGTTAACTGTTGATAATGTTATTGACATATTGATTGATATATTGATCAGTTACCTCGTCCTACGGTGTCTCACCACTGGGTCCAAAGATTCATCGGCCTAAAACGAGTCCTGATATGTATAAATAAACATAGACGGACGCGTTAACAGTTCTGGTAGCAGAGGACGGTTCGGCCCTTGGGGGCCCTAGGACGGAGTTTCATTGCTTAATTGTTTTTCTGTGATAATGCAATTTGGAGAGATGATGAGTTGCTAGGTTTGCTATGGCTTTCCCGGGATCTCGGAGCCTGCCTAAATGAGTTGGGAATGTTCTTGGCGCCATAGTATGTGTGGTTAGGGTCTTTGTGCTTATTAAATCTTATGCATTCTGCAGGTGGTTGTGAATATTTTAGTGTGATTAGGCCAAATTAAGTGCTGTTTAGAAGGAGTGGGCGTACTCCACAGTGTGAGAGTAGGGAAGTCGGCGTACTTCATGTGAATGCAGCCCTTATTGCTCAAAATTATCCACGTGGTTGGTTGTTGTATACGGACCTATTGAGGTCTAAGACTCCGGAGTATGATGTTAAATATGGTTTATGTTGTAATCTGTGCGGTTTAGTCAATCGGGCGTGGTTGACAAGTCAAGTTTCGAGTTATGATGCATGTGTGAAACCTTCGATGGATATTTGACAAGTTCTAAAGTGCACTAGAAGGAGTCATTGACAAGTCGAGAGTAGGATTTGCAGGTCGAATTCTGCTTGCGTATGTGGGAACTGAGAAGGAGAGAGTAGCGGCCGAGGCTTCAAGTGAAATCTCTGTAAAGTTCTGAAGCGAATGTGTTACCCTTCCTGTAGTAAACCGGCAGATTTGTGTTGTCATTTAAGTACTGGCAATAATTCGCATTAGTTTATGTGAGTTGTAAGGAGTTAGTGAGGTGTGGACAAGCCGCAAGACTTTGTCAGCTGCAGTGTGTGTGTGTGTGACGTCAGTGGTGCCGCACTGAGATAGGTCAGATGCTGAGAGGGGTCGCGCACGGATTGGCTGCCGTCCGTGAGAGGCAATAGGTTGAGAAAAGGGTAGGTGAAGAGTGTCCTGGGAACTAAGCCGTTTTCTGATTAAACACGAAATAAAGAATTGCAGAAATGAATTTTGTTAAGGCATTCAAAAGCGCTTTGAAAGGAGATTTGTATATTGTTGCAACCGATGGGGAACCTACACCACCTGAGGGTACACCAGCCTATACAGTTATGGAGGAAAAGGGTGTTGCACCTTGTTTATGGATAAAACAATGGTGCAAATTAACAGAGAAAGAGGGGTGTCTAGCGTTTCCAGAACATGGAACATTTAACCCAAAGGTGTTAGAAAATTTGAGGTGGATGTTAAGTACACAGAAACCACCTCCGAGACCGGCACAATATGAGGCTTTGGCGATTTGGGACCTGATGGCTCTTAAACATAGACAAGAAAGGTTTCACAGAAGATTGACAAGAGCAGAAAAGTCCTATGCAGAGGCTAGATGGGACAATGAGAATAAAATGTGGAGACGAGGAATAGTTGATGGGTTAAAGCTGTTTCCGGCAATAACACAGGGAGAAGAGACACAGGGAAAGAAAGCTTCTTGCAAAACTGACCAAGATTCAGGCAAATTCAAAGAAAACAAAAGGTCGTGGGAAGAAGAGGATGATTCAGATGATGAGGCATTTATGGATAGATTGTTACATGATCGTCCGCCACCGTATGCGGTGAACGACAGTGCTCCAAGTACTAGCTTGGATCCTGGGAACCAGACGAAGGAGAAGGGAGTTACTGATACGGCACAGACTAGCGATACAGCCTTGATACAGAATGGTGTCAGTGTACCCACTGCACCAGACTCGCCGATATAGTTGCAGCCTCCACCGCAGATAAAAAGAATTTACCCCGATGTCCCAGTGCTTGAGACTACTACGAACTTGGTGGTGCCGCCGGCCCCGATATATACAAAGCCTAGGTTAATACAGATTGAGTCAACTCCACAGCTAGTGTCACAACCGCCACAACTAATACCTGGGTACAACCCCGTAGCGGGTCCTTTGAAAGAACCTGTACCAGGGACATTAGAGCAGACCTATGGTGTTGCCGCTCCAAGAAGCTTGGGACCAGGCCAGACACCTGCCGCTATATCGCTACCTATTACTGTTGGTCCCCCAGTACCGTTATATGCACAGGAGAAAACAGGGACATGGAACAGGGGGTTATGACTCATGAAGTGATAAGAGGAGGGCCTATTAGAACTCCACAAATATTGGCCCAGGGAGGACAGGTATGCGAACAATCAAGACCCTTTTAATGGACCTTAGTCCAATAGGGGCACCTCTTGAGGCAATGCGGCAAGCAGGGTTGGGAGTCTTGACTCCCCAAACTATGAGTACAAATACCTCATACACTCCAATGATACATGCAGGGAACATTTCACTGCAGGGTTTTACAGTACAACAGCTAAATGAGTGGTTAGAGAAAACTTTCACTTCACAAAAGACTACAGTGACCACAGTCGAACCTGAAAAGGAAAAACAAGATGAATATCTGAATCTAGTACGACTAGGAGCAGAAGCTGCTGAATTGGTGGAAGGAACAATGGGAGTGAATAGGTTGGAATCATACACTGAGGCAGAATTGAGGTACTTATGCCCTAAGATTACCAAAGAGGTAGGCAAAGTACACCAGAGATTAACGAATTTGGCAGACAAATACAATATCGACATTGGAAACACGAAACATTTGAAAAGGAGCTACAGATTAGATTTTGACACTAAAGATTTTGAACACATGAGATCTGCAGGCATGAAGACACACTTGAAAGAGTTGCTGCAAAGCGCACAAATTTGGGGAGCACTAGAGAAATGGGAAGGCCGGTGGGCAAAGAAAAGAGATAAGGGAAAAAGAGATAGCCCAGGGTCTAATGAAACAACAGTCACACCTAATTTAGACACGGTGAAAATCCTACCTATGAGAGAAACAGCTGGTGGTGTCTTGGTGCATGTGCCTTGGTCTAGGGGAGATATTATGTCCTTTACAAATGATTATCCTAGGTTGAGAGAAAAACCGATTGAGTGGTATCAACAGACAGATAGATTCGTGAAGCTTGCGAAATGTCTCTGGGAAGACTTGAATACCTTGTTTGAGATTATTGTTCCGCCAGACTTGTGGCTCGAGTGCAAGAGAGGGGTAGATTGGCCCACAAAGGAACCGGCAAGGGATAAGGTGACTGGAGCACCTTCTGAAGAGGTGATGAAATATTAGCATAAAGTAATTGAGTTTTTGAAACAAAAGGTGTCGCCGAAGGTGACTGATTGGCAGAAAATCGACCGGACCTCTCAAGAGGTTAAAGAGTCAATACATGCATATTATGAAAGATTGTTGAAGGCATTCAAACATTACAGTGGTACTGAAACAATTGAACCGAAGGACATGAACCATCTTGTGTTTAGATTCGTCGAAGGGCTGAGACCGGAGGTTAGCCAGATGATTAAAAATCATCTGATCTGTTGGCAAGCTAAACCGATTGATGAAGTATTACAGTATGCAAAATACTGTAGTGATGAAATTGAGTTGAAGCAGAAAAAGTTGAAGGAGAAAGTGATGGTGATGCAGATAGGAGCTGCACAGGCTGGAATACAGGGAAATGGTGTTCAGCAAATGATACAGCAACAACCGCAATTGAATGGTGTGTTTCAGGCACAGCCGAGAGGTAGAGGTCGAGGGTTTGTGAACCGTGGTTCGGACATGAATAATGTTGTTATTCAAAATGACGGTCAAGGAGTGAAAAAGATGTCACCATGTCATGCGTGCGGGGGCGTGGGGCATTGGAAACGGGATTGTCCGAATATGATGCAGGATGGTACAGTTCAGCAGAGTATTAATGCCGGTACACTACAAAATTCACGAGGTCCAAGAATGAGACACCAGAATCAGAATCATCAAAATAATTTGGTGCAAATGTCAGGGGTGCAACCCATGCAGCAAATACAAATGCCGCGTTTCCAAACAGTGTCAGTACAACCAATGCAACAGCAGATCCCTATGGTGCCTAGACAGCAAATGCAGTTACCCCTAGCTCCGATGGGACAGCAACAGGTGACGCTTCCTCAGCAGGTCACAGGCCAGGTAACAAACCAAAACAAGACTGTACAACAATTCCCATTAAGAGGTGAAAGTGATATGAATGAAGATTGGTCAGATGACAGCTCAGACAGTGAAGAGTGTAGGCTTGCAGCATCTTTAGAGGTAGATCAGAGAGGCCCATATGTAGAGGGAAAAGTAATGGGCTACAAAGTTTCATTTTTAGTCGACACAGGAGCTACACGCTCTACGGTTCGCAGTGAGAAGTGCCGAGATTACCTCTTTCAGGGCGCACCATACGAGTGGTTGGTGTGGCTAACCAGTACCTGACTAATCCGATTACTGACCCAGTGCAGGTTGAAATTGGAAATTTCCAGGGCCTGCATAGATTTGTTGTGTGCGACTCAAGCCCAGTATCCTTATTAGGGAGAGACTTATTATGCAAAACCAAATGTTCAATTACCTGTTCCAATGGTGGAATAGAGGTACAGACAAACAGTGATGATGAGGGAGATGAGGGTCAACTCATAGAAGAAGGAGGAGAGACGAATGAAGATTACCCTCTAATTACTCTATTCCCAGTGTTTACCTTGATCGATCTACCTGCTGATCTACAAGGATCCGTAACAGAGGTGGTGTGGGATTTGACTGGAAAAGAGGTCGGATTAACCAAGGGAGTAGGTCCAGTCAAGGTGCAGATAAAGCCAAATGCAGTGTTCCCACAAGTGCCGCAATACCGCATGACTCAGGATGTCCTTATTGAAGTGACACAGATAATTGCAGATTTTCTCAGACAGGGAGTCTTGAAAGAAGTCCTGAGCAGTCCGTGTAACTCTCCTATTATGGGTTTGAGGAAGCCCTGTGGAAAGGTTCGAATTGTGCAGGACTTGAGAAAAATAAACGAAATTGTGATAAAATGCTGCCCTGTGGTTCCTAACCCAGCGGTAATAATGTTCCAGGTTCCTTGTGATGCTGAATGGTTTACTGTAGTAGACCTATCACAATCATTTTTCTCGATACCTCTTCACGAAGACAGCCAATTTTTGTTCAGTTTCAAATTCCTGGATAAGGTGTACAGTTGGTGCAGAATTCCTCAGGGGTTTTCTGAGTCACCATCCATCTTCAATCAGATATTGAAGAAAGATTTGGAACCTCTTGTGCTGCCTTTCAATTCGACTCTTGTGCAGTACATTGATGATTTGTTGATTGCATCTAAAACCAGAGACAGCTGTAAATATGATACCATTGCATTGTTGAATCATTTGGGAAAGAACGGACACAAGGTGTCACCTAAAAAGTTGCAGTACTGTCAAAAAGAAGTGAAATATTTAGGACATCTGATTGAGAAAGGGTCCCGAAGAATATCAAAAGAGAGAATAACAGCTGTTCTACAAATAAATCCCCCAACAACAAAGAGAGATGTCAGGATGTTTCTAGGAATGGTGGGTTACTGCCGTCAGTGGATACCCAATTTTTCGATTATTTCAAAGCCCTTAATAAAATTGACAGGAAAGGAGGTGAAGGATGAACCCTACACAATCACTTTGACAAAAGAAGAGCTTGAGTCATTTTTAGAGCTGAAGGAGTGCATGTGCAGGGCTCCAGCATTAGGAATGCCTGATTATGAGAAACCTTTTCTGTTGTTCTGTCATGAACGTGATGCTTGTTCTTTGTCTGTTTTAACACAGGTCCACGGAGATGCAAATCGCCCTGTAGCATATTTTTCAGCTACTTTGGACCCTGTCGCAGCAGCCTTACCGGGTTGTTTGCGAGCAGTCGCAGCAGTTGGTCAAAGCCTTTCACAATGTGAGGGCATAGTCATGGGATACCCTTTGACAGTATTGGTTCCACATTCTGTCGAAATTCTGTTGACACGAACTAAGACACAACACATGACAAATGCACGACTTACCAAATATGAGACGATTATCCTGGGGTCACCAAATGTTACATTAAAAAGATGTACTGTGCTAAACCCGGCAACTCTACTTCCCAATGAGAATACAGAAATCAAAGATGGGGAAGAATTTGAGCATGATTGTCTTGAGGTGACTGAGCTCTGTACCAAACCTCGCCCAGATATACAGGATACCCAGTTAAAGGAAAACGATTGCATTATGTTCGTTGATGGGTCCTGTTTAAGAGATTCAAGAGGGACATTGAGAGCTGGCTATGCAGTATGTACCATATCTGGCATAGTCGAGGCCTCCTGGCTCAAGAAAGTGTTTTCTGCACAGGTGGCAGAATTAATAGCTCTCACAAAAGCCTGCCACGCTGCTGTAAATTTGAAAGTCACAATCTATACTGACAGCAGATACGGATTTGGAATTGTACATGATTTTGGTCAACTCTGGTCACAGAGGGGTTTCATGACATCCTCTGGTTCACCAGTGAAAAATGGAGAACAAATAAGAGATTTGTTACATGCGATTCAGTTGCCTCTTGAAATTGCCGTGGTGAAGTGCAGTGCCCACACCAGATCACAAGACTTTGTGTCAATGTGGAACGGATATGCAGACCAAGTTGCAAGATTTTGTGCATTAAACTGTATATCATTTAAAGAACAGTGGGAATTGTTACCACAACCTGAGAACGATATGACCTTAAGCTTAGCATTACGAGTGGTTGATACTTTAGATGATTTAAAGACATTACAAGGCCGTGCTAGCAAAGAAGAAAAACGTTCCTGGCAGAAAATGCAGTGTGTACAAAGGGCAGACGATATGTGGGTTTCAGAGGAAGGAAAATTGGTTCTGCCAAATAGTCTTCTGTCACAATTCGCCCGATTATACCATGGGCAGGCACATTTAGGAAGAGATGCCATGATCAGATCCTTTCAAATTGATTGGTTCAATCCAAAATTCAGACATGCCGCAGAAATTACTTGTCACAGGTGCGTCATCTGTCAACAGATGAACGCTGGAAAAGGAACCGTGGTAACTTTGAGCCACATTGGGAGAGCGGGAGGTCCATTTAACAAAATGCAAATGGATTTCATTGAAATGCCTGTTTGTGGAGGATTGAAGTACGTGTTGGTGATTGTGTGTGTTTTCAGTCATTGGATTGAGGCATATCCTACACGTAGGAATGACAGTCTTACAGTTGCAAAACCACTACTCAGAGAGTTAATACCAAGGTTCGGGTTTCCGGTTTCTGTAGAATCAGATAGGGGAAGACACTTCGACAATGAGGTGATTAAACTTCTGTGTGCCGCACTCAACATTGAACAAAAGCTGCATTGTAGCTATCGCCCTGAAGCCCGGTACCTTAAAATCAAGAATAGCAAAAATGTGTGCAGCAACAAACATGAAGTGGCCAGATGCGTTACCTCTAGTGCTGATGTCTATGAGGAACACGCCAGATAAGAAAACGGGACTGTCCCCCCATGAAATCCTCATGGGCAGAGCAATGAGGTTACCGGCGGTACCTGCAAATGCACTAGTGAATATTACAGATGATATGGTGTTGGATTACTGCAAAAGTTTGGCTGACGTGATTTGCTCTTTCTCTCACCAGGTGGAAGCTAACACGTTACCACCAATCGGCGAACCAGGACACTCACTGCAAGCTGGAGATTGGGTGGTTGTCAAGAAGCACATGAGGAAATCGTGTCTTGAGCCGCGTTGGAAGGGGCCATATCAAGTAATATTGACAACCGCTACTGCTGTGAAGTGTGCCGGGGTTCCCAACTGGATACATGCCAGCCATACAAAAAGGGTAACGTGTCCTGTTGAAGAGGAACTTGAAAATTCCGGTACAGCAACTTCAGGAGGAGAAGTCTCAGAGTCGGAGATTAGTCAAGAAAGATCTGAGACTACAGGAGAGCCCACTGAGAACAGCCTTGTCCCTCAAGCTGACAGTGAGTTCGAGAGAGGTGACGGAGTGCCTATCTCAGTTGAGGCAGCAGGAGAACAAAGGCAAGGAGAGGTTCTCCCAGAAGTAGACGAATACAATTCAGAGCCTGAATACAGTATAGAACCGGAAGCCGACGGAGAAGGAGAAGTGGTAAACTCAAATCGAAACGAATCTGAGTCTTTTGAACCAGTTGCAGGTTCGTCAAGGGAAAACACCATATCACAAGAGGAGGGTGCTGTTCAACGTCCTGAAGGAAAACATCAAAACAAGACACACAGAGGTGATAGTTGGCCAGACAAATCACATTTTAGAATAAGAGAAATAGCAAATGAGAAAATAATAGAGGAAAGTGATACTTCACAAGCAGATGATCTGAGTGAAGGAGAACAACAAGGTGAACGAAAATTAAAGAGAAAGAGAATAGCAAACAGAAGATATACAGATCCTGAATGGGCATATGCTACAACCTCTGAATGGCAACAAGAATTCTTAGCATTCTGCTTTGATCGAGAAGTACCGGGTCAATACTACGATACCTGAACAATATGCAACAAGAGAACTGAGATAAAATAGAAATCGTGAAAGCTGAAAAAAAAAAAAAAAAGAGGAAAGAGTCTTTAGAAACTACCGGAAAGTGACACTAAACCTGGATTTGACTTCAAGAAACCTGATTACGACAAGCTGCTAACCTGAATTGACGAAAAGGGTCCTGGAGTGAGTGAAGACGCTGTAAAATACGCAGAAAGAGTTTGCTTCTCAGAGTTGATTGTTGATCTGCTATTCTGATTCTATATAAACATGGCTTATAGTAGCAAAGGAAGTAAAGTGTGTGGTTGGTTAGGACTTATGATAGGTGTTGTATGCGCAATAATGATTGTGGGAGTGATTGTAGGAATGCCATGGAGAGAGGGTGAAACTATTAATGCAACTTCAAAACCTGAGACTACTACTACTGCTAATAAACTATCACCATGGAAGAAATTTGAGCAAGACGCAAGACATCTGCATGAGGGAACTAATGCAAAAGGGGAACTTTCTACTAATGTCTTCTATCGCTTACTAAATGAGTATGTGGAAACTATGGATGCGAAAGACTGTTATGTATGTACTAAAATTCATTCATCTGTGCAGGAGGGAGTTACTTATCACAGCCTCCCTCTTACTTATGGAATTAGCTGCAGCTTGCTATTAACAAGATTTTATGATCAAGAGCATGTGCAATACTTTTATTCAAATTTAGATGTTGTGTTTTCTTTTGTACCTGTTATTGAATTTTTAAATAAGTTAGCTAAAGAGCATGATATTAAAATAGTTAGAGGATTCTTTGAGCCAACACTAACATTTGGAACTGCTTATGCACATCGCAATAATTTGACTTGCTTACTATCTCCTGTAGAGAAAAGCTTTTTAGATCACACAGATGATAGACGTAAAGCACTAAAAGAAAGATTAGAAAAAGGCTTAGAAAAACTTACTTATGCAAATGATTATGCTTATACTGCAATTAAAACACAAGGCAAATTAGCTATAGATGCATTACACGTAGGTAGACTCTGCATATATAGACCAAAATCCGATCAAGACAATTTGTTTCTGGGAACGAGTGAATGTAGGCATGTGTTTCTGTTTCAGAGCAAATGGACCTTTATGTTAAATGGACAAGACCCAGCGATTCCTGGAATCTATTACATCTGTGGGTTAAATGCATATTACCGTCTTCCTAAAGGATGGTATGGGACATGTTATTTGGGAATAGTATTCCCAAAAATATACCAGATTGATGACCTAAAACAAATACCTAAAACGTCTGATTTACAACATACTAGACAAAAACGGGAATCAGTGGCGGCTGTCATTGGTGACATATTTGGAGCTATAATCCCTTCAGTAGGGGTTATCCTAAATTCTATGAAAATACAAAAGTTGTCTACTATTGTGGATAACATGCTGACAAATTTTACAGGAGCTATACTTCTGATGGATACTGAACTTGCTGCAGAAAGAGCTATGACTCTTCAAAACCGGCTTGCTTTAGACATTCTTTTAGCAAAGAGTGGAGGTGTGTGCAAAATGCTTAATGAACATCATTGCTGTTCATTTATACCTGATAACAGTAAGAAAATTAGAAGCATGCTTACTAACCTTACTAGAGATAGTACAGATTTGAAGGATCTAAAAGAACCTGGTGTTTGGGAGAAATTTGGGAAAGGAATTGCCCGAATGGGAAGCTGGTTTACCAACATTTGGAATGGGGTACTTGCAAAAATTATGATGGGTCTATTAATTGTTTTGATTTGTTTATTGGGATTATGGGGGATATGCAAAATTAATGATAAAGTGAAAAGAAATTGGACTAAAAGAACCAAAAGAAATGAAGAAAGTGAAAGAGAGAAAATGTTCAATGAAATATGGGAAAGCTCACATAAAGGGCAGGATGTTGAAATGCGTATTATGCGCAAGGTGAAAAATTAAGATCAAAAGATTGTGTGATGACGAGCGTCATCAGAGGAGGGACTGAGAGAGCGTAGTTTAATACTACATATTATAGACGTGAAATGCTTATGATTAACAATGCTGCATTTAATAAAATATTCATTGAAAAATATTCATTAACGTAAAGGATTTTCATGTGTGTAAACTAATGTCGACTGTAAAAAATAATCGTCCATAGTATGCCTAAATGAGCACATTAAAATGTATAAGACTGCATTCATTAGAACCATATATCTTAAGTTAGCGTGAGTCGAGGAAAGCTGTGTAACTCTCATATTAAAAGCGTATTTTTCTGTCTCTTCAGTGTGCTGACTTGCAAAAGACCATGACCCAGAAATTGTTCTTTGCTTTACTCAATTCGTTACAGAACTAGAATCTCCCATCCGCATGCTAGTAGCTTTTAGTATAAAAAGATATGTGCTTCGAAACAATAATGGACACTTCCAAGGACGGTAAAGCGAGAAGAAGAGAACTTTTGACCCGACGTGTGCCAAAACGGTGAAGTAACCCCGGATGAGCCACCTACGAAAAAAAACGTCAATTATGAAGACCAATTAGAAATTAGGAAATTATCGTGAAATGACAAAATGCATTACTTAATGTATAATTTGATAGGTTACCAATGGTGGGGTGTATTGACTGACCAATAGAATTTTGGGGGAATGTATCACGAAAAAGGGATAAAAACCCATGACACAAGAGACAAAGGGCATTAGGTAGGGAATGATATCGATTGCATCCCGAAACTCTGTCACTCTATTCGGTGATTTGAGACCTAGATAAAACCATCCTTGCCCATAGACTGCCCCATTACACTTTCCTCCTTATGAGGAGAGTGACCCTTGCCTTAACTTAGATAGACTGACGGTGATCTAACTGATGTCCTGAAGACGAAGACCCATCCTGTATGCTGACCTATCTTGAGGAGGGTAATTATAAATGCTGTTAATGAAATCTACTTATTTGCCTTTTCTTTCTAGGTACCAACTGCTGTATGTTTTGATTAGAGACCTTAATTAGATGTTTTCCAAATTGATGTTCCAAATTGTTTTGCATGAAGCCCAACATGCTAATGCTAATTAGAGGTTAGATGAGGCATTCATCCCGACTGACAAACTGACGTGACTGACGTGGCGCTATGCTGAACTTGTATCTCTAGAAGGTTCTATGTATTACGATCTGCTTATAGTCAACTGATTGTCTATGCTTCTGATCTTTGCATTATTAAAAGTCTATTATGGTTGTCATCTTGTGATTATGCTTATTTGCTTCTTGGTTTTGAGTTTGATGCATTTGCTATTAGATTGTAATCAATAGGGAATAAAATTCATAAAACTCCATTAAGGTGTGATTATTCATGACTGAAAGGTCACGGTTGCGCCGAATGCTTATTAATGCCTAAAGTGAGATATATTTTGGTGTTAACTGTTGATAATGTTATTGACATATTGATTGATATATTGATCAGTTACCTCGTCCTACGGTGTCTCACCACTGGGTCCAAAGATTCATCGGCCTAAAACGAGTCCTGATATGTATAAATAAACATAGACGGACACGTTAACAGAGCGACAAAGCAAAAACAAGTGATGGACGGAATGCTGAACATTGTCAAACACTCACCCCCAGTCACAGATCTGGGTTTAATCCATCGTTCTTTTGCTCACCATGCCACCCCAGTTTGGACCCAGCCATATGCAAATCAGTCTTGACCCTGTTCCTCATGGGAACAGTCCAGCCCGAACTGCCAAGCCAGGTCCTCACTGGACCGGAAACAAGCATCCTGGGACCGGTTTCAGAGTTTCACCCCTCATCAGCCAGGCTAGCTTGAATCCAGTGGCATGGGAAGCACGGGACCCACGTCTGGGCATACCCTTCCCACTTAGGGCGACAAAGCAAAAAAACAAGTGATGGACGGAATGCTGAACATTGTCAAACACTCACCCCCAGTCACAGATCTGGGTTTAATCCATCGTTCTTTTGCTCACCATGCCACCCCAGTTTGGACCCAGCCATATGCAAATCAGTCTTGACCCTGTTCCTCATGGGAACAGGGTGGAGCAATGCAGCATTGCGCCGCGGTCCACGACCGCCGACCGCGACGGTGTACAACGCCAGCGCAGATACCTCACATCCCATTGTCCCAGTTTAGAGGTCAGGCAGCCGCCATTTCAGGGGCCCACATGGCTTCATTTACTACTGCGTCACACATACCTAGGCCTACACTCAACACACATACAGGAAGAGTTTTGTGTTTGGTGTCGTGTTCTGTGTATCTGTGGGTACATACCTGGGAATTTGTTGACTCTGTGGTCTCTGTTGTCCTTCCTAGGCGCCGTCAGCTGGGACATTTGAGAAGATGGCAGAATCCTCTGGTGTACCGACCGCTGGTGGACCTGTTGACAATGGAGGAGCGACATTTAATCATCACCTACAGGTTTGACCGTGCCACTATCCAGTAACTATGTACCCAGTTGGAGCCAGACCTGATGTCACCAATCCGCCATCCCACTGGAATCCCCCCTGACGTGCATGTGCTGTCAGTGCTCCATTTCCTTGCAAGTGGGTCTTTTCAGACAACAGTGGCCATGGCATCGGGGATGTCCCAGCTTATGTTTTCCAACGTGTTGTCCAGAGTGTTGTCTGCCCTGCTGAAACACGTAAGGAGCTACATCATTTTCCCTCAGGTGGAGGATTTGGCTACAGTTAAAGGTGACTTCTAAGCCCTTGGACATATCCCCAACATCACAGGTGCCATTGATGGGACCCATGTAGCTCTGGTCCCCCCCCACAGGAGTTAACAGGTGTACAGGAACCGGAAGAGTTATCATTCTATGAATGTACAGATGGTATGTTTGGCAGACCAGTACATCTCCCAGGTAAATGCTATGTTCCCTGGCTCAGTGCATGACGCCTACATCCTGCGGAATAGCAGTATCCTGTATGTGATGGGTCAACTCCAGAGGCACCGTGTGTGGCTATTAGGGGACTCTGGTTACCCTAACCTGTCCTGGCTATTGACCCCAGTGAGGAATCCCAGGACCAGGGCAGAGGAATGCTACAATGAGGCCCATGGGCGGACTAGGAGGGTGATCGAACGCACCTTCGGCCTCCTGAAGGCCAGGTGCCTCCATATGACAGGTGGTTCCCTATTCTACTCACCGAAGAAGGTGTGCCAGATCATCATCGCCTGCTCGATGCTTCACAATCTTGCTTTGCGACGCCAGGTGCCTTTTCTTCAGGAGGATGGTCCAGATGGCGGTGTTGTGGCAGCTGTGGAGCCTGTGGACAGTGATGAGGAGGAAGCTGAGGAAGAAGACATAGACAACAGGGAGTCAGTCATACAGCAATATTTCCAGTGACACACAGGTGAGAACATTTTATTTTACTATTACATTCACTTTCACACTTCTACCTCTATCCTGTCTGTCATTTAGTAGCAGTATTTGGTAACTGAGTTGTACCTATCCATTACGGTTTCACAGGTGTGGTTACCAACGTGTGTCATCTGCTTGCATCCTTCATGGACTTGTGATGTGTGACATAGGTATGTTGGCTTTACAATTGAACACGCATTTTGACTCTGTCATTGATAAAACAAATTTAACAAATCACAGACTGACTCCAGATTGTTTTGTGCTTCAAGGGTGTTTATTTAAGTGCTCAAAAATGGAGGGGGGTTGTAAAATGGTGATGGGGGACGGTGGAGGAATGTCCATGGCAGAGTCCAGTCTATTGGTCACACAGGTGCACTGCCCATATGGGCATAGGAAGTGGAGCTGGGGCAGTTTAAGTATGGACAGGGTAACAATGTGGGACAGTGGGAGGACAATCAGGGTGGTCTCATTTCCTGGTGGGGGTCTTGCCATCTTGCTCTGTCCTGTTCCTGGATCTCAGGGACCGCTTGCGGGGTAGTTGTCCGTCTGCAGGGGGTGGGGTGCTGGTGTGGTGGTCCTGTGGCGGGGCGTCCTGTCCTCTAGCGCCGGCAGAGGTGGTGGGCAGTTCATCGTCCTGGCTAGTGTCAGGGGCCCCTTGGAGTGCCACGGTGTCCCTCATGGTCTTCTGTATGTCCTTCAGCACCCCTACGATGGTGCCCAGGGCGGAGCTGATGGTTCTGAGCTCCTCCCTGAACCCCAAATACTGCTCCTCCTGCAGGCGCTGGGTCTCCTGAAACTTGTCCAGGACTCGTCTCCTGGGAGTGGTGGTATGCTCCCATGATGGAGGAGAGGGCCTCGTGGAGAGTGGGTTCCCTTGGCCTGTCCGCCCCCTGTCGCACAGCAGCCCTCCCAGTTCCCCTGTGTTCCTGTGCCTCCGTCCCCTGGACCGTGTGCCCACTACCACTGCCCCCAGGTCCCTGTTCTTGTTGGGGTGGTGGGTTATCCTGGGTTCCCTGTAGTGGTGGACACACCGCTGATTGACGTGTCCTGGGTACGGAGGTATGGGCCCGCTGGGTGGGTGCTGTGCTGGTGTTACCAGAGGGTGGAAGGTCAGTGTTGGGCTGTGCCTGTGCAAGGGGAACCGACTGTCCCGAGGCCCACGATGGTCCGGGCTGGTCATCAGGATCCAGTAGGGCAGAGCTGCTGTCGTCACTGTGGGCCTCTTCTGTGGGTGGAGTGGAGATGTCTGGACCCTCCTGTGTGGTGACGTTCCGTAGTGGTCCTGCAGGGATGTAAGAGCATGATTATTGCATGTGTGTGTGTAATGGTGTGCAATGGGTGGGTGTGCGTGTACCCCAGTGCAAGCATTCCTGTGTGTGGGTTTGTGTGATGATGGTTAGGGGGTTGTTATGGATATGTGCAGTGAGCATGCTTTGGTGAGGGGTGACCATGCTTAGTTGTGTCATGCAGGGCTTGGTGTTGGGATGGGTGGTTTGTGTTATTAGTACATTAGTGAGGTGTTGGAGTGATAGGGGAGGGGGTGAGGGTGGGGGTGTGTGATAGCATGCAGGTAGGGTGGGGGATATGATAGTTAAGATTTGACTTACCAGTGTCCATTCCTCCACCGACTCCTCCAAGGCCCTCTGGATGCATGATGGTCAAGACTTGCTCCTCCCATGTTGTTAGTTGTGGGGGAGGAGGTGGGGGTCCGCCGCCAGTCCGCTGTACCGCGATGTTGTGCCTGGAGACCACGGAACGCACCTTCCCCTGTAGGTCGTTCCACCTCTTCCTGATGTCCTCCCGATTTCTTGGATGCTGTCCCACAGCGTTGACCCTGTCCACGATTCTGCACCATAGCTCCATCTTCCTGGCTATGGAGGTGTGCTGCACCTGTGAGCCAAATAGCTGTGGCTCTACCCGTAGGATTTCCTCCACCATGACCCTGAGCTCCTCCTCGGAAAACCTGGGGTGTCTTTGGCGTGACATGGGGTGCTGTGGGTGATGTGTGGAGTGGTGTAAGTGTTGATGTGTGTGGTGATGTGTAGTGGTGTGTGGTGTTTTGTGCGTGGAATGTTGTATGGGTGATGGTGTTGTGTGCCTCTGTGTGGTGGGGTTCTCATTTGCCGTGCTCTCTGTCTCTCGGCTTCCTCAAAAATTCTGGTCGTAGGGGTTTGTGGGTGATGTGGGTGTGTGTTTTATATTGAATTGGGTGTGTGGGAGTGGTGTTTGTATGTATATCAGGTGTGTGTATTTGGAATTGTCCAATGTGGCGGTGTTTTGGAGATGTGTGTGTATTTTGAGCGCAGCAGTGTGTACCGCCAATGGAATACCGCGGTTGAAAGACTGCCGCGTGGATTCGTGGGTCGTGATAGCATTGGCGTGTTTCTGTTGGCGTGACGGTGGAGGAATTGTTTTCGCCAGTTTATCACTGACCTTTGGTGTGGCGGAGTTGTGTGGGTGTCTGAATTTTGGCGGATTGCGAGATGTGGGTCATAATAGCTGTGGCGGAATTCTGCGGCCGCGGCGGTGTATTGGCGGTCTTCTGCACGGCGGTAAGCGGCTTTTACCGCCAATGTTGTAATGACCCCCCCAGTCTTTAAAAGACAATTTGAAGTCTTTTATTAAGGATTCGGTGCAACATGCCGTTTCCGTTTCCATGTTGGATATTTCCAAAAATTTGGAAGCCTCATTATCTAAAATGCTTCAGCCCTCTGGTGATGTCCCTTCAAAAAAGGGAACGAAACGTGCGGCTCCCTCCCGGGTGCCTCATAAAGGCGTTTCTGTGCAAACTGGGCCTCCAACCCGAGAGGCGAATATTTCGGGACTCCCTTCTTCTCCCATTTCTGTTACTCACCTCAGAGATACAGACAGTGATGATGATGACTCTTTTGACATTTCTGTCAAGTCTGGGCCTTTGGAGGATTGGCGTAAAATTTCTCCCTCAGATGTTTCATCCCTCGCACTGTCTGAGGACGTGGTGGACCAGTTGGGGGAACCCATGTTCGACCCTACTTCGATCCACCATCCTAATTCCTCTGAGTGGTTCCCCTCCGACAACGTCTCAGATTACGTTTCTTTTTATTTAAGGCATGCCTTGGATAAGTCATGCAGGAATAAACTTAAATCCGAATGTCCCAGACCCTCCCTCCCATCTAAGGTGGCTGATACACCCTCTATTGACCCAAACATGTTGCTATTTTTTACTAAGTTTGGAAAAGATCCAAAGAAGGGGGTCGATAGGGCCTGGTCTAACTGCCAGGACAGATTGCTTGATTTGGTTGGTCCTTTAATAAGGATTTTGGACCTTGCTGAGGAGGCTAAGGCGGAGGGCGGTCCGGTGGACCCTGAAACGTTGTCCAACTGGGCTCAAAGGGCAATTTGTATGCTTGGCAATGCCAACGCCTTTATATCGCAGGAGCGACGCAAGAGCCTTTTGCTCAAGATTGACCCCAAGTTGAGTTCCTTATCCACCAAGGAAGAAGGACTTAAGGCCGAAGGTCTTCTCTTTGGTGATTCTTTCATTAAAGAGATGAGCAGATATGTCTCTACATTTGCCAGCATCGACAAAGCCCAGTCTTCTATGAAGAAAATATTTTACCAGCGGGTTTTTGGCAGGGCCGGCAGAGGAAGGAGTCACTTTCCCGGCCGTTACTCATCTCGAGGCCAGTTCCTCAACTTTTAACCAAGACTCCCAACAAGATTATCAAGGATATGAACCCCAGTTCTATCCCCGGCGTTTCCGTGGAGGCCGCGGCAGGGGTTTCAAGCCCAAGAATAAACTCACAGGTAAGAACTTCCAGTTCTGGCCTTCCTCCAGTAGGAGGCAGGTTAGCTTCTTGTCTAGACGCTTGGTTGTCTCTCACGTCAGATCCTTGGGTATTGCAGACGGTGCAGGGTTATTGCATAGAATTTTATCAGCGTCCCTTTCAGACCGACCTTCCTCCTCCCCTTCATTTTTCTGATGATCAGTTTCTGTTAGTACAGGGCGAGATTCAGTCCCTACTTGTGAAACAAGCTGTAGAAAGGGTCTCCTTTGATCCTTCGGGGTTCCTAAGCACTATATTTCTTGTTCACAAGAAGAACAACAAGTATCGACTAGTCATTAATTTAAGATTGTTCAACGACTTAGTGGTGTATCATCACTTGAAGATGGAGACGATCCTCCATCTCAGGGACATTCTCCTCCAGGGCGATTGGCTAGTCCGTCTAGATCTCCAGGACGCCTATCTAACGGTTCTCGTACATCCAGCTTTCAGGAAGTTCCTTCAGTTTCAGTGGGAAGATTCTTTCTTCCAATTCAGGACGCTGCCCTTCGGCTTGTCTTCAGCCCCTTGGTGTTTTACCAAGATTCTCAAACCGGTTGTCGCCTTTCTCAGGGCTCAGGGAGTCAGGCTCATTGTCTATCTCGACGATTTCCTCATTATGGCCCAGGACAGATCTCGTCTTTTGGTCCATCTGGACCTTTACCAGAATCTGTTGTTAAGTCTGGGTTTCCTTATCAATCCAATCAAATCAGTCCTTATCTCTTCTCAACAGTTGGTGTTCCTCGTTTTTTTGGTGAATACAGTCGATTCGGTCCTTCAACTCCCTCAATTGAAAGTAGATTTGATAAAGAAAGAGATTCAACACGCCTTATCCATTTCCATTACCTCCCTCAGGTCTTTGGCTCGTCTGGTGGGCCTCGTCTCCTCCTCCATCCAAGCCATCTTCCCAGGGCCTCTTCACTACAGAGCCCTTCAAAGACTAAAAATTCGTCATCTCCGTCAGGGCCTAGCTTATTCAGATTCCGTTGTTCTAGACGAAGAATCCAGGGAAGAACTCCTTTGGTGGCTCAGTCATTTAGATGCCTGGACGGGAGAACAATTTTCTCTGCCGCCCCAGATCTTGTCTTAGAGTCAGATGCAAGTCTGACAGGCTGGGACGCAAGATGTGGTCAACTCTCGACTGGGGGTTTATGGTCCGTTCAGGAGTCAACACTGCACATCAATTGTTTAGAGATGCTTGCAGGTTCCTTTGCCATCCAGTCCTTTACAAAAGACAGAGTAAGGTGCAAAGTGCTTCTTCGGATGGACAACCTGTCGGCGGTCAGGTACATAAATCATTTGGGAGGTACCAAATCCAGACCCTTAGCCTTCCTGACCAAAAGCCTATGGGAATTCTGTCTACAGAGGAACATTTCTGTCAGGGCAGAATATCTGCCAGGTCAGCTCAGTGTCGTGGCCGATTGGTTTTCCAGACATATCCACGATTCAAACGACTGGCGTTTGCACCCTTCTGTATTCAATCGCCTTTCTTCCATCTTTGGCACTATGTCAATTTGCTTCCCGACTGAACTCACAACTCCCTTCCTTTTTCAGTTGGAGACCGGACCCCTTGGCTCTGGCCACGGACGCCTTCCTTCATTCGTGGCCCCCTTCTCTCCTTTACGCCTTTTCTCCATTTCTTCTTATTGCTCGGGTCCTAGCACAAGTTTGCAGACAGAGTTCATCCCTCGTATTGATCACCCTGCTTTGGCAGTCCCAGCCTTGGTACCCAAATATTTTGGAACTAGCTGCGGATTTTCCAATGTTGATTCCTCCCTTTCCAGGTTTGCTCTTGAACCCTCAAGGCCTTCCTCATCCCTTGATAATAGACAACGCCCTTCATCTAGTGGCCTGGAGGATTTCGGGGCTTTCTGGAGAGCCCCAGGAATATCGGAGGAAGCTATCCGCTTTATCCAGCAATCCTGGGCCCCAGGCACAGCGAGGGTTTATAAGTCGGCCTGGTTGGCCTGGTGTAGCTGGTGTCTGGACAGGAATTCAGATCCCGTTTCAGCGCATGTATCCTTAGTGGTCAATTTTCTAGCTTCTTTAGCGTCTCAGGGTAAAGCTTACCGGACTGTTAATACTTACCGATCAGCAATCTCTTCAGAACATGTCAGAGGGGACGGAAGACCTATTGGGAAACATCCTTTATTCTGCCGTTTGTTTACGTTTTGTTAAACCTCCTGTTTCTAAATACAATGTTATGTGGGATGTTAATACTGTGCTTCGTCTTTTTATTTCATGGCCGGATAATGATCAGTTATCTCTTAAACATTTGTCTGCTAAATTAACAATGCTTTTATGTTTGGTTTCTATTAAACGTGTCTCTGATGTGAAAGCTTTAGATGTTTTCTCTTACCGTTTTTCCGCTCTAGGGTTTATTTCCAGGTTAATAGACATACCAGGACTAATTTATCATCTGTGTTTTATCCCTTTTTTCCCTCTCAACCCAAGCTGCGTGTTGGCAATTGTTTGAAGTCTTACGTTTCTCGAACTGCAGATCTTAGAAATGTTTCTTCTTCCCAGTTTCTGATTTCCTTTCAAAAACCACATAAGCCGGTTTCTGCTCCCACTCTGGCCCGTTGGGTTAAATGGCTAATGTCCCTTGCGGGCATTTCTACCCTTTCTTTTGGTGCCCATACCGTGAGGGGGGCTGTTGCCTCTCGCGCCTTTTGGGCAGGGGCTGGATTGCAGGACATTCTCAGATCTGCAGATTGGTCAAACGTCAGCACTTTTAGAACTTTTTATTGTAAACCTGTTGATCATCCATTGGACAATGTTATTTCTTTGCTTTAAACTAGCATAATATGAGCCTCCGGTCTTGTAATAAAATTGAGATTTTCCTAGCCTTGGTGTCAGAAAGGCTAGATTTTATTAAAGACACGGAGGCGAGTATTATCCCGCCGCTTTGGATTTTAACCCTCCCTTATGTTTCCTTCAGAGTTGCGTTACCTTCAACCAACTCTGCTACATCCGGCTGATTATCATGCGGATTCGCTGGGTTCCAGTTCACCTCTTCGTTCTTCATGGTTACCGGTGCGATTCGTTTCCTTCCTCACGGACTCCTTCTTGGATTTCCTGTTGGCTCTATTGACTCTATATTTGGTGATGATTTGGCTCTCAATTGACTTTGACTGACTCTCGCAAGAAAAGAGGGCTTGTTGCTCGCAGTTAAGATAGTTGTACTTACACTCGGCGTGGGATTGGTTACCTCCATTGTGATGTAATTTTTGTAGTTCTTTCCCAGGGTTTTCTGGGATTTGTAGTTCTTGGCTGCTGTATGAATAAAGTAAGAAAAGAAGACATAATACTCGCCTCCGTGTCTTTAATATAATCTAGCCTTTCTGACACCAAGGCTAGGAAAATCTCAATTTGCACACTCTTACAATAAGAATTCAGTGATTTGGACATTTATAAGGAAACTCCAGTAGGAAATATATATAAAAAATGCTGTTTGAACCACCCACTAATTTTCTTCAACATAAGGGTGACCCACCAATTCCATGAATGTGCTAGAAAGAAGAGTTTTAAACTTACGTTAAGGCAATTGACGAGGATGATATATCCCAGGGATGTAAAAAAGAACATTTTACTACATTGCTTGGGTCCAGAGGGACAGTTGTATTTCAAACTTTACCACAAGTAGCATTTCCAGAAGACCAGGAGAAAGAAATGGATGTTTTTCAAGAGGCGTTATTAAGACTGGAAAATAGGTTCAAACCCACTGTGAGTGTGGCTCTGAACAGATTCATGTTTTACACTAGAGTACAGAAAAGTGCTGAAACATTTGATGAGTTTCTTACCTCGTTGCGAGGGCTATCTTTACATTGTAATTTTAGGGTGATGACAACGAGATGATTAGGGATCAGATAATTGTTCATGTGAGAAGTAAAACAATCCAAGAACGGCTATGGGTAATGAGGGATCCTAAATTACATGATGGGATTACTACAGCTATGCTCTAGAGCAGTGGTTCCCAACCTTTTGACTTCTGTGGACCCCCACTTTATCATCACCAGAACCCGGGTACTCCCACTCAGTCAATATTAGAATCCAGGGACACCCCGCTGAGCCACTACTAAAAGCTGTGAACCTGATCTGATAATATTATTTCATTTTCTAAGCAGTCGTGGACCTCCTGAGGAGGGTTCGTAGACCCCCAGGGGTCCCTGGATCACAGGTTGGGAACCACTGCTCTAGAGCAATCTGAAAGATGGATGAAGTCAGTGCATGATACTAATAAAATAAATAAGGATGAAAGTGAGACTGTGCGTGCAATGGTGAGTAGGAAACCTACAAGAAAATAAATATGATAGATGTTAAAAACATGAAAAGACATCATGTTACCATTATGGGAGTAGAAATCATTTTGCATCTTCACCTCATTGTCCTGTAATAGGGGAAGAGTGTAATAAATGTGGCAGGATTGGTAATTTTGCTCGTGTATATAAAGCCTTACAGAAAAGCAACACTAGTGTAAAGAGTAAGGTATCATGTATGACTGATGGGAGATCTACTGGAAAATGGAAATGTGACTGTGAATGCAGTTGTAGTATGGACAGTGAGAGTGGAAGAGGGGTAGTCCTGCCCTTAAAGAGCAATGATGAAGAAGAGAATGTTGGAATTAAGGGCCCTTCCAAATGTGAATTGCGCATAATGGGTGAGGAGCTTGAACGTATGGCCGACTCTGGGTCTCCATAAACAATCATTACTCAGAAATATTTTGGGGAGAAGTTTGAGAATGTGTGGAATGAAAATAATTTGAAAGTGTCTGATATTATAACGGAAAGTTTTGATGGTACTACCATTAACATTGTGGGTATGTTGAAGCTGATATGAATTTCAAAAGGAGGCTTGCAAGAATAAAACTTTATGCTGCACCTAAAGGCGTAAATGTGTTGGGACCCGTAGAAATTGGGAATAATATTGAATCCCAGAGGTGAGAGCCAGTTCTAGCAGTGTTCAGTGGAGGAATGAATTGTTTCTCAGTTTCCAGAAGTGTTTACTGAGAAACTTGGGAAATTAGATGGATATACCCATACAATCAAAGTTAAAGTAAATGCTAAGCCAATTGTACAGAAACTCAGAGATTTGCCTTTTAATGTAAGAGGAGACTTGAAGACTTGACATTTGGAGATGGTTAAAGAAGCAGCGATGGAAGAAGTAGAGTCATCTGAGTGGGTGTCTCTGATAGTTTTGGCTTGCAAGGCAGTTCACCCCCTGCCAAATATAAATGAAGTAATTTGCATGCTTGAGGAAGCTAAGATCTTCTCCACTAGATTTGAGGTTGACGTACCATCAAATTTAATTGACTGAAGACTCTTATCACATGGCAGCCTTTCTTACGCCGCAGAGGTTATTTTAATTTAAGAGAATGCCATTTGAATTAGCCTCTGCGACATCAGTGTTCGAAAGGGCCATGTTTCATTTATTCAAAGATATGGAGAGATGTGTCAAATGTTTCTAAGACGATGTACTTATTTTTTACAGAGATTAGATGGAACATATGGAACATATGAGGAAAGTGCATGAGGTACTGAAGAAAAGTGGATTGACTTTGAAAAACAAGAAGTGTCAATGTTTTTCCAAGTCAGTGGAATACTGGGGCACAGCGTATCGGGAGAAAGAGTGGTACCAAAAAAGAAATAATTGGTGGATACTATCATCAAAGGTCTTGCTCCTGATATTGTGAGAAAAGTAGTCATTTGCAAGGCTCTGTGAGTATTATAGCAAGTTCAATAAGAATTTTGATACAAAAATGGAACCGCTCAGGAAACTTACACGGAAAGATGTGGAGTTTGTGTGGACAGAAACAGAACAATCTGCTTTTGAAATCATTAAAACTGAAATTGCCAATGCACGCACACTAAAACCTTTCTGGATGGGTGTACAATGTATTGTCACTTTAGACACTAGTATGTAATGGATTGGGGGAGCGTTGTCCCAGAAAGGTGGTAATGAAATATGGCATCATAAATTTGCTCTCGAACACTCTCAGGCATAGAAAGAAGATATGCAGTTATCAAAAAAGAATTGTTAGCAAGTGTCTGGAGTATTGAGCATTTTCTGAATTACATTTGGGGCTCACAGTTTGTGTTTAGAGCAGATCATAAACCCTTGGTGGGAATTCTTTCTCCAGGTGGGGTTTGGAATGCCACTGCATGTGTTGCTAGACTGGTGTAAAAATTACAAGAGTATGCTTTACTATATAGTATGTGCCAGGAAAAGCACTGTAATGGCTGACTGTTTATCACGATTGCTGCAGGAGAATTTCTAAAATGATCTGGGGGAAGTAGAAGTGGATGTGGTTACTGCTGTATCAGAATATGCTGCAGACAAATTTAAAGGAGTAGAGGAGGAAAATGGAGGGAGTGTGATGAAAGTGACTTACTCTTACAAAAGGTGAGGATATATATGATGGAAGGGTGACCTAGTAAAAGAGATGTGCCAGCGGAAGTTAAGTCTTTCTGGACAGCGGCTGATGAATTGTAGGTGGAAGGTTAATGAATCTATAAGAAAGGGAAGTGCATTCCTCCTAAAGAGATGCAGGAAGTGATTCTATGGTAGGCATATTAAGGTCATCTGGGCATGTCTTCCAAAGACTCATACCTACTTGTTTTTGGTGGCCAGGGCTGGACAGAATGGCTGATAGGGTAGTGAGAGAGTGTGAAATGTGCACTAATAGTGCAAAAATGTTAAGGCCTGCATCTTCTCCTCTTCAGGCTGTGCCTTGGCCAGACTCACTATGACAGAAATTAGGTTTTGACATATCTGGACCATTTCATTCTTGTGAAGCTTGTTATATGCACTGGTCTTAGTGGGCGATCATTTGAAATGGCCAGGAGTGAAAAGAGTGTCAGGCTACATTCATTGCTATGATTGAGTTTTTCAAAGAGGTTTTTGCGAGGGAAGGGTATCCCTAGATGTTAATATCAGACAATGGTGTCCAATAGATGTCTAAAGAAAGGCAAAGTTTTTTCAAGTACTGGAATATTCAACATGTTACCACAGCACTGTATGAACCACAAGAAATAGGCAAGTTGAGGGATTTAACCATATATTAAAAGAAATTATTATTTGGGCTTGTGAGTTTGGTGGCCATTGGAAAGATAAGTTGAGGGAGAAGCAATGGTGGTACTCCTCAGAGTACCACAGAAGTTGGTCCCTTTAGGTTGTTGAGGGGAAGGCAGCCTGCTTCCAAACTATGTCCATGGTGGTTCAAAAAGAAACAGAGTAAACAGAGTCAGGAGGATTTGTGTAGAGGAAATTTGTGAAAGAGTGAAAAGAAAGCAAAAGAAAGTTAAGGAGGCGTATGATGCTAAAAGGAAAGTCAAAGTTCCAAACATGTGCTATTAGTGACTGAATCGGGGTACGCAAGCCAGGGTTTGTAACTAAGGGTACACCTAGACTTGGTAAAATCATGGAAATCATTAAGGTATATAAGAGTCTGGTTACTCAAGATGGCGACGTTTGGAATGTAAGAAGACTGGCTAATTGTAATAAAGTGAGTGAGGTAATTTCTGACTGGGATCAGGAAGGACACTTTGTGAGAATTGGAGTTGGTTGTAGTGACTCCGTGTCTTTGTTGGAGAGACAAGAAGACCTTGTCAGGTGCCATAGATCTCTATTAAAGAACACTGAGATTATTGCTTCTACCTTTGGAAGAAACATAAGGATAGAGGTTATGTATATGCTTTCATTTAATATCTTCAAGTGGTCTGATGTTAGTCTTATGGAATATGGAACTACAGAGGTATGCTATGCCTGGTTAAGTTGTACGCTGGACCAGTACTGTGCTGTTTGGAATAAAGATTTCTCCTGGACACTACATTTTTTTCTGTGTTATCTTAACACAGACAAAAGAAATGACCACTGTATGTATAGCAACAACTCAGGGGTTGGCAACAGCTACCTCTGAGAATGAGGGGGAAGGTGGAAGAGGACGACTCTTATATCCAAACACTATTATCCCATCATTTCCATGACTTGGAAATAGAGGGGGAGGTGATGGTCCTTTGCACTAACATGGCCAAAAAGAACCCATTTGAGGAGGATTGCCCTAGGCCTAAAGTCATCCTGGTAATATTTTTTGAGGACCCATTTTGCCCCCCATGCTCACCTCTTATATTGTGCCTCCATTTAACCATCTGACTGCCCCATGGAAGGATGTCATCGACTAGCAGTCTCCTTTGCCCATTACATCTCTTCTTCGTCTCCTCTTTTTCTTACTTCCTGTCAGAAATTAGGTTTTCGGTTGAGGGGAATGTGAGCCCTCCTGAAGCAACAACCACAAGCCCTGTCAGGGTGAACCACAAAAAGTCATTAAATTAACCTGTGCTTCACACTCTGATAGGTTGACACAAAAGAAGTCAGGTTTAACTTAGAGGCAATGTGTAAAGTATTTATGCAGCACTGAAACAGTAATTAACAGTATTTAAGTAAAAACACAACAGAAGAAAAATCTAACACCAATTTAGAAAAATAGAGTAAAATTAAATAAAGTATTTGACATCACAACAACAGAAATACAATCGGTAGAACCGCAGTTCTGAATTTTTACTTTTTGTAAAAACTAGCCAGCGGTGTCTGAAGAGGAGGTGTCTTCATCGGAGAGCCATTGGGTAAAGTGGCGGTAAAGATTTCTATGTTCAGACTTAGGTCCTGATTTAGATATTGACTGAAAATTGTCTTAGTCCCAAGTTGAGGATTTAGGGCCTGATTACAACTTTGGAGGACGGTGTTAAACCGTCCCAAAAGTGATGAATATACCACCTACCGTATTACGAGTTCCATAGGATATAATGGACTCGTAATACGGTAGGTGGTATATCCGCCACTTTTGGGACGGTTTAACACCGTCCTCCAAAGTTGTAATCAGGCCCTTAGACTTTAACACCACTTCCAAGGGTCCAGGACTGGCTGGGTACCACACGGAGGGCAGGATTCACTTCAGGCAGGGTCTAGGTTCAGGGTTTATGTTGTAGTAGCATTTTGTGTCCCTGTAGCTTGAAACAGGAGGCCAGCCACCTAGTCCTTAGAGTCACACTGGAAGTTCTGGTTTAAGCGGCAAGGCAGTCCTCCAGCAGCGGACCAGTCCTCTGAGGGTTTAAGGCAGACTTCTGGCAGCACAGCAGTCCTGTGAAGAACAATGCAGACCTCAAGACAGCAGGGCAGTCCTCTGATGTGCAGGGCAGGCCTTTTGAGTGTCCGCCACAAGTCTAGGAGTGAGATGAAGGGTGGGTCTAAGGGTCTTATTTTTATACCTGGTGCCAGCTTTGAAATGGAGATGCTTCTGAATGCCTCCCTCCCTGTCCAGGCTCCATTATGTATGGACTAACAAAATGCTAGTGTGAGTGAGCTGAGGCAGTTCCTTTGGAAATGTAAGTGGGGCATGGAACAGCTCCACCCACACATCCTGGCAGGATGGCCCATTTTGCCAGCACCTTGTCCTCTTTTGTGTCACTGTTTGGGAGGAATACACAAAGGCCTCCTGCCATGCTAATCCTAGTCATGTGACCCAGGATGCAGCTGCAGGCACCGAACGGATAGGACAGGAAAATGCCAACTTTCTAAAAGTGGCATTTTAAGGATTGTGACTTGAAATCTGCTTTCATTGTTAAGGAGGATTTTAAATTACAATTCTTTAGAGACTAAAGATGACTTTTCTACCTGTTCCTAAACAAAGGTTGTCACTTATTAAATGTAATAAGGTAACCCAATGTTATCCTCTGTGAGAGGTAGGCCTCACATTAGTGAAAATAAATCTCAAAGTTTTTCACTACCAGGACATGTAAAACCTAAAAGTACATGTCCAACTCTTCACATACAAAGAACCCTGTCCTATGGGCTGTTTAGGCCCTACATGAGGGATGACATCTGTTTAAAAAAAAGGAGATTTAGGCCTAGTAAACGGGTGATTGTGCTAGGTTGAATTGACAGTTTAAACTACCCACATTCTTCTTAAGTTGGTAGCACAATAAGTGCTGCAGGCCCACTAGTGGAATTTAATTTACAGGCCCTGGGTATATGGTATACCAATTTATTAGGGACTTATAAGTTATTTAAATGTGCCCATCACATTTAGGCCAATTTTACCACATTTTAAGGAGTGAGAACACGCACTGGTTAGCCTTGCTGAGCAGTGGTACATTGTTCAGAGTCGTAAAGCCAATAAAAATTAATTTTAACAAATATGATAGGAGTAAGCAAAACTTTTCGGGGAAGACCACCCTAAGGCTGCCAGATCGAACACTACCCTGAATAGCGCACTTATTAGGCTACAAGTTAGGTCCTAGCCGGGCAGCAGGATATTTTGAAGTCCCAGGCAGAGCTGGACAGGGTGTCAAGTACAGCTTTTATAGGATTCGGGAGCAGCTCACTTCCCGTCCAAGAGATTTTACTGTTTTTCTTTTTGCACTGCAGTTCTATCGGGAACCAAGTGCTCACCTGTGCATATCATCAGCCCTGTCCATCCATTAACCCAGTCTCCTCTGCTTATCCCTTGTTCCCATGTGGAGGTACAGTGTACAATTTCCTCTATCCTTAAGCCTGTGCCTAAGGAAATGGGCGTGGTCATCCAGAAACTAAATTATTGCTTGCTGTCTTACTGTTTAAGTTACGCTGTAATAAAGTGTAATAATGTTAGCCATAGTGCTCAAAGATTTTGTGATTATGGGGGTCATTCTGACCCTGGCGGTCCAAGACCGCCAGGGCCACGAATGACGGAAGCACCGCCAACAGGCTGGCGGTGCTTCCAAGCCCATTCTGACCGCGGCGGTAAAGCTGCGGTCAGAAAACCGGGGCCGGCGGTTTCCCGACGTTTTTGCCCCGGCTGGGCGAATCCGCCAGGGCAGCGCTGGAAGCAGCGCTGCCCTGGGGATTCTGACCCCCTTACCGCCAGACTGTTTCTGGCGGCGGTTTTCACCACCAGGAAGAGGCTGGCGGTAAGGGGTGTCCTGGGGCCCCTGGGGGCCCCTGCACTGCCCAATGGCATGGGCAGTACAGGGGCCCCCTAACAGGGCCCCATGAAGCTTTTCACTGTCTGCCTAGCAGACAGTGAAAAGCGCGACGGGTGCAACTGCACCCGTCGCACCGCCGCAACACCGCCGGCTCCATTCGGAGCCGGCTCCTGTGTTGCGGCCCCCATTCCCGCTGGGCCGGCCGGCGCTAACTTGGTTAGCGCCCGCCGGCCCAGCGGGAATGTCAGAATGAGGGAAGCAGTATTTTGGCCACCAGACGGACGGCTACCGCCGCCCGCCAGGGTTAGAATCAGGCCCTATGTTACAATCCTGGAATGTGATGTTCAAAACTACTCATCACATTGACTCTCCAGATTTGCTGTTTGTGAGCATGATAGGAAAGTGTAACTCAAAACGTAATAGTCTCTGCCACCCACCTTATGTACAGTACTTTGAAACCCACATGGGTTATAGCTGAGCTATATATAGCACCCATCAATTAATTTAAATAAAAGAAACACAGCTCCGTTATGATCTTTGATTTTGAGACTTATTTTGCAGTTTGTGAGTGTGATTTTATGTGTTTCTCTGCTATTTTTGATTTTCTGGTTTCTGTTGCTCCCTAAGAAAGCCCTATATTTCATTTTTTAATCCACCATATTTTTCCCAAACAGTAAGCCTGCTATGCTCCAATTTGTAAAGTTTATGGCTGCCACTCAGCTAGCTTTTGCCTTGACAGACATTTTTTCACATTGACTGCACATATTTATACATGGTATTAGGTGTTCTAGGGACAGTTTTAATTTAGTTATCTGGCAGCCCTCATGACATTACAAAATAAAATGACAAAAAGTGCAGAAAAAAGCCTTGAGGTCAGCTGTTTGTTCATGAGTTTCTATATAACAGTTTATCATTTCATTGGGATGCAAATGCTTTAGTCTGCTTAGGCACAGCTTTCACAGCAGGGCATATATGACAATGATGATGATGGATCTGCAACAGTGGCAAATTTTCATTCAGCCATTTCCTTATTCCCTCTAAGGGGTGCTGGAACACTTTTCAGAAAGGAGGTGCTACTTGCCATCAATGTTACAGCAGTAAAGTCATAGGAAATGTATAAAATACAAGTGTTGCCCAAAGTGTAGCTAATGAGCCATGCCCGTTCGGCAGAAGAATGTGTGTCCACTGGTGCTTTTTTGAGCACATTGTCCCAAATACATGATTAAAGCATAATGTGCTAGGCTTCTGCCATTTACAGAGAGCACACTTTCCACTGAAATGGCATCTTGAAATTACCTCAACATTTTGTAGCAGTTATATTTACTGTTAAACCTATCAAGCACACTAACAGTAGCGTGAGGTAATGGATTTCTGAGCATATTTATAATTTGCGCATCACATAAGTTAAGTGTCTTGAATTGACTTGAGCCTATTAAAGTCTTAGGGCCTGATTACAACCTTGGTGGATGGGATTCTCCATTAGAAGTTCCCATAGGATATGATGGAACTTGTAATACTGCGAATGGGATATCCATTACGTTTGTGACGGAGTATCCCATCCGATAAGGTCGGAATCAGGCCCACAATTTCCACCACACTTCAGAATTCCCAAAAATGTGCCTCATTTGAACTTTTCTTTCTGCTGATATATTTTGAAATATTTGTAAAGTTGATTTCTAAATACTTTTTGTTGTGTGTTAGAAAACATTTGACATCCTGCATCCTCACCTTTCACACTTTCTGTACTCCAGCAAGATTATCATTTGGTTCAGATTACAATATTCCCTTACTTTGAAATCCATTAAATCAACAACAACCTCCATGTTAAATCAGCAGCAGTTTGTCAGGCCTTGCATAACATGTGATCTCTGCTTTGTATTCGCAGGAAATGCAACAAGATTTAAAAACAATAAAGGGCTTATGTTTGCTTGTTTCTCTTGTGAACGCTTGCAAGATTATCTTGCGGTGTTACAGCACCTCCAACACCCCACCTCAAGCTCCCCAGGCTCTCTAGACCCCTTACGTAGCTGCTGCAGGTGACATTGTGACCTTTGTATGTCTGTGCCTAGTTTCTCTCCCTTGCATCCAAGTAGGGGAACAACTGCTGTCTCTTTGCTTGCCAGGTCACTAATTTCCAAAGGGCACATGTTTATTAATGTTGACTTTTAGTTTTAGTACATCCACTATATCATCTGACATAGATGTCTTATCGTGTAGCTAGTCTAGTTTATCATGATTTATCCTCACATTAAATACTGCATTCCCATGTGTGAACTCTTCATATCTATCTGACTGAAGAACAAGCCTATTCATTAGCTAACAGTGGTCTTTGTAGAAGTAAAAAACATCTGTATAAGGAGAAGAAAAACATTTTGTGCAGCAAGTGTTCATTCTGAAAAATAACTCTATCAAAAGGTCAAGTTAAATTCTGGCACTGATTCTACAATTCTTTTAGTTTAGTTAACTATAATATGTCAGTGTCTCAGTGTTTCAGTCCTAGCATGTTTAAGTGTGATTGCCTGCTACAGTTTTTGCATTTAATACATGTGTTAAACATTAGTTTTGCGTGTTATTTTAGCATTTTGTCTCAGCGTTTTAATATGCACCCTCAGTTTTAGTCCATTCTTACTTTCAATGGCAGTTGGAGGTATGTTTAAATGGGGGGGCGCAAAAGGAAAAACAAACATTATATATAAAAAAATCAATTACCTTTCACTACTGGCAGGACGTCCCCGATGTTCAGCAGCACGTCCTGTGTTTTGTTGACTCCGGGTTCCAGTCTGAGAGCAAGGTCCAACAGCCAACTCCTTTTTCCAATCCAGACACTGCTCTCATGCTGTTAAGCAGCATGAGTGAAGCATGTGGATTGGCTGGAGCGGGCTACCTCAGTGCTCCGAAAAGCACTGGAGGCCTGTGCCTCCTCTCCAACCCAGCGGTTTAAGACAGCTCAGTTGAAGTAGTTTGAATTGCACATGTCGGTTTGGCTCTAGCAAGGTAGCCAGCCAAACCAACATGCGCACTTCAAACTGAAGTGGCCACTCCTCACTACTGCTAATCAACAGCAGTGACGCACTGGCCCTGCCCTCACACTCTGTTTGTTGGCAGAAACTAAGAAATAAAATGTCAATAAAATGATTTTATTGCCATTTTATTTTTCATACTTTCTGTGCAGCAGTGTGGGTGGCAACACTCCTCTGCTCCTATTGAGGAACAGCCACCGCTTCCTTTCATTCACTGTATCTGACATTGGGACTGAGCATATTGCTATCCCTCAAGCAGGTACAAAAATGGATAACTGAGATTTCATGTTTTATGCACCATTTTATAACTCACTTCTGCAACATGTAAATACTGTAAAGAATCTGTATTTCTCTCCTATAATTTTATGCCCTGGAAATGACTGATGTCCAAAGGATGTTTGGCAGAGTTTGCTTTGTTGAGACTAGGACTAGTGGCGATTACTGCACTCTGGGCAGTGTTGAGTTGTTTATTTGAAACTGACTTTGGCAGAAATTGGCGTCAGACACATTTCGGCTCACTCAACCGTTGTCACATGCCAGAAAGTAGCTTTATGCTATGAGTTATAGTTTCTTTACATAACTATAACTATGGGTATAACTATAACTCCTGAATTTCTATGTTTTTGTGTGGGTAAAATGTGAACCTAACTCTAACGTCCCTATAACCTTTGTTTTTGTCAGTGACTATATATGTACTTGCTTTTTGATATATTGCATTTGTGATATTACACGTGTGTTTGATTCTGTTTGGCATTCTTTGCATTTGTGAAATTATGCTTGTAAATCTAGGTGTATAACAAAGTATCCATAATAATTATATACAAATTTTGGTGCAAACCATTCAGATGACTCTATTCACTTAATGATCCCCTTACAACACATGTTATTCGCTTGTCTTATAAGAATTTTGCCCAACTTTTACACTGTCCTCTTTACTGTTCTAAACAATTATTTTATGTCAAAATGCAAATAAATGCAGAAAAATGTGCAGCCATTTAACAAAACAAACAAGAGTATTTATTTTTCATACATTGTTTAGAAACGTAGTCCTTCATCATGAGTAGCTATTCAGACAGCCCTGTGTTTAACACTATTTCAGTGTACCTCTTTCTCTCTCTTATACATTTTATTACCATGAGCTCACATATACAAGCCCTCATCATACTAACAGGCAATTCCTTGAAAATGATAGAATTTGCTCCCCTCGTCTTTCCTCATGTGTCCAAATTCACACTTCTTAGCAACAACTCACAGCAGCAAGAATATTGCAAAGCAACTTTGATGCCATTGCAATAAAGGGCTCAGATACACCTCTTTAAAAATATGGGGTGGCACAGTAGTCAAAGAAGGAAGAAAGAGGAATGACTAAAGGGAACAAGAAATTGAGACCAGGATAATACGTAGGCAGTCAAATATGGAAAGTGAGAAAGTTAATGAAGAACTTCTATGACAAGAAGGAAAGTCCACAACAGGGAGACCTCAAGCAGTGGGCAGAATAACAGAGAAGTGAGAAACAAGCAAAGAGCAAGTGGAAAACCTCATCTCAGAAAAGGTAGGCCCTCTAAACTGCCACTCACAACTGAAGCTCTAGAGACCATAGTGCCACAGGTCAAGTGAGCACCAAATTTGGATTTATACATCTTACCCAAAATACACAAGCAGGGGGGCTTTCTGAATGGCAGGCCTGTCATATGCAGCATTGACTCACCAACTTAGGGACTATCTGAATATATCGAACTGTACCTACAAGTGTTTCTTTGCAATCTTACTTCTTATATCAGGGACACCAAGGACCTTCTAGGAAAAGTGTGGACATTGAATGAAATGAAGGGAATATGATTGTAACGATGGATGTGTGGTCACTGCACACAAGCATTCCCAAGGACGAAGACACCTCTGCTGTCCAACATTTTTTGGACACCCGGGATGCTACCTTGTTTGATCACACTGAAATGTTGTTGGATTTTATCAAGGTTGTATTGGACAACAATGTGTTTGCACATAATGGGCAGTGGTATCGACAGGGTGTAGCCATGGGGCTAAATTTCCCTTTTGTTTGCAAATTTGTACATGGAACTATTTGAAAAGGTACATATCTGGACTGCATGCCCCACCAGACATTTGGAACACATTAATTACAGGGGGAGATACATAAATGATGTGCTTATGTTTTGGTCAAGTGCAATTAAGCATTCTTTTGAACACCTGAATAAAAATACCTATAACATAAAGTTCACTTACCATTACAGTGCACACAAAATCAACTATCTGGATGTTATTTTATTTGTGGAAGGTCAACACATAGGTTCAGAGCTATTAAGGAAGCCAACTACATGCAATTCAGTGTTACATGCAAAATGCTCACACCTACCTTCACAGATTAAAACCATCCCATATGGGGAAATGGTCAGGATAAGACTCACATTTTTTACTAGAACTTTAGAAAATGGAGTCCAGATTTAGAACCAGACCCTACTGGCTCCAGGCACCAGGGTGGGGACAGGACACTGACCCTTAGACGGTTTGGAGAGCAGGTGGATTATTCAGCTTATATCAGTCGACATGGATCTGAATATGGACAAATAATTGTAAGTGTTTATGACAGATTGACTGTTTTACCTAATCTCTTTATCTACAGTGGTATGAATGTACGCAGAATACCTGCATTACTAAGAATTAGATGTTGATCGTTCGCCTATGTGAAAGTATTTGATAGTATATTACATGTTATCATAATTTATGGTAGGATCTTAAACAGAATTTTAATATGTGTAAAATGAAATTTGCATCCCTGAAGTTTTCCATTATTCATCTGCACAACAATACATTTTGCTTTCCCACTCAGTGAATTGTATTTGACTCAACACCAGAGTAGGATTTTAAATAGTGTTAACGTATGGAAAACCAAATCTTTATTGCTGCTGTTGCTCATTTTTCTTTTGCACAACTATACCATCTAATTCCACCACTCTCTGTGACTTGAATACAGTGCTGTAAAATCCTTAAAATCTGCATTTACGATCAGTGTGGTTTCTATTCTAATATCCGGGCTCTAACATGTGTCATCCATGGTGGGAGATCGCTTTATGGTTTTCCTCACATTTTTTTAAATCCTATGTCATTATCCCATCACTACACAGCCAGTAGGATCGCAGCTCTTTTATGGTCCTTTATGATAAACAAACCCTTAAACCACACAAATTGAGTAGGGACATATTTTGGACTTTGATATAAGAGTTCCCCATTATTGAATTACTAGACTGCCATGGTGTCCGTCTGTTTCATTATTGCAGACCACACAATGCTAATTTTTCTATGTCTATTCTTGTAGACACACGGGGGTTTAGGCGCATCACGGCATCTACTACTACACAGGGGTTTTGGGGGGAAGCGCCGATATCGGCAGTTTCCCCCCCGGGAACTTTGCGGGAGATAGTACAGCCCATTGGCGCTGTTTTTGGGCGCCATTTGGGCTTCGTTTGGTAGCCTGTGGCTACTCTTTAAATGGGGCGGACATTTTGTACTGCCACCATTTTGTATGGTGACAGTTTTGGGGAGAGGCAGATTTTTTTGAGCGGTAGGTTTTTGTGGTTGGAGTTGCAGGTATTGGTCTCGGGGCAGGAGGTCTAGTGTGCGTCAGGTCAGCTAGTGCAAGAAATTTTGGATTACGGTGAAAAAGAAAAGAATAAATATAACAAACCAATATAGGAGTAATCCTTTCATAGCATTACAAAGAGGAGATTGGTGGTCGAGACCTTACCTCGGAGGCCCTGCTGTGCGGCAGAATGGACCGTCGTGTGTTGCAGGCTATGCAGCTGTTGCAAGAGGCAGCGCGCCTCGATTTGTTGGCGGCGGATGCCGCTCGCCGGGCTCGACCGGCTCGGCGAGCGGCGAGTGGGGTGGCGGCCGCCGTCGCGGCATGTTCGCCACCCCGAGGGAGGCGAGGTCACCAGGCGCTCCAGGTGAGCAGGTTTGGGGCCAGGGCGGGGCCGGGGCGGGTGCTCCGGCGCGACCACCTGGCAGCAAAAGGGAAGCGGTGTGCGGAGGCCGCTCCCCTCGGGGACGCAGCTGCCCGTGCGCCAGGAAGCCGCGCAAGCAAGGGGTGGGCCTGGGGTGGCCCGGCTACGATGGCTCACAGGGTACTTGGGTGGTGGCCGCGCCCATCGGGGCGCGGCAGCTTGTGGTTTACCCATCGGGAAAAGAAGAAAGCGGAGGAGAGACAGGCCTATCAGCCTTGGGAGGTGCGGCCTCAGCGGGCCGTGCCAAGAAAGCAGCGAGGCAGACTGGGCCTCGGCAGGCAGAAGAAGCGGGCCCAAGCACTCCCATTCCACGGAGGGACAAGAAAAAAGAGAGCCTGATGAAGGGTATGGGGAGAGGGATGGGTGGGGCCCGGGGGGTGGACATGGGTGCTGTGGGGGACACAGAGGGCTTAGAGGAGCAGGGCAGGGGGGTTGGTGATCCAGGCAAGGGGGGGAGGCAGGGGATTCTGGGGACAGCAGTGTGACAGGTGCCACTATGGGCAGGGGGTTGAGCCATATCCTAGAATGGAGTGATGAGGCAGAACAGGAGGTAGAGGAGGATGGAATAACGTTGAAGGTGCGCCTGCTGACCCGTACTTATGGAGGCGTGAGGAAGGCCGGTGGGGGGGAGTTGGCCAGGGGTACGGGCAGTTCAGATAGTGAGGGGGCAGTTGGTGAGGAGGAGTCAGGGGGTAGGGTGGGGGTGGGGGGCCAGGATAAGCGTCACATTGGGATTTTTGCAGGGGGAGCAGAGCGGGAGCGAGGATGGGGACCCAGGCGGGATTGTGACGGCCTCGGTACCCTGGGAAGAAGAGAAGGCGGGGCCCAGTACGGCTGGCTGGATGGAACCACGGCGTACCTGCAGGGCGCTGCGGGCCAAGGCAGTGGCACGGCGGCGCCAGACCGGATTGGGTGTTGCGCCCAACGGTCGTTTGGTGAGTAGGGCTACACGGCCTGGCCATGCAGCACGATGGGGAGTGTTACCGGCGGCCCCTCTGCAACCACGCACACCGGCGGCGCAAGTGGAGGACTTCATTAAGAGGGCTCGTTATCGGGAGGGCGTGGCGTCCAGTGACAGTGAGGACGTTAGTGAACATGAGAGATTGGATTACGATGAGGACAGTGCGGAGGAGGGAGAGATACGTGAAGAGGAGGACAAATGGTGGACGGCAGGGGGGGAGTCTAATGCTGTTTGTCAGTCATTACAGGTGGCGGCGGCGGCTTTGGGTGACAGGAGAGCTGCAGGACGGACGGTTTCGGAGCGGCCCCAGTCGTTGCAAAAAGGTAACCCGCCGAAGGTTTTAACCCAAGTGGGGGTGGCAGTGGGGACAGAGGACGGTGGGGGTGGCGCAGGGGAGCGACTGCATAAGGGAGTGTACGTAGCAGATGTGGGGGTAGGCACCGATGTAACGTAGGATCAGGCAGGGACGATGGGGGACGGGAAACCAGGTAAGACCGGCGAGGAGTATGGAGTCGGTAAGGTAAGTGGGAAGCACAAGAGTCTGCCGTATATGGGGACGGCGAAGCCTTTGGGGGCCCATCTGATGCAGGCCACGAAGGAGAAAATATGGAAAGGTGAATATGTAGAGATGCTAAAATTGTTGCATAGAGAGGTAAGAGCAAAGGAAGGGTCTAAGGAGGAAGAGTATGAGTTGGCGAAGCGCCCCAGGGTCCCGGTGACCATTGAAAATTGGACAGCGGCTTTTCTCATTTTTGCGCGTTTTCCCGAACGAGCGGTTGCCCTGTTTAAGTACATGGATGTTGATTCGGAAAGCATACCTTAATTTCGGTGGTTTTGCGTGGGTCCAATACGATGAGGAGTTTCGGGCCCGCATGGCGGCCGACAAGGAGGTTCAGTGGGGCGAAATAGATACGGATTTATGGCAGCATACGATGGGACTGGCGAAGTTTGGAAAGACAGTTTTCACAGCGAGCGGACTACAGGTTATTTATCGGCCCTTTCGGGATCGCCCCACCCAGGGTGGGGCCACTACAGGAACTAACACAGGGGACAAAGGGGGATCCGGCGCAGCAGGTACGGGTGGGCGAAAGTCAGGAGCATGCTGGGATTTTAATAAAGGGTTGTGCACGAGGGAGTATTGTAAGTTCAGGCACGAATGCTCCAAGTGCGGGTGAAAACATGCCCTTACTAATTGCTCAGGGGGAACCAAAGTCGGGCAGCAGGCCGTGGCGTCAGGAAGCAATACATCGGGGAATCAAGGTCAGGCCAAGCCGCGAGGACAGGGTAGTCTGGGAAAAGGCTACTACGCCAGTTAAAATAGACAAGATCAGGTTCTGGGTGGGCCAATATGGCCTGGAGCGCGAGGGACAGTTGTTGTTGCAGGGTTTTTCGGAGGGGTTCGAACTGGGGTACAACGGGCTGAGACAGCGGCGGTGGGAGGAGAATTTGCGTTCCATTCACAGAAAAGAGGAGCTGGTGCGGCTCAAGCTTGAGAAAGAAGTGGCAGAGGGGAGAATGGAAGGCCCTTTTTCAGATTGGCCTTTGGAGAATTTGATTGTGTCTCCCATTGGAGTGGTGCCCAAAAAGGAGCCAGGGCAGTATCGGTTGATACACCACCTATCGTGGCCCGAGGGGGCGTCTGTTAACGATTTCATTCCGGAGGAGCGCACTAAAGTGTCATATGCCTCAGTGGACGTGGCAATGGCATTGGTGGAAGCATTGGGGCCGGGCACCCTCATGGCAAAAACGGATATCAAATCGGCTTTCAGGCTATTACCGGTCCATCCCCGGGATTTCAAGTTGCTGGGCATTCAATTTCAGGGTGGGTGGTATATCGACAAGGCACTGCCCATGGGTTGTTCCATTTCTTGTTCTTTATTCAAATGCTTCAGCACCTTTTTGCAGTGGATTTTTGTCATGGTAACTGGTCATGCGTCGGTCACACATTACTTAGATGATTTTTTCCTTGCAGGGCCGAAAGAGTCTGAGTCCTGTAAAGTAGCATTAGAGAGTTTTCAGTCACTCATGGGGGACGACCTGGGTTTGCCCCTGGCCCCCGAGAAGACAGTGGGGCCTTGTACGGCGTTGGCTTTCTTGGGTATCGAGCTGGACACTGTGGACATGGTGGCTCGCTTGCCTGTGGAGAAAAAGCGGACCATGTTGGAGACGGTGCGGTCCATGGTCCAGAAAAGAAAGTGACGGTTAAGGAAATTAAATTTGGGATCTATTGGCAGGGCAAGTTCTGTGCGGAACAGTGGCCAGATGCAAGGCGCGCAGGAGGTCGCAGTATTGCCTTTTTGGAGCAGTTCCCTCTGGTGGTGGCAGTGTGGGGTCAATGGTTGATGCATAAAAGAGTGCTGTTCCGTGTGGATAACTTGGCAGTGGTGCAAGTGATCAATCGGCAATCGGCTATAGAGGCGCAGGTGTTGCAGCTTCTTCGTGTTTTTGTGTTGGAATGTTTACGGTGTGACATCTACTTCAGGGCGCGGCATGTACCGGGGGTGAATAATGACATTGCGGATGCGTTATCTCATTCGCAGTGGGAGAGGTTGCGGACTAACCCTTGAGCAGAACTGCTGTGCCGATGGCGCTCTGGAACGTAGGCGACAGAGGATTCTGCGATTGGTTGTGAATTCGTTGGCACCTTCCACTCAGTGATTGTATGTACGGGCTTGGCTGGAGTTTTTGGAGTCGGGTGTGTGGCGACGGCGGCTGGAACAGGATCAGGTTGGGGACGTTGTCAACTTTATCATGGCTATGGTGGATAACGGACTGTCAAAGGTGTCCATGGCAGGCAAATTAGCAGGCATCGCTTTTATGGGTAAGCTATTGTGGGGTTACCCGCCGTTGGTGGGGGAATTGGGTCAGCGCATCATGGAAGGCTGGGCCAGGGAACGGGGAGCCAGAGTGCGGGCTCGTCAGCCTATTACTTTGGATATGTTGAAGCAACTCTTGATGGCAACAGAGGTGATTTGCAGGAGTGAGGCTGAGGGTGCCCTGTTTCGGACCCTTATGTCTTGGATGTTTTTCGGGGCTTTCCGTGTATCAGAGCTATTGGGTTCCAGTTCCTCAGAAGGTGTTAGGTGGGAGGACGTGTGTCTTTCGTCACGTGGGGTGGGGGTATAGTTGCGGCGCTCAAAGACGGATCAGCAGAGCAAGGGACAACAGGTGTTCCTGAGGGCATACCCTGTGCGGGAACTTTGTCCAGTGCGTTTGGCGCTGCGAATGCAAAGGATATTGCGGAACTACAAGGGTTGGGTTTTTCGCCATGTGCGAGGCAATATGGTTTCCGCGTACCAGCTGCTTGTGGTTTTGAGGGCATGCTTGAGGCATATAGGGGTCCAGGAGTCTCAGTTTGGTACCCATTCCTTTAGAATTGGCATGGCGACAGAAGCAGACCTCCGCGGTTGGCAAAAGGCGGCGGTTTTGGAGTTGGGGAGATGGAAATCTAATGCTTATAAGAAGTATGTGAGACAAGGGTTTGTTACAACGGTTAGGTAACATGTATTTTTTCTTGCTGCAGGTTCGGTTCCGGGCCCAGCGGTGCAGTGTATATCCATATGGGTCGTAGGACATTCCTTTGTAAAATGGGCGTGGATACAGGCGCGGCCAACTGCACTGGGGGGGCAATTTAGGATTTGATGCTGCACGTGTACGGTGGGAAGGAAAAGGGGGTATGTGTTGGGCAGAGTTGTTAGAGACACTGCAAAGGATGAAGGGGCGGGGTTTTTGCCCGGATGTACTGTTAGTGCACCTGGGCGAAAATGACTTGGTTAAGAGGACAGGACTGGACATTTTACGAGACATGAAGAAGGACTTGAGTGTAGTGCGACAGCAGTGGCAGGGTTGCCATGTAGTTTGGACTGCTTTTGTCCCTCGGCGAATGTGGAGGGGAGCAAGGAAACCAGGGGAAATTGAGAAGGCGAGGAGGAAGATCAATAAGGAGATGCGTACATATTGCGCAGAACAGGGATTTACATACATGGAGCATACGGACATCAGGTTCGAGGACAAGGAATTTTTCTGGGGCGATGGAGTACACCTGTCTTTCGTGGGCATGGAATTGTACCTGCTCCAGCTGAAAGAGGTTTTACGGGGGATATTCAAAGAACCATAAGCACTCTTGGGAGCGGTGGACTATCGTCTGTGGGGGGGCAGAAAAGGAGAGGGTGTCCTGGTGGGTCGCCACTCCCCTTTTCTGGTGGCGAAGACAGAGACCGGGCACATGACAGATGATAACGGATCGGAAGAAAATATGACAAGACAAGTGCAGATTGGACGAAGGGGGATAGTAGCAGGGTTACGCAGACAATATGGAGCTTTAGGGGCTGGAGACTTGCACGCTCAAGACGCTAGCAACTGACTATTAAGGTACTAGACAGATTAAACAGGAGCAGGAAGAAAGGAGGACTGGACTAATGAACGGCAAGTTCAAAGGGGAGAAGGGAAGGGGAGGGTGGGGTAGGGAGATTATGTATAGTGAGGCTTTAGTTTTGTAAGGCGCAAGGCCAAGGGCTGGATAATTGTGAGTGCACCTGTTTCCAATAAAGCGGCCTTTTGCACACAAAAGGGAGTAATGGTGCTGATTTATTCTCCCGCAAGAGGGTTTTGGGGGGGAGCGCCGATATTGGAAGTCTCCCCCCCGGGAACTTTGCGGGAGATAGTACAGCCCATTGGCGCTGTTTTTGGGTGCCGTTTGGGATTCGTTTGGTAGCCTGTGGCTACTCTTTAAATAGGGCGTACATTTTGTACTGCCACCATTTTGTATGGTGACAGTTTTGGGGAGAGGCAGGTTTTTTCCCTCCCTCCCGCCCGTGATGCTACAGGGTTCCTGGGGGCGGGTTCTTGGGGTTTTTCCCTTTAATTTACTGGGAGTAGCTGGTCAGCCCTGTTGGAAAGAGGTGCACAGGAGGGGAGTTATGTATTGTCGCTTGGAACAGGTGCAGACGAAGACAGAGACCGGGCACATGACAGACGATAACAGATCGGAAGAAAATATGACAAGACAAGTGCAGATTGGACGAAGGGGGATAGTAGCAGGGCTACGTAGACAATATGGAGCTTTAGGGGCTGGAGACTTGCACGCTCAATACGCTAGCAACTGACTATTAAGGTACTAGACAGATTAAACAGGAGCAGGAAGAAAGGAGTACTGGACTAATGAGTGGCAAGTTCAAAGGGGGGACGGGAGAGGGTGTGTGGGGTAGGGGAGGGGGGAGTGTGTTGGTAGGAGAGATTATGTATAGTGAGGCTTTAGGTTTGTAAGGCGCAAGGCCAAGGACTGGATAATTGTGAGTGCACCTGTTTCCGATAAAGCGGCTTTTACACACAAAAGAGAGTAATGGTGCTGATTTATTCTCCCACAATGTTATCTTGTCAGACTTGGCATGTACTTTGCTTCAGAACTGAACAATAGATGTAAGGTAAGACGATTCACATATTTGGTAGCTGGTACCATAACACATCATATTTCAGCCTGCAAAGGAGATAAGGGTTCCGATCACGTCACGCTTTGTTCTATTTACAGGTGCATTACGGCTTCCATTACCACATGGGGAGTGGTTGACTTTCACTAGTGTCCTAGGTAGGATAGGTTCGATCTTTGATGCAACAGTATACATAGCATGTCATACTGTGGTGTCTCTTTTAATATCACTATATTCTAGGCCCAGGACATTTTATTTGGGGGCGGGGGCAGGGTTCATGATGACAGCTACTGGAACCTTCGCAAGCTCACCGGACATGGGGATAATGGTGAATTCACTTCATGTGATTTTATTATAAATGAGACATTTCAGGAAATATAATGGGAACAGCAACTGTGTGTACTCATTGTAGATTTCTTTGGTATTGATACAACCTGGACACTTTAGGTGTTAAGCTGGATATAATATGAGACCTTCTGGCATTAATAACTGGCAAAATAATACAGCCTCACACTCTCACCTTTCCTTGATGGACTATTGGTTATCTTTCTGCAGATTTGTTGCTTTTATTCCTGTGCAGAGTACTGCACCAGTATAGGATCGTACATAAACTTATAAGGTACATATCACATATCATGGTTGAACAGTGTCTTGGGGGTATACACGTGACTTTGGTTTTATATTGTCACTTGGCTGAATTCTGAGAGCCATACCTCATGCTCTTGCCTATAAAATGATGCACTCTAGAACCACGTCACAATCTGCACATCTCACATTGTGTAGGCAGTGTGAGTCTCTGTGCTGGGTGTTGTTACTTTCTTGGGGCAATTTCTAATCTTTGTACTCATGTCTTCTATTTTACGTTCTTCCCTCACGGGTGAGCCATCATACTGTGGCAATTCCAATCTTATTTCTTCTCTATTGAGGTCTCTTGTTTTTTTTCTCAAGTGTCATCTAAACCCACATGGGCTTTTTGTATATACCATTTGCAGCCTTGTTGGCTGCCATTTTGTAGATGGTTTGTACATAATACGGAGCTGCAGAGAAAAACGTGAAGAATAAAAACCGTTTGGTCATCTATACTGCTGATGCTTTTTAAAGCTGTGTACTCATCAGAAGAGCTTGGACTCTATTGCATGCTTCGGTGCCATCTTTCTAAAACCAAATTTGGATATGTCAGTCGTGACTTCGACCATGAGCCAGTGGAGGCAATTAACAATAGTTGAAGACAAGACCACTTGATGAGATTTTCTGAAAGTACCAAGGCCCATATTTATACTTTTTGACGCAAAACTGCGCCAACGCAGTTTTGCGTCAAAAAAATTAGCGCCGGCTAACGCCATTCTGAAGCACCATGCGGGCGCCGTATTTATTGAATGACGTTAGCCGGCGTTAGCCGCCGGCGCCGTCTGGTGTGCGTTAAAAAAAACGACATACACCAGGCAGCGCCGGCGTAGGGGGATATGGGGCTTGGGCGTCAAGAAATGGGGCAAGTCAGGTTGAGGCAATTTTTTCGCCTCAACCCGATTTGCGCCATTTTTTTTCACTCCCAACCCCCATAGAAATGACTCCTGTCTTAGCAAAGACAGGAGTCATGCCCCCTTGCCCAATGGCCATGCCCAGGGGACTTCTGTCCCCTGGGCATGGTCATTGGGCATAGTGGCATGTAGGGGGGCACAAATCAGGCCCCCCTATGCCACAAAAAAAAAAAAAAAAATACTTACCTGAACTTACCTTAATGTCCCTGGGATGGGTCCCTCCAGCCTTGGGTGTCCTCCTGGGGTGGCCAAGGGTGACAGGGGGTGTCCCTGGGGGCATGGGAGGGCACCTCTGGGCTCCTTCAGAGCCCACAGGTCCCTTAACGCCTGCCTTTTGCAGGCGCTAAAAAACTGCGCAAAAGCGGCCGTACGTCATTTTTTTGGACCCGCCCACTCCCGGGCGTGATTTTTGCCCGGGAGTATAAATCCGACGCACATGCCTCGGAGTCGATTTTTTAGACAGGAACGCCTACCTTGCATATAATTAACGCAAAGTAGGTGTCCACGCTAAAAAATGACGCTAACTCCATGGACTTTGGCGCTAGACGCGTCTAACGCCAAAGTATAAATATGGAGTTAGTTTTGCGTCGAAATTGCGTCAAAAAAAACGACGCAATTCCGGCGCAAATGGAGTATAAATATGCCGCCAAGGATTTGAGAGGTTGAGGAGAAGTTAAGCACAACATTTTGCCTCTAATACTCCTTGAGGTGATCAGGTACATACTTTGGGACAGTCTAATGCATGGGTATAAGATGGAATCTGGTGCACAACATGTTTCTCCAACAGGGTGAAGGAGTAAATTATGTAGGTACCATCTGTCAGTTTTAGAAATGACCAGGCAAGCAGTCATTTTTTAAAGAATCGCTAGGAACTGCCATCATGGATCCTGTTAATTATTTTTCAGTTTGGTGAAGTGTTTCGTCAACATGACTGTGCATTGCACCAAACTGTATTCTTTTTCATTTTCAAGAATAAAAAATTAGGATTTTCTGTTTGAAAATTAAAAAAAATGCTCCCCTCGCCAGGGGAGTCCTCTCCCATAGTGAGGAGAGAATTTAGTATTTTTCACTGCCCCTTGACACCAGGGTTTTCCTGGCAGTGATGGACAGTGAAAACTGACCTGTAATTCAGCACCATCTAAATTAGGCCTTTATTCCACAGGGCCATCAGCGGAATTGAAGTACAGCAGAAATGGAGTAGTCTCCGCCGCGATTTAACCAAAGTTCTGCCCGCCAGGCGGACCATTATGTTTCCAGTAAGCATACTCCATTGTGAACATATAAGCAGACCCCTTAGTTCTCAATGAAAAAAATAAATTACCAAAACCCCTGGTTGTGTGAGACCTCTCTCTAACAGATAGAGTGCAGATATCAGAAACTCTTTCATAGAAACAAATCTTAATAATGTAGTCAGCTTTGTACATGGTTCTTTGAGTGCTAGGTTGCAGACTACAAGTCAGCAGCCCAAAGAAGAGACACCTAAAATTATGTTTCAGATTGATGAATATTTAGAGTGAGGGGAGCGTAAAAGGCTAATTATTCTGCTCAACCTGCAAACCAAAGGATCCTTTTTGAAAAGAATGGAATCTGGAAGATAACCAGAGGAAATATGTGAGCAGTACACATCAATGATGTGATAAGAAAAACACAGGAGTGAAGAGATGTTAAAATGTTTTCAACTTGAGAAATCGTGGATCCAAAAGATTCCACAACTAATTTTATACACCAGCCCACTCAGCCTGACAATGTTGCATTTTCTGCTCCAACAATTCCATTTTCCCAGGACATGGACTTGGATACGAACTTTGAAGCCTCTCATGAAAGTGTGGAAGCTGATCCACACCCATGAGGCAAATAGGTAAGGATTTACAAAAAGGATGTTGCAGGACCATTCCTGTAACAATCCCTCTGGATGGTTGGATAAGAGGGCAAGAGGCAGTGAGTGTTCATCACGCAACCGAAGAGGGTTGGTTAGCAGTTCAGAAAAATTGAACTGACAAAGTCCCCTAATGGAGAGGCAGTAATGATTGGCCCTTTTTTGATTGGATTTGACATATCATGGTCAATTATGGAAGGAAGTGTGCAGTGCTGTATGGGAAGATATAAAAACATACGGTCGTTGGTAATGTGGTGGTAGTACTGCCAACAGGCTGGCGGTACATATTGCCACATTATGACCTTGGTGGGTTGGCTGAAGCCAACCTGCCAATGTACCACTCCGACCGCCATGACGGTAGCAGCCGCCGGGCTGGACATAAGAATCTCCAGCCCGGCGGCTGCTATTGTACTGCCTCAGGCATTTTGACCCTGCCTACCGCCATGGTTTTCTTGCCATTTGTAACACCCCTCCCCCCAACAACTCTCCAGATGCCCCCCACCCTCCCTCCATCCTTGCTCCCCCCTTCCAATCCCCCACCCCCTACACACACATTCAGACACGCACCAAGCATACACACACCCACTCACACAGGCATACACGCATGCATCCATTCATTCATCCACACATCCGCACCACATTCACACTGACACACATTCACATATCCATAGTTACACCACACAGACATTCTAATTCATGCACACACTCATGCACCCTCTACACACACACACACACACAACACCCCCTCCCCTGTCGGAAACCCGACTTACCTGAATCCAGGGGGTCATCCAGCATGGGACGAACACCTCCAAGCTGTATTATTTCTCATAATACGGCTGGCGGCGGTCTACTGGCGTGGTGCTGCTGGTGGTAGCAGCGCCACATTAACACCATCCGCCAGCATGACCACAGCCGGATTTCCGCCCTTCTTGTGGCGGAAATCCAGCTGGGGTCATATTATGGCTGACTGATGTTAGCCGCGGCGACGGTCTTTTTGCGGCCGTCACAGCAGCGCTAGGCAGTTTTTACTGCCAATGACAGAATGAGGGCCATAATCATATAGGAACCTATGATGGTTAAAGGTCTCAGGGAATGTGCATAACTTACCAATATGAGTGAAAGAGCATTCCCATTCCTGTCACCTAGGAATGTGTATTCAGAGTACTTTACTAGACTGGGCTCCTGAAAAGGTGAAGGATAATGCCTCTCCCACCTCTTGCAGTGCTTCTAGTTTTGAAGACCCTTTTGTTGGTTTGAATGTCACTGTTTCCATCTTCATGGTTGCATCTGAAGAAGCAATCTTGGCCTAGTCAGATCATTTCTGTTAGTCAGGTGCTGTAGCCTGCCACCCGTCTTTCATAGAAGATTCATAAAGGAGATGAAGTTGTTTTTTTTATAAATTTCCTGGGAAAAAACGTGAACGCCCCCAAAACAATCCAACTGAATTGAGGAATTTTTTATGAAAAAACTTACTGTCTAGATGCATAAAGATTATCAATAATGGTGGCATGAGCATCATCCAGGTTACACATGGCTCTTTCTGGCAGCTCGTAAGTGTAGAGCTTTCAAGTACATTTCAGGTAGAAGATCCCCCATTTTTAGGAGCCTTCCCAGGTCTCTTGGACATCTAGAAGGTGATAATGACAGCGCTCTGAGGCATGACAGATGTCTTTCCTTGGGTCTATACCAGATATCAGAAGAAAAGAGAATTTCTACTGTCAACCTTCCTTTGAGGCAGGGTTTATCTGCTATTTTGATGCTTGCGTGCTTGGCCCAGGAGTAGATTCACCCTTGTGTAAATGGTTAGCTTGCTCATTATGAACAGGGCTATATGTTGTAAAGGGGACCAGTACCTAGAGTCCAGGTGACCACATGTGTCTGGTTCAGAAATGGGGGTGTCTTCAAGGTACAGAAAGGTGGAAAGTAGGATATCCAGAAACGTAGGACAAGGTACAGAGTGATGGAAAGTACGACATGTAAAGGTTAATGTTAAACATGTTCTTACACTGACCAGCACCTCAAGGCTTTTTTTTTTTATGTAGCAGGGTTGGTTGTTCCATAGGAAAGCAGTGAAATACAATATTAAGTTTTAATAACTATTATCTACTGCTAGGAAATGGCTGCAGTTTATTTTATTACAAGCTCAATTCACTCATGAAGTCCTCTTTTTAATAAATATTGGTGCTGGAGCTCACAGCAAGTCCTTAACTGACATAAACATATAGCCTCCTTGCTGGTCACCAACGGTGAAGAAATAATGTGCTGGCATGTATCATCTGTGGTCCTCACTCTGGCCTTTGGCTTTTGTGGAAAGGGATCCAGTACCAATGTACTTTAGTGATAGGTCAGAATTTGACTCTTTTTTTTTTTAGGGTGTAGCTTTTGCTATGGATATGGGGTGGTTGTTCCAGAACCCTTTGGCAATGGGGGTTCATTCTACTAGCACCTTGAGGCTCTTGTGATGTGGACTCGTGTGAGAAATTGGGTTGTTGTTATACTGGGGTGTGAGACCTGGTCAAGCAACAGCCAGAATCCCTGGCAGGGAGAACCACAAAAGTTACTTAAACAACCTGTGTTTAACTCTGGGTAGCCTGGCACAAAAAGTAGTCGGGCCTAACTGATAGGTAATATGTAAATTATTAAAGCAACACCCAAACAGTAATAAAGTGAAAAGAACACACAAGAAAAATCCCACACAAATTCTGACAAAATAGGGGAAAATGGAATAAATTATTTGACACCAAAACAACAAAAATCCAAACAGTAGAACCAGATAAATGTTTTTAGTAAAAACAAGCACCTAAAAGATAAAAATGCCAACCCCAGATGTTTAGTCTCACAAGACTGAATAAAAGCTGTAAAATATGGTTGCCCGCGAGGGAGCATGTTTTGGATACAAGAAGTGGATTGGGCACTGTCAGCACTTACCTTTGGAATTTTCAAGAAAAATGTTATGAGAAGTTAAAGTTCAGTGGGAAAAGGCTGCAGGCAGTGTCCAAGGAGGGAGTGTTGTCATTGGGGAGCCTCTGGACGAAATTGCAGTACGTTAGGACTTAGTAACTTTTTGGAAGTCATATATCTCCAATGGGATGAGGCAGGCAGCTGTAGCCAAAGACATTTCTGGGTAGTTGGATACCATTTGGTGAAGGACGACAGAACAGGATTTGTTGCTGCAGAGAAGAATGTACTGGGAGCAGCTACAAAGTCAGGCTGAGTCGTGAAGCACCTTGGGCAGATTGACGAGCCGGTTGGTTCTGGTCATCCTTCAGCTCTCAGAGCAGGATTTAGCTAAAAATGTTTTAAGTCCCATGTTTTGCATCCTGGCTTTCTGGGCACCTTTTGCATCACAACCAAGGGTCAAGGACCAGTGAGACACCTCTTGGGGGTTCAGGACTCATTCGGGCTGGGTGTAGGTTCAAGATGGTGGGAGGCTTTTATATCCCTTTGGTTCTGAGCAGGATGCCAGGACACTAACCCTTGTAGTCACTCTGGTATGCCTAGGTTCAGATGAAGATGCAGTGTTCAAACAGAAGGGCTGGCCTCTGAGGGTTCATGACAGGCTCCAAGTAGCAAAGCAGTTCTTCCAGGTACAGCAAAACAGTATTGTGGGGTACACAGCAGGCCACAGCAGCAGGCAGTTCTCTGAGAGTCCTTCTGCAGGTCTAGAGAGTAAACTGAAGAGTGGGTCTGAGGGCCCTATTGCCTGGTGCCTCTTAGAAGATTCTAGAGGTTTTGCTTTGATGTGCTTGGTATTTCCTGACTCCCGTGCCCTGGCTCCAAGTTGGCTGCAGAGTCAATGTGAAGATGACAAGCCCTTTGATTAAAGGCAGAGCACCGCCTATTCAGTTGCAAATTGGGCTGTGTCCAGCTCTGCCCTCCCCTCATCTTGCAAGCAGGTGGCCCATTCAGACACATCCAATCTCTTTATTGTGTGACTGTTTGGGAGAAATTCACAAAGTCTAGCTATCAGTTATACCTAGAGATGTGACCCAGGGCAAGCTGCTGGTAACAAATGGCTAAGGGCAAGAAAATGCCAACTTTCTAAAATTGTCATTTTCAAAATTGCAATCTATAATCCGACTTTACTATTACAGAGGATTTTTAATTACAATTTCCTAGATACTAAAGATGAAATGCTTATCTGTCCTCAATCAAAGGTTAGTATTTTATAAATATAATAAGGCAACCCGATGTTATCCTATCAGACAGGTAGGCCTCACTGTAGTGAAAAACTAATTTAAGAGTTTTCACTACCAGGGCATGTGAAACTTAAAAGAGCCTACTTTAAGGGTGAGTTATATGCAATAAAAGGGGAGTTTAAGGCTTGGCATGAGGGTGATATTTCCATGTTTTAGTGGCAGTTTAAAACTAAATTTAGGTTGCAATGGCAGACCTTGGACATGTTTTAGGGTGCTACTTATGTAGGGGGCACAATAAGTGCTGCAGGCTCACTAGTAGTACTTAGTTTGCAAGCCCTGGGTATATGGACTTCTACTCTACATGGAACTTATAAGTAAATTGAATGTGCCAATCAGGTGTAACCAATGTAACCATGTTTAGGGAGGTGAGCGCAAACACTTTTAGTACTTATCAGAAGTGGTTAAGTGCCCAAAGGCCAACAAAAACACATTCCAGCAGACAAATGGAGGTGAGTAGGCAAAAGTTTAGGGGAAGATCAGGTCAAGCCTGACAGGTCTAACAACTCCTCAGATAACAGGGAAGCTGGCTATATCTCCCAAGGGATAAAACTTCACAAAGCATGTTATGCCATGAGGTAGCCATATGCTCCAGAGCAGACTTAAAATCAATCCAGCTTGTCTTGAGTCAGCAGCAGTCTCTAGAACATGGCCTTTAGAGAGAAACATGATCTATAGATAGGAGAGGAGGTAGGAAAGGAAACTAATGAAGGGCTTTTCCATCATATCTTTTGGTGTCTAACAGCAGGGAAAAGGGTGCCTGAAACATAGGATAAAGTCAAATAACACCTTGCCAGCTCAGGTTAGTGAAGTCAACCTCTTCTATTAGGTTCTTCTTTTCTTAACTTGCTATTGGTTGTCTTGACTCATTAATATCCTCCTCAGATATTCTCTATGCTTGGATATTATACATTTCTTAAGAATACATGACAATCTGTTGGATAATATTTGAAAGGCAGATGACGTGAGCTAATCCTACCAACATACATTTGCAAGTGTAGTGCAGTGTAGTGTACCAATAGGCACATTTTTTAGTTTGTGATCCAATATAGACATCTAGGCATTTTACTCTTTTTGTTTGCAATACTACTGAAAAAGGATACCTCTGTTGGTGATTGAACAATCAGGAAACATTTATGACTGCTTAATTGGAAGAGTAAAGGTACCCTTTTCTTTATGGTCAACCGACCAGTCCAGATGACTCGTTGTTGACAGCTGATTAGATATCACACAATAAGTTCTTTTATTTAAGGTGACTTCCAAGAAATTGTAAAATATTGCTCCTTTTGTCAAAACACATGGTTTGTGTTTTCATTCATTTAGTATTGATGTTGTGATTGGAAAATATCTGACCTAAACATTGAAGCAGTAACATTTATGAAGTGTATAGTTTGGCAGAGGAGATCATTTGAGGTTGCCTGATGATTCATCAGCCTTTGACCTCTCAAACCTATCCCTAAAACATTTCTAGGAAACTATGTTAAAGAAAAAACTGCGAAGATTATTATTAAGGTTTCTCTGGAATGTTTGCTCTTTGTGCAAGGTAACCACAATTAATTTTGCCTTTTTGCTGAACACTATGTTTGCTGGCTGTAGAACTCTACACACTTTATCCCTGCTAACCAATGGTAAAGTACTTGCGCTCCTTCTTGCGACATGGTAAAATTGGTATACGCCCGATTGGCATACTTAACTTACTGATAAGCCTCACCTATATGGTAACTCAGGGTACCCATGGTCTGTAAGTTAAATGCTACAAGTGGACTGCAGTACCCACTGTGCCATTCACTACAGTGACAATGTAAACATATCTGCTGGCCTGGCACCAGTATCCTAGCTGTGCAGGTTTTAACTTCAAATTGAATCTGGCAAATTAACTCCTTTAGAAAGGTCTAAACTCTCATTTTAATTATGTATAAGTCACGCCTTACTAAGCCTTACTGCCCATTAAGGAAGGGTGCTTGGTACGTAAAAGTAGGACATGTAAAGGTTAATGTTAAACATGTTCTTACAGTGACCAACACCTCAAACCTTTTTTTAATGTATCAGGGTTGGATGTTCTATAGGAAGCAATGGGATACAATATTAAGTTTAATAAATATCTATGCCTAGGATATGGCTACAATTTAATTTTTGAAATGCTTATTACAAGTTAAATTCACTGATTAACTGAAGAAGACTGATTTTTAATACATAGTTTGGAAAGGTGACGTATAAACATTCACCTTTGCCCTGCCTGTAGACCCTGGAAGTTAAATCTACATTTTGCTCTTTCCCTCCTGCCAGTCAGTAATGAACATTCCAGTGAACATGAATGATTTGTGAATGTGCTCCTAGGACAAGAAAAAAATGCCTTGTGTAAGTGGAGGTGTTGTTGTGCCCTTTACAGAATGGTCTGTGGGTTGGTCCCAAGTATGTGATTACCTTCAAGAGGCCTACCCTGTCACAAGTAGATGCAGCTACTACTCAACCCTGTACTCTATATATGTCCCTACAGCCAGACCAGCTGCCATCGCAGTCAGCTTCCTGACATTAGAACGTGAGATCCTACTTGAGTTTCAAGACCCGCTTGACAGCTCTTCTGGGATTTGTCATAAGACATTGGGGGCACACTTCAAAGAAGGGAAAGAGAATGCCATATTAATTTGTGTGCAGCCACTGTCTGGTTGCTTAAAGATCAGCTTTTTCCTCCCAGACTTCCATGTCACAGTTTATTGGGGGTGGGGGACTGCCTAAACTGGATTTTAGTGATAAAGTGGAAGGACACTAGGATTGTCGGGCCCTGCACTCATAACACTGCGACCCATTTAAGGTAGCGCTCATAGCCTTTAAGGCTACGCGCTGCACCATGACAACTGTTCGTTGTCAGCTCCCCTTCCCCCTTACTCACCTGAGTGGAGAAGTTGTTCTCGTTCTGTCTCTTTCTGCCAAGAGCTCAGCATCCTCTTACGTCAGATTCTTGCTCCCTGGCATAGTCGTTGGGTTCCTTTTCTTCTATGTCACTTCCGCTGCCAAAAACCTGAAAACAAGATAAAGACATTATTCAAGCGGCAACCATTACAGATCTGTAACATTTGCATTTTATACTAAAAACAGTGAAGGACTACTTATCTGAAGGAATCCTGTCGTAAAAGTCATCCCTTATGAAGAAAAAGAGCAAGTTGATGAAGTAAAAACTATTGATGGCAGAGCTCTTGAAGCAGGTCCTATAGCACATGCTACTACTACTTTGGGGTGTACCATCCAGGGCACACATTTAGAGAAAATAAAATTTGATCTGATACAAGCAACACAATTTCATGCTATTCTAGGTATCCCAAGGCTGGGAACCCATAATTCTGCCATAGATTGGAAAAGGCATCAGATTACCTTTTTTCCTCCTACTGTACAGAACATTGTTTTCAAGACTCCTCTTGGTTAGATTCAGACAAGATTGTAGCATTATTTATTAATGCAGAGAATCCTCAGATTGTTTCCAGCTGCCAAAATCTAGACAAAAAAAGGCCACTGCTCTTCCTCCACATTGTCCATATGACTGCCAAATTGATCGGATCCCTTGGGCTTGTATACTATGTAGTAGAATATATGCACTCACTGAAAAAGAAAATATCCATTTGAGGGAATATCTAGATGAGATGTTAAAGATAGGCTTTATCAGACTGTCTCGTTCCACAGCTTCTTCCTCTTTATTTTTTGTACCAAAGGAGGGGGGTGAGTTGCACGCCGGCATTGACTACAGAGCTCTTAATGAGGTAACCGAAAAAAAAACTGCAATCCTCTGCCTCTCATTTCCTCTCATTGCTAGTCTCATAGACCATGTAAAGGACACTAAAGTGTTTACCAAAATAGGTCTGAGAGGGGCTTATCATCTGGTAAGAAGGAGATGAGTGGAAAACAGCATTCCGTACTAAGTTTGGATTATGTGTATATTTGCGATGCCTTTGGGTTATGTAATGCCCCTGGTGCCTTTCAGTTTTTTATAAATGAGTTATTGAGATATTTTACGAATGTGTGTTTGATGGCCTATTTGGATGATACCCTGATATATTCCTCATCCATGACTGAACATGAGAAGCATGTCAGAGCAGTAGTGCAACAAATATGAGATAATAGGCTCTTTGTGAAATTGGAGAAATGTGAGTTTCATGCTTCTGAAGTCACATTTTTGGGGTATGGGTTAGCATGGACCTGCAGAAGGCAGATGCTATTGTGCACAGAAAATCTCCTAAAACTGTAAAAGAAGTATAAAGCTTTCGTGGATTTGTCAATTTTTACAGGTGATTTACAAATCATTTTCCCACTTTGGTATACCCCTAACTTAGTTGCTAAAAAAGGGAGTAGTATTTCTTTGGACTGAGGCAGCAGAACATGCTTTCTAGCATTTAAAGGAAATGTTCAAGAAGACCCCCATCCTACAGCATCCTGACACTACACAACCATTTATTGTGGAGAATGATGCTTCTCAGGTGGCAGTGAGGGAGTCCTATCCCAGAGAAACAAGGATACGGGACAACGTCATCCTGTAGCTTATTACTCCCATAAACTCAGTCCTGATGAAGTAAATTATTCCATTGGTGATTAAGAGTTACTGGCCACAAAGAAGGCTTTTGAGGAGTGGCATAATTATTTGATGGATGCCTTGCACACTGTCATTGTCATTACTCAGCTATAGCCGTATCCATGAGACAGTTATGCTGGACCCAATGTTTCACTGCCCATGATTTTGTTATTCAATTCCAAGCAGGTCGACAACATGGGAAAGCAGATGCTTTGCCATGAAATAGAAAAACAGGCATCTGAAAGCCCTTCAATCATACCCTCGGACCGTATTTTCAGGGCTGTGATATTTGAGGAATCTTTTCTGGTAGATATAGCTGCTGCACAGCATCATACAAAAGTACAAGAGATCATACAAAGGCAACAGAACAAGGTCATAAATAATATGCATCATGTACAGAATAGATTATTTGATCCCAGTTAATTTTTACAGCAACAGACACTAGTGTCATAATCATATTCTGGCCGGATACCCAGAAGAAAAGAAGACATTATGGGGGTCATTACAACATTGGCGGTAAAAGCCGCCTACAGCCGTGCAGAAGAACGCCAACACACCGCCGCGGCCGCAGAATTCTGCCATGGTCATATGACCCACAGCTCGGAATCTGCCAAAATCCAGACACACACACAAGTCCGCCACACCAAAGGTCAGTGATAAACTGGCAATAACAAAACCTCCACCGTCACGCCAACAGGAATACGCCCACACTATCACGACCCACGAATCCACGCGGCGGTCTTTCAACCGCGGTATTCCATTGACGGTACACACCGCTGCGCTCAAAATACACACACATTTACAAAACACTACCACATTGGACAATTCCAAATACACACAACTGATACACATACACACACCACTCCCACACACCCAATACAATATAAAACACCCACCCACATCACCCACAAACCCTTACGTCAACAATTGCGACTGAAGCCAGAGAGAGACACCACCATCTACAAACTAGCATCCACAGGCTCTCAACACCATCACTCACACAACATCTAAGCACCTCACACAACACACCTCTAAATATCACTCCACACATCACAACACACACCACCCCACACATCACCCACACCACCCCATGGCCCCGCAAAGACACCCCAGGTTTTCTGAGGAGGAGCTCAGGGTCATGGTGGAGGAAATCATCCGGGTAGAACCACAGCTATTCGGATCACAGGTGCAGCACACCACCATAGCTAGGGAAATGGAGCTATGGCGAAGAATCGTGGACAGGGTCAACGCAGTGGGACAGCACCCAAGAACACAGGATGACATCAGGAAGAGGTGGAACGACCTACGGGGGAAGGTGCGTTCCGTGGTCTCAAGACACCACCTTGCGGTTCAGAGGACCCCCACCTCCTCCCCCAGAAATCACTACATGGGAGGAGCAGGTCTTGGCTATACTGCATCCTGAGGGCCTCGCAGGAGTAGCAGGAGGAATGGACTCTGGTAAGTCAAACCTTTACTTCATCCCCCACCCACTTGCATGCTATCACATACCCCCACCCTCACCCTCACCCCCATCACTCCAACTCCTCACGTATGTCCCAATATCACAAACCACACATCCCAAACCCAAGCCCTGCATGTAACTCCAAAGCATGGACACCCATCACCAAAGCATGGCCACTGCACATACCCATACACCCCCTAAACCATTATCACACAAGGTCCTACACAGGAATGCAAGCACTGGGGTACATGGTCACCCACCCATTGCACACCATGGGACACACAGATGCAATAATCATGCCTTTACACCCCTGCAGGACCCCTACCCAACTTCACCGGACAGGAGGATCCAGATATGTCCACTCCACTCACAGAAGAGGCCCACAGTGATTGCAGAAGCTCTGTCCAACTGGATCAAGATGACCAGCCCGGCCCATCTGGGACCTCGGGACAGTCGGTTCCCCTCACACTGGCACAGGCCACTACAGAGCTTCCCCCCTCTGGAAACACCAGCACAACACCCACCCAGCGGGCCCATACCTCTGTCGCCAGGACACGTCAATCAGCAGTGTGTCCACCACTACAGGGAACCCAGGCTAACCCACCACCCCAACAACACCAGGGACCTGGGGGAAGTGGTAGTGGGCATACGGTTCAGGGGACAGAGGCACAGGAACACAGGGGAACTGGGAGGGCTGCTGTGCGACGGGGGAGGACCGGCCCAGGGAACCCATTCACCACGAGGCTCTCTCCAACATCATGGGAGCCTACCACCATTCCCAGAAGACAATGGCAATGGTACTGGCCATGTTTCAGGAGACCCAGCGGCTGCAGGAGGAACAGTATTTAGGCTTCAGGGAGGAACTCAAATCCATCAATTCCACCCTGGGCACCATTGTAGGGGTGCTGAAGGAACTCGTGAACACCAGGAGGGACACTGTGGCACAACAAGGGGCCCCTGACACTAGCCTGGACGATGAACTGCCCACCACCTCCGCCGGCGCTAGTGGACAGGAGGCACCGCCACAGGACCACCCCACCAGCACCCCACTCCCTGCAGATGGAGAACCACCCCGCAAGCGGTCCCTGAGATCCAGGACAAAGACAGAGAACAATGTCAAGACCCCCACCAAGAAATGAGACCACCCTGATTGTCATCCTTCTGTCCCACTTTGTCACCCTGTCCATACTTAAAATGCCCTAGCTCCACTTCCTATGCCCCTTTGGACAATGCACCTGTGAGACTTATATACTGGACTCTGCCATGGACATTCCTCCACCATCACCCCTGACCATTTTACAACTCCCTCTACTATTGAGCACTTAAATAAACACCCTTAAATCACAAAACAATCAGGAGTCTGTCTGTGCTTTCGAAAATGTTTATTAGCAATAACAGTGGCAAAATGCTATATCAAATGTAATGTCAACATACCTATGTCACACAGCTCTAGTCCATGCGGAAACAAAGCAGATGTCACACAGTGGGACCCACATCTGTGAAATCGTAAGGGAAAGTGACAACTCAGTGACCATACACTGGGTGAAAATGACAGACAGATGAGAGGTAGTAGAATTAAATCAGATGTAGCAGGCAGTGTTGTCTTCTTACCTGTGTCTCACTGGAAGTATTGCAGGATCACCGTGTTCCTGTTGTCTATGTCCTCTTCTTCCTCATCTTCACTGTCCACAGGCTCCACAGCTGCCACAACACCTCCATCTGGACCATCCTCCTGCAGAAAAGGCACCTGTCGTCGCAAAGCCAAGTTGTACAACAGGCCAAGATGATCTGGCACACCTTCTTTGGTGAGTAGAATAGGGAACCACCTGTCATATGGAGGCACCGGAACCTGGCCTTCAGGAGGCCGAAGGTCCGCTCCATAATCTTCCTAGTTTGCCCATGGGCCTCATTGTAGCGTTCCTCTGCCCTTGTCCTGGGATTCCTCACTGGGGTCAGTAGCCATGACAGGTTGGGGTAACCAGAGTCACCTGCAAATGTCGAGGGACAACTGTTAGACACACACTAACTCATAGGGATATCCCCAGACACCTAGCCACACTGTATTGGGTCCATGTCCTCACCTAATAGCCGCACACAGTGCCTCTGGAGTTGCACCATCACATAAGGGATGCTGCTATTCCGTAGAATATAAATGTCATGCACTGAGCCAGGAAATTTGGCATTCACATGGGAGATGTACTGGCCTGCCAAACACACCATCTGCACATTCATCGAATGGTAACTCTTCCGGTTTCTGTACACCTGTTCACTCCTGCGGGGGGACCAAGGCCACATGTGTCCCATCAATGGCACCTATGATGTTTGGGATGCATAGAAATCACCTTTCACTGTAGGCAAATCCTCCACCTGAGGGAAAACGATGTAGCTCCGCATGTGTTTCAGCAGTGCAGACAACACTCTGGACAACACGTTGGAAAACATAGGCTGGGACATCCCTGATGCTATGGCCACTGTAGTTTGAAAAGACCCACTTGCTAGGAAATGGAGTACTGACAGCACCTGCACTTCAGGGGGGATTCCTGTGGGATGGCGGATAGCTGACATCAGGTCTGGCTCCAACTGGGCACACAGTTCCAAGATTGTGGTACGATCAAGTCTGTAGGTGATGATCACATGTCGCTCCTCCATTGTCGACAGGTCCACCAGTGGTCTGTACACCGGAGGATGCTGCCATCTCCTCACATGCCCCAGCGGACGGTGCCTATGGAGGAGAACAGCGAGCAGAGAGTCAACCAACTCTGAGGTACGTAAACACAGCTTAATCGGAAAATATTGGCAAATCGACATATACCTGTATTAGTGTTTAACCAAGGCCTAGATATGTGTGACGCAGTCCAAAATAATGCCATGTGGGCCCATGAAATGGCAGCTGCCTGACCTGTAAAGTGGGACAAGGGGATATGAGGTAACTGCGCTGGCGTTGTACACCGTCGCAGTGGGCGGTTGAAGACCGCAGCGCTATCTTGCATTGGTTAAAATTGGACCCTATGGGTCCCAAGAGCCAATGACGATGTACGCTGGCGGTGACGGTACGCACTGCCGCGGAAGTCACCGCCATTTTCTCTCTATTCAATCACTTGATACCTGATCTTCGACAGGAGAGGACCTACACTGCAAGTGCTGCTGTAACCTCAGTCTGGAAGAGACAATGGCTTGTGTGTCTGGGGAAAGGGCCCCTGCCTTCAGCTTGGAGAAGTTGGAGAAACTAGTGGATGGGGTCCTCCCCCATTACACGCTACTCTACGGTCCTCCAGACAAACAGGTAAGTACACTGTGAGCATGCAGTATGGGCAATGCCTGTGTGGAGTGGTTGTCGATGAAAGATAGTGGGGGGTGAGAATGAGGCGTGCATGAAACGACGGTGAGTGCATGAGCGTCATGGCAAGGGTAGGGATGCGGGCCAATGACTGTGACGGTGCGTACGGTAATATCTTCTCCTTTTCCCCTGTACTATACTATAGGTCAGCGCCCACCAGAAGAAGGACATTTGGCGTGCCATCGCCAAAGAAGTCCGGACCCTGGGGGTCCACCACAAACGGAGCACCCACTGCCGGAAAAGATGGGAGGAAATTCGCCGCTGGAGCAAGAAGACGGCGGAGGCCCAGCTGGGGATGGCCTCCCAACGTTGGGAGGGATGCCTGTCGCACCATGACCCCCCTGATGTTCAGGATCATGGCGGTGGCGTACCCGGAGTTGGATGGGCGTTTGCCACAAATGGGTAAGTACACTCTCATTCGGCTGATTCAGCGCGCATTGGAGGTGTCTGGGTGGGGGAGGTGGGCTGTGGGTTCCCCTAGGCCAGGGCGAGTTTAGTAGGCAAGGTCCCTTCTTAAGACAGGCCCTGTGGCACCCCACCACACCTGTGTACAGTGCCAACTACACCTAGTCAGGCTCCTGTGACATCCATGTGTGCAGCAATCGGGCATAACCTTGTAACCCATGTCCCTGGGATTGATTAGGGAACTCCAAGTGCACGGCGTAGTGCAGGGGGCTTCTGTGTCTGTAGTGTCTGCCAATGGTAGCGGTATTGCATGCACTCAACATGTCTTTCTTCTGTCTCCCCCGCCCTTTTTGTGGTCTCCCTGTTCTTGTGTGCATTAGCATCATCACGCGGAGGAGCAGTGGCACGGGAGCAGGAGGGAGCTGCATCCCACATGGCCCTGGAGGGCTACATAACGGAGCCTGAATTCACCAGAGGGACGGAGGGCGAGGGGAGCTCCACGGCGGGGACAGGAGCTGAGACCAGCGATATGGACTCCTCCTCTGATGGGAGCTCCCTTGCGGTGGCGGGCCCACCTGTGCCCCCTGCATCTACAGGTACAGCCGCCACCCCCACTACCAGCACCGCCCTCCCAGCAGCCCCTCAGCTTGTGTCCCTTGCCCGCTCACCCAGGAGGGTGGGCATCTCCTTTGCCCCAAGCACCTCAGCCCCTGCCCCTGTCACCCCTGCTGCCCTCAGTGAGGAGGCCATTGACCTCCTCAGGTCCCTCACTGTTGGGCAGTCTACCATTTTGAATGCCATCCAGGCTGTAGAGAGGCAGTTGCAACAAACCAATGCATATCTGGAGGGCATTCATTCAGGTCAGGCAGCCCATAAGCGAGCTTTTCAGACTCTGGCCTCAGTACTGATGGCAGCCATTGTCCCTCTCTCTAGCCTCCCCCCTCCAACTTCCTCAACCCAGACCCAAACCCCTGTACTTCAGCCTATCCCAATCACACCATCAGACCAGCATGAACACACCTCAACACACAAGGGAAGATCTGGCAAACATAAGCAACACACATCCCACAGGCACTCACACAAGCATCATACACATGCAGATACACCAACATCCACTGCCTCCACTGTGTCCCCCTCCTCCTCATCTCCCTCCTCCCTCCCTGTCTCATCTCCACTCACACCTGCATGCACTACATCCTCAGCCACTACGTCCATCACCAGCACACCCACCACCACACCCTGCTCACGTGCAGTTACCACCCCCACTACCATTCACACATCCCCTGTGTCCTCTCCCAGTGTGTCTGTGAGCCCACCTCCCTAGGTACATAAACGCAGCCATACACCCACTCAACAGCCATCCACCTCACGACAGCCTTCAGCCCATGCACCTTCACCCAAAGTCACCAAACGTACACCTCCTACAACCACTAGCTCTTCCTCCACTCCCAAACCCCCTCCATCTACCCGTCCCAGTGTTCCCCAAAAACTTTTCCTGTCCAACCTTGACCTCTTCCCCTCACCTCCCCCACCACTTCAGTCTCCTAGGGCCCGCCTCTCCAGGTCCCAACTCAGCACCTCAGTCACAACATCTGTGGGACCAGTGGTATCAGTAGTAACCGGCTTCTGGAGTGCGCCAGGCAGCAGGGCAGCCAGTGTGGCAAGGAGCCAGAGCACGGACAGTCCCACACCTGTAAAGCACAAAAAGTTGGCCAGTGCCCAGCAGGAAAAAGGAAAGAAATCAGCCACCAAGCCGCTCCCAGGGGTACAGTTGGGAGTGTGGAGACAGCTGCGCCACCATCCAAGGTGGGGAAGGGGCACAGTAAAACCGGCAAGTCTGGGAAAATCTGCATGGTGGACAAGACTGCCAGCAGCCCCGCTGCCCAGGACACCGCCGCCACCAGCCCTGCTGCCCAGGACACCGCCGCCACCAGCACCGCTGCCCAGGACACCGCCGCAACAAGCACCGCTGCCCAGGACACCGCCGCAACAAGCACCGCAGGCCAGTGAGCGCCAAAGATTCCGATGCTACTGAGGCCGCCACGAGCAGGATGAAGCACTCTGGGCACAAAGCCCCCTCCAGAACCAGTGGAGAAAGGCATCCACTACCTCAGTCCTTGGCAGGATGAAGCACTCTGGGCACAAAGCCCCCTCCAGAACCAGTGGAGTAAGGCATCCACTACCTCTGTCCTTGGCAGGATGAAGCACTCTGGACACAAAGCCCCCTCCAGAACCAGTGGAAAAAGGAATCCACTAACTCTGTCCTTGGCAGGATGAAGCACTCTTGGCACAAAGCCCCCTCCAGAACCAGTGGAGAATGTTATCCACTTGAGAGACTGTGGCTTTGCACTCCCCAGGATTAAGCAGTGGGCAAACCACCCACTGTAGAGACTTGAGAGACTGTGGCTTTGCACTCCCCAGGATTGAACAGTGGGCAAACCATCCACTGTAGAGACTTGAGAGACTTTGGCTGCGCACTTCCCAGGATTGAACAGTGGGCAAACCACCCACTGTAAAGACTTGAGAGACTGTGGCTTTGCACTCCCCAGGATTGAACAGTGGGCATGGAGCCCCCTCGTGGATCTGGTGTCGTGCACTCATCCGGCTGAGGTGCCCCACCTTCCCTTCCCCCTGAGGTGCCTGTTTTTTTCTATCTGATGCCCCAGCAGTGTTCTCTCCATCTTATTCGGGTATCTTGTGTGGGCCTCGCCCATGCCTTTTGGGCCCAGTGGTCCACGGACTATGATAGTGGAATCCCTTGGACTTGTATTCTTGGTGTATATATTTGTTTATAGTGTACATATCTTTATATATGTATATATTTTTGATTACTGTATTTGAATATATTACAATCATTCGACTCATTTCCTTTTGTCCTTGCATTCTTCCGGGGGGGTTGGAGGGTGTCACTGTAATGTATCATGATTTATTTGTGTGTGTGTTGTCGTGGGTGAGGGTGGGGGTGGGGGTTTTGCGTGTTGCGTTTGTGTGTCACTGTTTTTTCCCTCCCCCCATCCCCTGTGTCTTAGGTGCAGTACTCACCGTGGACTTCACCGCCAGCGTTCGTGCTCTTGGTAGAGGAGCAGGAAGATAAAGGCTGGAAGAATCTGGAGCTCGGGTTCCATGGCGTCCTGGTTCCTCGTGGGGTGTGTAGAGGTGAGCGTTTCCCCTTCCAAGTCCTGTTTCTGCTGTGTTTTTGTTCGCGGCGAATCTGCCCCGGAAAAGGTGGCGGATTGGACTGTTGTAATTCTGTGGGCGGTACATTGTCCTTCGCCTGTCTGTTGGCGGTTACCGCGGCAGTGTTTGTTTGTACCGCCTTGGCGGTCGGAGTGTTAAAGTGGCTGTCTATGTTGGCGGTTTCCGCCACGGTCATAGTTCAATTTTTTTCACCGGTCTGTTGGCGGTTTTACCGCAGCTTTAACACCGACCGCCAGGGTTGTAATGACCACCTATATTTGGTTAGACATCATTTTTGGTGGCCCACATTGGTGACAGACACCAAACAGTTTGTACAAAGATGTGCTATTTGTACTTAGATCAAAAATTCACATGAGGCACCTTCTGGGTTACTACATCCCTTACCCACTTCTACGCACCCTTGGCATACAATCTCTCTAGATTTTATAGTGGAATTACCCAAGGCTGACCATGGTTATACTACAGTAATGATTGCATTGGACATGTTCTCTAAAATGGCTCATTTTACACCATTGTTAGGTGTACCTAAATCTAAAGCACTTTCAGATATCTTTTTGCAGTTTTTGCAGTCAATTGTAAATTTACATATTTTATCTTCTATCATTGTGTCGGCCCCTCAATTTATTTCTAAATTTTGGAGGGCCTTGTGTGGATTATTGCTGATAGATATCCATCTCTCAACTGGCTACCACCCACAGCCAGATGGTGAAACGTAAAGGGTAAATCAATGTCCAGAGCAATATATTAGGTGCCAACTACTGAGTGGCACTAAAGTGTGGGAAAAACGTCTCTGGGCTGTGGATTTTGCCTACAATAATGCACAATACAGCTCTCCCAAAGTAACTCCAATTTCAATGTAATTATGCACCCTCATTTTCTATTATTGTCTTCCACTTCTAGCACTGATGTTCAGGCTGTTCAAGAGTATATGGATCAAATACAAAATATACAATAAACAGCACATGATAATTTGAATGAAGTAAAGCTAACATATAAACAGAATGTGGATGAACTCCAAAGAGTAAGTCCTGACTATCAGGTGGGAGATCAAGTATGGTTAACAACAAGACATCTTAAGGTAAAAGAACCATGATAATTTCAACCATGATACATGGGCCCTTACCCGAAACACAAAAGAATTAATGATGTTGCCATGAAACTGGAATTTTTGCCGCAGTTATGATTGCACCCCGTTTTTCATGTGTCTTTGTTAAAATCTGTTACTCCTGGAGCTGTTGTACCTAGAAACCCTAGTGGTGGTGATAGATCACAAACCTGAATTTGAAGTGGAGGCGAATCTGGATTCCAAGTGAGTGTGTTGCGTGTTATATTACTTGATTTATTAGAAGGGATATGGACCTGACGATCTCACATGGGAGCCTGTGTGTCATGTACACGCCCCCCCATCTTTTGTGTCTCATTTATTGAAGGTACCCTGATAGACCCAAACCTGTAGGAGGTGCCTTAAGGGGGTGTACTGTCAGGCACCACACGCAGAACGCGGAAGCCCCTTTAAGGTGGAGTGTGTAGCCTTTAAGGCTATGCGCTGCACAATGACGACTGCTTGTTATCGGTACCCATATCAAGGATCCCAATAAGAAGATGAACGACTATAATGCCTAAGAATATATGCTTGTTTACCTAGAAGTAGTGTCTAGCCAATTCAGCCTACAGGAACCAGCACCACTCAAAAAATGGAGAGTGGACTTTAGAAAACTGAAAAGACACCTATTATTGTACGACCCAAATCTGGTCTGGTCCTGATCAAGGTTTATCCCTTCGTCCCGAGGGTCAATCGTGACTTCTTTTGGAGTCTGATTGATTCATTGGGAAGTTGTGAACCACATTGTGTCCATTGCACTCCTGTGGTAAGGTAAACGACTGACAAGAATTAACATACTATATCCCCTCTAAGCAGACACAGCTCTCAGAGCTCACTTTTAATGAGGCCAAGTACTTCAGCCATCTTGAACATTGGGGAGGGTTAGCTTTAGAAACCTTTACCTCATTGGTTAAGACATTCTCATAATGGCAACTGAGACTGGCCTCTCCTGTTGGCCCTGCCCGATACCCTGTAACTCTGTAAGTGCCTCCCTTTAGGTCCTGAAGGGGCTGTACAAGTGTAGTCCTGTGGTGGATTTGGACTTAAAGAACTAAAATCAGAAGGTTAAATATTGGACCAGGATGAACTTGGCTATTATATCCAACTCACGCTCCTTCTCAGTCAGCATCAAATTGTGCCTAGGTCGTTTCCTACTGTGATCATTGACTATCATTAGCACTTTGTGCTTCTTGCAATTTTTACTTTAAGCTTTAAAAAATCATATATCTGGTACTTTTTATTGGACTTTTGTCATTTTGTTTATTAAATGGTATTCTATTTTACTAATTCATTTATGGACTGTTATTGTTTTGCAGTTCACTATTTTAATACTTTACATATTGCCTTTAAGGTAAGCCTGTCTGCTCTGTGCCATAGCTACCAGGTGTGGAGATCAGATTTATTTAGTGACTTACGTGGTTCACCCTGACAGGAATTGTGATCATTACTTGACAAAGGTACATACCCTCTATAACTATTAACCTGATTTTTTAACAGTTTCCCTATAAAACCTGAATCTTGGTTGTGACATTTAAGGTTTCAAGCAAAATCTTAATTCCATCCCAATGCATCACCTATAACCTCACCTGGAAAATAAGAAATGACATCAATGAAGATGTCCTAGAAAACATCACTGATGAATCAAAGCATGGCTGCACACTGCACTGGCTGTACTTAGCTTTCCATCACTACTTCAATAATTCCTGGTACTCCACTCTTCTAAAAAAATGTCCTTTCTTGCAGAAGAAATAAGCAATTGCTATTGAGGCTTTCTCCTTGACTCCACTTCTCTACCATTTCATTATGTAATGATTTCCAACAACTACTTTGACTAAAGAGACGTATGTGAAGGGTGGTGAACTGGGGGACAGACAGGTGCACCGTTATAAACATGAATAGGGTTAAGTGAACTGGTGATGCTTCATGGTTATGTAAACTATGTGCAAGGGAATTCTCTGCTGGTTCTGTGTGTGGCAACTGTAACCATGGTAAGATTATACTTCATGTCATATTCATACTAGCAGCTTGGGTAGAGAGCATAACACTAGATTATGATTATAAAGAGCATCTGTTTGCCAGGAACGTGCTTCAGGTCATGTGGCAATTGAAAGTAGTTCTTGGAAAATGGTGGGTAGGGGTTTCAGTGGAGGCCTAGTAAGTGACATAATTTTATTACAATTGCATCAGGGTGAAATACCATTGTGTGTAGGGCATTTGTATCTAAGGCCTCCACTGCACCAGCCATGCATTTTTGAAGGCACATATGCAGCAGCGATTACAGATTTTTATATTGATCCGAACAAGGGTTTGAGGACTTATGGATGCTATGTTTATGTGAGGATAGAAATACACAAAGGGTGTGTGAATAATGTAAATATTCAAATTCAGATGATGTTGTGGAGTATGTCAAATGGTGATGCCACATATAATGTTATCAATAATGCAAATGATGATGCCATTGGTTATTTCATATGAGATCTCACTTGTAATATAATTGATAATGTAATTGAGGGCACCATTGATGGTGCTGTTATGATGACATATATTATGTCTATTATGGCATTTTTAGAGCATGTGCTTAACACTGAGGCTACTTCTGCACACATTTATAAATCGGGAGAGATCATTTTATCTGGTTGAGAAAATAGCCACAGCCCTAGGCTCTCCTTGAAAGTGAGGTGGTTTGATGTATAAATGAGATGTTCAAAGGAACATCACAAGAGAGCAAGAACATCCACATTTTGATCCATGTAAGCAAGGAACCAAATGCAAAAACTATTTTATAGAAGAAATACATAGACAGAATGGCACTTTCTCCTGTAGGAGATTGAAACCCAAACCCCTATGATCCTTTTGTGCTGTGCACAATATTAGAAACAACCCCCTTAGATGGAAGTTCAAGAATATAAAATGAAAGTGAGTGTTGTGCTCTAGTCTGTGCACTCTTACCAGGAGTCTTGCTGCTACTTCAGGAACCATTAAAATGTGTGTGTTAAGTAGACTTGATGGCCCAGCTGTAAAGAGTTGCCTCTGTCCAGTTTGGAAGAGACAAGAGGAGTAAAAAAACAGACATTTAACTTAGAGATAGGAGGAGAGGCAGGAATTTAAATAAACCTGATTCTGCAGCCTCATTCACATGACAGTCCAAACGCTCAAATCAGAGTCCATCTGCAAGCCTACCTACTTCAGAATCAGCACTGAATCTGAGATGCGACCTCCCCTCTCTCACCAAAATAAGGAAGGTTAGATGTTTGGGAGTTCATTGCCAATATCACCTTAGTGCTGCTATTAAGGGCCATCCAGAGTTTGGCAGGCATTGCTGGAGCATATGAAGCAGGAGAATAATTTGTGCGCAGTCAGAAAAAATGAAAAATCCAGACACAAAGGAGGTGATAACCCCCACAAGCTGAGTAACATAGCTGCTGATTTAGAGTTTGGGAGGTGGGCAGTGCTTCTCAAATGTGACGGATATCCAGTCTGCCTTATATCCTATTGTACTGGTAATATGGTAAACAGGATATGAGTCATGTTTGTGGTGTAGTACCTATCATACAATTCTAACTCAGGCCCCTAATCTTTAAAAGAACAAGGCAGATCCATGAAGGATTCCACAAGAAAAAATGATAGTAGGAAGAAATAAAAGAGGGAAGAGAGATACTTTGACAACCACAGGACAAGATTTATGTGAACCAATGGAGGGTCCTACATGCCTAGGTTAGGGTTTATCTTTTTCTTTATTTTTAGATTTTGATAGGAGGAACCTTACCATTGATTTGCAAAAACATATTGGGGCTATTCCCAAAAATAAGTTTACATATGAGTAAATCTACAGATGTAAGTTCGACTAGTCACCATTTATGAGTGTAAATTCAAAGTGTAGACTTACATATGTCTACCCCCTGAAACCAAGGGATAGAGCCTAATTTAAAGTGTAAAGTTACTATTTGAAACTTTTTACATGTAGGAGGGGATTTCCCCCACTGGTCTGAGACCTCCCTACAGTAAAACCTGGCTCCAGTAGCAATTGGCCACCATATCTTAGTGGGCTACTGCCCATTTGTTTGTTTTTATGAGTTTCACGTTACCAGTACCTGGTCTGGACTCAGGGGAGCCTGGGGAGGCCGGAAGGGGTTGCCGGACTCCCGTTTCATTTTTGTTTTAGCCACCACCTTGCAGACCGAGACACACTGATGTACCGTGGTTCAGACATGCCCCTGGACTATGCCCCTTCTCCTGGCGGGCTATTTTAACATGATGACAGTGTGTCCCCGCCTAAGGCAAGCCCGTCTGTGCCCATCCACACCCGTATGACGCCAGACACCAGGGACCCTGGTCCTCCTGTGGCGTATCCCTGAGAGAGATTGGTAAGTAGGGTTACGGTCCAGCCCAAAGAGTGTAGTTGCTTTTGTTTTGATGAGATTAAGGACAAGTATGCCTGCAATAACTGCAGATTTCAATGTCTCCTGACTGGGAGCGCTGATCCCATGCCAGAGTCTCTTCCCCTGTCTGAAAACCCACATAAAATAAACTGCATTGTATCGAACGTGAGCTGACTTTTTTAAACCTAACTATGAATTCTTTGAGCTTTTGAGATCACATACTGCTGACATAGTTTTTGTCACGGAGACCTGGGCGGATGATACCTCAGCCCCAGTGCTAGTGGCAATGTTACCCATGGGCTACGTTATTTCTAGAGTAGACAGGCTAGGAAAATGTAGGGGTGGACTGCCAGTGTTTTTAAGGAACATTTGGTATTCTGTTACAAGTCAGCCAATATAGCTTTCTGTGAAGCTCCATCTTTTGATCGTAAAATCAATAAAAACTCTTCATTCCAGGACTTGCTAGTTTACAGACCTCCTGGTCTGAGACCAGGGCCAATAGGGAATTTTATCGAAGGAAGCATGGCATTCGCTACCTCACGGTTTTAGGTGGTTTTAATTTCCACTTAGATAACCAGGGGAACAAAGACACCAGTACTCTAATTGGCAGTTTTTTAAATTTTGGTCTGATCCAAATAGCGAACAAGCCTACTCACCTGGGTGGACATATACTTGATGGCATTTTTTCTAACCACCCTGAGCTATTCATGGATGATGTCCCGCAGGTACTGTTGTCTAATCACCTGACGGTTAATTTTCATTTACTCCCCACAGTTAAAAGGTGCAACCTAAACTATGTAACAGTTGCTATCAGGGTAGAGCCTGGAAAAAGTAAACAGGGCTGAGTTAGGAGACATCCTGATATCATCCTGACCACATCTTGAAGAGGAGCTAAATGATGTGATTGTTAGCTTTAATAACTGGATCAGCGTTGCAGTCAACAAACTGGCTCCTCTAAAGGGAGACCTATAGATCGAAACCATCTGCCCCATGGTATTCCACAAAACTCAAATTACTGATAAGTAAATGTCATAGATAGGGAAGAGCTTGGAGGATTACCTCTGCCCCAGATGAAAGACTTAAGTTTAAACAAATAATAAAAGAATACAAAAGAACTGATCATAGCAGAGAAAACCAGTTATTTTAAAAACAAGATTCAGTTTGCTGTTAATTCCTATGGAGAGCTTTTTCAAACAATCCTGGAGTTATCATCTCCACCAACTCTCCAGCCGTAGCTCCAGCTCCACAGCTACGTGATAACGTAGCCAATTTTTTCCAACTTAAAGTTGTGACCATCTATCAGGAATTAGTAGAAGTCACCAATGAGGTACCTAAAGCAGGTAGGGATGACCCCCGTGGCGTAGTTATTGTGACAGAACAAAGCCACCCAACTCTTGAGTATTTACCCCCTCTCTTAGTGCAGAGAGTAATTGATCTAATAAAACTTACAAAAAAACCGCTCTCCTTTGGATCAAGTTGTTTTGAGAAGTCTCGGAACATGTAGCAGCCCTGATCTCGGTTCTACTAAATAAGATCCTGAACAAGGGCCTCTTCCCTAGAGAATGGAAAATGCCTTCCATTCTACTGCTGTTAAAAAAAACCTCTCTCGACCCCCAAGAAGAAAGAAATTATAGACCAATCTCAATGCTCTCGTTCTTAGCCAAACTTTTAAAAAGACACCTTAACTCCACCTTATCTGATTATCTAGGTCAGCATGACATCCTTGATGGTGACCAATTTGGTTTCCGGAAAGAGCATAGCGCTGAGACAGTGCTTATCGCTGCCACTGAAGAAGTCAGATACATTCTGGATGAGGGTGGTAAATCAGTGGTGATCTTACTAGATCTAGCCGCAGCCTTTGACACCATGGGCCAACATATTTTGAAACATAGGCTAGCAGAAATTGGTGTTGCAGGCACAGCTTAGAAACTTTTGAGTTCCTTTCTGGAGGACAGAGAACAGATTGTTGCTCTAGGAAACTTCTCTTCAAAACTGTTCACTTTGCTATGCGGCGTGCCACAGGGATCGTCCTTGAGCCCCACGTTATTCAATATTTAAGTGACCCCACTCCTGAAGCTGATTAGGTCCTTTGGCTTCTCGACTGTGTCCTATGATGATAACATGCAAATTGTGATACCCATCCTAAAAGATGCGGAAGAGGTAACTTCACGCTTTAGCAACTGCATGATGGAAATTGTTAAATGGTTTAGCAGCCACTGTCTGAAACTAAGGGCCAGATGTAGGAAAAAATCAAATTACGACTTGCAATTTGCGAGTCTGTGCGACTCGCAAATTGCAAGTCGCAATTTGACATGCAGAAAGGTGTCTCAGACACCTTCTGCAACTCGCAATGGGGTCGCAAAGACCCACCTCATAAATATTTATGAGGTGGGTCGCAGTTTGCGACCCCATTGCGAGTATAGGCACTCGCTAACATGGAGGCCTGCTGACGTCAGCAGGCCTCCATGTTAGCGACCTGCCTTTTAAATAAAGGTTTTTTTTTTTTTTAAGTGCAGCTCGTTTTCCTCACAGGAAAACGAGCTGCATTTAAAAAACATCCGAAACCTTTTGTTTCGGTTTTTTCAGGGCAGGGAGTGGTCCCTTGGACCACTCCCTGCCCTGAAAAAATAATTTGGGGTCCATTCACAAAGGGGAAGGGGTCCCATGGGGACCCCTTCCCGTTTGCGAGTGGGTTACCATCCACTTCAAGTGGATGGTAACTGCGACTCCATTTGCGACCGCGTACGCGGTCGCAAATGGAGTTGCATACCACTCCGACTCGCAAATAGGAAGGGAACACCCCTTCCTATTTGCGAGTCGCAAATGCATATTGCGAGTCGGTAACGACTCGCAATATGCATTTGTGCATTGCAAACCCACGTTTGCGAGTCGCAAACGGCGATTTTCGCCGTTTGCGACTCGCAAAAGGGTTGCTACATCTGGCCCTAAATTCTGATAAAACTGAAGTTTGGCTGTTTGGTCACGACACACATTTTTGGAACGATTCCTGGTGGCCTCAGTCATTGGGGTCCCTGCTCACCCCAGTAGAAAAAGCCAGAAACCTGGGAGTGCAGATTGATGTCAAGCTTAATATTTCCCATCAGGCAAATCAGCTAGCTTCGTCCTGCTGCTTCCTTCTAAAACGTTTGCACAAAGTGTTGCCTTTTATTCCCCAGGACCTACAAAAACTGTGATTGCATCACTTGTCTTGTCCAAATTGGACTATTGTAATGTCCTCTATACAAGGGCAACAATGGGCATTATAAACATAGCTCCAGAGATTACAAAATGCAGCTGTGAGGCTTTTGAAAAATATTAAGGAATATGAAGCAGTCTCTGAGGCCAAAAAGAATTGCACTGGCTTCCGATCAAAGAAAGAGTAGTCTTTAAGGCCATCTGCATTACACCAGGAGGGCCCCAAGCTCCTAAGAAAAATTATTGCATGCTCTGTTACCTCGAAATCCCTAGGTTCCATGACAGTAAAAAAGGTAATCATCCCTAAAATACACAAAGCCACTTGAGGCGAGGGTGAGGGAGAAGTTTCTAAGATTATCTAAGAAACCAGTCCAATCTTCTCTTGTTCAGGAAACATCTTAAAACCTGTTTTGTATGCATAACCACACCTTTACTTAATAAATGTGATACAGTTCGGTAACTGTATCGGTAATAACATAACATAACAGTACTAGTGGTAGGCCAACCATGGTGCTAGACTTACTCCAGGTCTAAGCTGGAGTACATGCACGACTGTTCTGGGTCTCTTTTGGCTGTAGTAACTAAAGAAATGCAGCCTGTGAATACGAATGGGCTTAGTCTATCGTGAGTTGGTGCATGTCCCTCTCTAAGCTCCTCCCTAGCTCCATCTAAACCCTCTTTATTCTTCCCTAAACCTTTATAATTTAGTGGTAAAATGTTCCCATTTTTGAGCCACTCCCATGTCCCTCCCACTTTACTGCTAAAACGTATGTGCATATATCTCTGCAATGTGGGAGATATCTGCACATAAAAGATAGGAGAGGCATTTGCAGAGACGTCTGCATGTAGCTTTGTGAATAGCATTTTGTAGTATGCCTAGTAGTGCTATTGCTGTGCCTAATAATACTCATAGAGCTGAGTGCAAGGGAGTCATGCAGATCACTTAAGCAAAACAAAGATGCCTACATTCTTTATTGACTCAGCTTTTGCACTGAAATCTGGAGTGTCTGTGCCTATATAACCCTCGAACTCACATTGACGTACATAAATGCCACAACAACATTTTGTACTCTCTTGTAGTTAACCAAAGTTCCAACTTGACAGACCTAGAAATAGGTAGGGTAACATCAGTGTCCATGCTGGTACTGTTTTGTTCGTCCAATGACAAGAAACCTACCAATGTCAAGCCTGCTTGTTTTTACAATAGCTACAGTCTGAAAACTGTGCTTAATTTGAGATGCGTGGAGCTTTCGCAGCAACATTTAGAATTGATTTCAGCTTATAATTAACACTCATTTTTAGAAATATGCAAACATAAATGCAAATTTTCAAGAATATATGCAAACGTATACAATAATTTTGACTTAAGTAGTCCTTGACATGCTTAATGAAATCAATATTTTATTCATGTTTGGCACACAGTTTTTAGCAACCTACTGTTTTTGGGTGGTTCAAACAGTAGTTTGTTCCTCATGCAATAGAACCTTTGAATTGTATGTGCTGTTGAAAGATACATTTAAAAGCTCTGTCAATAGGTGTACAGCTTGGTCTGGGGAATGGAACCTCGATGTTGAAGTTGATAAAATCTAACCACTATTTACTTGCTGGCGACTCACTCCTATTTGCAGTTGTGGCTTATGTTTTTTTGCAAACTTTTCTTTGAGCTTAGGCAATTTCGCCTACTCCGCAGCTGTACTTTTTCAGCACATACGATTCACAGTAGGTGTGTAGGCCTTGGAAGCAGTCAACACTTCGTGAAACAACGTGTGCTCATCTGTGAAAACCGCAGACCAACCTGGTGATTTGGAGCAGTGACAGTTCAACAAATTAAGAAGGGAAAGAGTAAAAGAGCACAATGGATATTTCCTGGAACATTCCTGTCTTTCACAGAAATTCCAATGATCTTTGTCTCTTTTTGTGAGAAGTAGTTTAACTCCTTTTAAATTCTTATTCTGCAGCTCTGCTCTTATAAAAATCACATCAGAGTTTGAAATAGGTTTGCACAGCGTTATTATGCGGTGGGTGCAGGCCTGAAGTCAAGAGGATCGTTGTGTGGCTTTTGACATTTTCAAAAAACACTACACTTCAGGTACTTATAATACAGCCAAACGTACAACACATGAAGGAAAACGTTGGCACTCTCTTACACTCTGGACTTTAAACTTTTGTTACCGCTAAACTTGTCCTCAAAATTCGTGTGAACACTAAATAAATGTGAGGAGTAGGGATGCAGGTTGGTGTATCCTGTGACACAGCTCCCCTGCTGTTTTGAAACATGATAAAATAATGCTACATTTTTTACACTTTGGTGCTTGATAATACAGCCCTACATTCTTTGGATTGTGGCACTCTAACGTACAGTTGAACAATCTTAAAACTGCACTCAGTCTTACCCTTACTTTCAAGTTTGAATTCTGGTTACGCGCTAATATTTTTAGTGTGCAGGCAGAGAAAAAGGACAAGAAAAAGATACATTTCCTCCACAAAGGTATTAAATATATTAAACAACAATTACCCTATATTCTCTGCCAGAGCACTCCCTTCAAATACAAATCTCTTCCTGCTTTCTATTGCGTTACTACAGCACTTCTATCTTAAATTCATTAAATCCTCCACACGTGGTTGTTCTTGAACTTTAGTGGTGCTGCTGCTAGCAAAGGTCAGCGCTAGAGTGTATCCTCAGTTTAGAGAACACTCACCTTATGTTCCATATTTCCTTGTACTAAGGTCTACATTGGTTTGAAGTGACAGGATGGGAAGGGATGGATGATGACAAGCCCTCTGACATCCCGTCAACCACACCAGCACTTTCATACATTCTGATGGCACTACACAGTACACATCCAGTGTTCAAGATAGTAACTGCCCCAACGTGCTAGTGCAGCATATCCATCTGGGGCAGCCAGGGTGGAAGCCATGGCAAGGCAATTTTATGCAGTCACGTAGGGTGCATCCAACCTGGGGCAGCTAACTTCAAACAATATGTATACCCACATAGCCGGGCAATTCATGTATTTTCATCTAAGGTATCAAAATGTCTAGTCACAAATTTTAATACTGGCCCGAGGGCTGTGGAAACTGTTTGTTATGTTGAATGGTAGCTTGCTGACTCTCATCGTCATAATGTACGACTATAAAGATCATAGCTACCATGTTAATGAACATATGCATCTTGCCAATTATATTCTGCATCACAGAATTGTGGCCTGTGGGAGATTTGAAGTATACAGCTGGAACGCTTGGGTTGATCTCAGTCACTGGTAATTAATTGGGCTGACCGTGCTATCTCAGTTTGGATTCAGTCATATGCAAATTAGTCTTGACCCTGACCCAAAAGGAACTGTCAAACCCAAGCTGCCAGGCCAGATCCCCTCCCTGAACCAGAACACAGGCAATTTTGGCTTGATTGGGGTTCATTTGTCAAGTGCAACTTGGGTCTAGTGGAACAGTGAGCACGGAGTCACGTCTCTTGGTATACCCCTCACACTTAGGGAGTCACACTGAAGTATACAAAAAGTGATGGATTGAATACTTGAATTAATCTCAGCCACTGGTATTTACTCAAGCCGCAATGCAGTCCATCATTATTTTGTACACCATGCCAACTCAGTTTGGACCCAGCTATATGCAAATCAGTTTTAACCCTGCTCCAATAATAGCAGTCCATTTTGTACTGCCAGGCCAGGTCCTTCCTGAGTTGGAACAGTAGCAACCCAAGATTGGTTTCACCATGATTGGGTCTCATCAGTTGGGTGCAACTTGGTTACAGTGGCACAGTGAGTATAGAAACCACATCCAAGAGGCCTGGCAATGGAGTGTGTATCTTATTACTATTTTTCTATATGAAGCTGCGCCATCCATACGATACACCACAACATCAGCAGTAGGAGCCCTCCTGTCCACTCTTAAATATCGAACACTTGGCAAGACACTGGCACTGGCTTGCGCAAGACCTACTTAAAGTGTCTGAGGCAAAGAAATGTACATGGAACATCAGTGGTTAGTTGTACTATCAGCATGCTTAAACAGAATGACAACACTGGAATGTTGCAGTGTTCAACCCATGCACCAGTGTAGTTTCTGCCAAATATTTGATTACAGTAAAAAATATCACACGAAACATGAAGGAACATGCCTGCCCAATGCTAAAATGGAGGTGATGACAATCATCATTTTGCTATAATCCTTTGTAAAGTACTGTGTTTTCAGGAGAGGATGCCTTTTAGCAAATTTCTTGTCTTAAAGGATCATTTAGAATTTTGCCCAGAGGGAGCTCTGTAAATTAACAGTGGTTTTATTGCAGTTCCTCTTCTCTGCTTAGACTGAGGGGAAACACGTGGTTTCCAAAGGTATACGTTCAGCTGCCTCTGCTGCCAGAAACCTTAGATCTGACTGTTGTCAGCCACAGGTCCGCTGGGCTACGCCACGAGAGGTAATTGCCAAAGGTGATCTGCTGGTTCTTCACCATGTAAATGTTTGATTGCATATGCAAACACTCAGGGCCTTCTTATGAGTTTGTCTGCGGGACCACCAAACTTGTGGGGAGGACACCATGGTGGTGGCATCCCCCCTGAGCGTATTGCAATGTTCCAGCAAGGCTGACTGGTGGGAACATTGAAGTATGCATTTTCAGTGCTACGATGTTGAGCTGAGGCTAATACCATAGCTCACAGCACCCTTGGAATGTGCACTGTCTGCAAAGCATACAGTGCACATTCGGATGGTGCTGGGCAGGGGGCCCCTGCACTGCCCATGCTTTAGGAATGTGCAGTGCAGGGGCTCCCCTGTGGCCCCAGGTACTGGCTTTCCACCATCTTCTTATGGCAGGGACCCCACAATGAGAAGGCTGGAAGAAAGCTGAGTTGTAATCAGCCAAATGGCGCTGAACTCAGCGCTGCCCTGGCTGAGTACAACTCAGACCACGTTCACGGCAGAGACAGCGGTCCACTGGGGGTCCGCCTGCCAGGGTTGTAATGTGGCGTTCGGACCGCCACAGTTGCAGCGGTCTGACCCTGACTGCGATGCTGGCAGTCCTTGGACCACCAGCCTCGTAATAAGGCCCTCAGAGCCTTATTATGAGTTTGATGGTTCCACTGTGGGACTGCCAAACTCGGTGGGAGGAAGCGATGGCGGTGGTGTCCCCCCTGAGCATATTACAATTTTCTTGGTGGGCTGACAGCTGGGATCAGTGCTACAGTATTGTTCTCAACTCCCTTAAGGGAACCAAGGCCAATACCATAGCACACTGCACCCTCACGATGGTGCTGGGCGGGGTGGCCCTAGGCACTGGCTTTCCGCCAATCTTCTCATAGCAGGGACCCTGCCATGAGAAGGCTGGCAGAAAGTTGAGTTGTAATCAGGCAGGAGGTGCTGAACTCAGTGTCGCCCTGGCTGAGTACAACTCAGACGTGCTGTCGGACCATCGGGAACCACATTCCCGGCAGAGACAGCAGTCCCCTGGAGGTACACCTGCCAGGGTTGTAATGTGGTTGTCAGACTGCCACAGTTGCAGAGGTCTGACTGTCACAGTGAGGATGGCTGTCCTTGGACCACCAGCCTCATAATTAGGCCCTTAGTGTTGTAAGTGACTAAAGCAACTATTACAGCAGTGCATGGTAGAAACCCATTACTGTGTCTCTTGTGTGCTATGACCTTTTGAAGAGGTCATCTACTGTGTGAGGCAGAATGCTGTGTCACCCAGCGAGGTACTGCTATTGATGTGATTGCTTGATGCGAACCTGTGGATAAAGGAGGTGAAAGACGGCAATAATGCTGACAAAACACATCTGCAGAGACAACTATTGTCAGTCTTTCACCTGTGTCAATGTATAAAATGAATAAAGCAAAATGCTGAAAACCTCTTTGTCTCTTCATGTTACTCTCCCTTAAAACAAAAGTACCTTGTGTCTCCTATTGTGTGCAGGAAAGGTTAACCTAAAGAGAGAAATAGAAAGTAAAAAAATGAACTAGAGCGCTTTTCCCAGAGAAACTGCTTGCAGAGCAGAGGTAAGAAGCTCGGAGCATTCAGTGGACATGAAGTCTCTAATGTAAATGTCCATTTTGCATACCCCCGAATATGTCAGGTTCAGGGTGAGCGAATATGGGCAGCTGCCAAGAATTTATCACTGTTGGACTCGTCATCATAGTCTGAAGTGCTCATTGTGTCTCTGCCTGAGATTACAATAAGTAACTGTTAGGCCAACAAATTCATAGATGGTAGTCACATATTTGAAAGGCACGTAGCTGACGCAGTTTTGGTGCTACCAACTACTTTTTTGTAGCTTGCATCACTTTTATGCATGAGCAACAAATGTATAAGATGTCCCATGCTTGTGCTCACTCAGAATGTTTTCTCAATGCTATGCAATATGCATAAGACATCTCTCTGTGGCTTATGAGCACCAAGTGAAGGTCATCTAAATGAATAAGTACTACAAAAAAGATGACAGTGTCAAGACACCAATGATTAGACTATGACATCAACTTGACACTTAGGACCAGATGTATCAAACATTTTTGCGATCCCAAATGGCCCAATGGGCCGTTTGCGATCACAAAAATTGTGTTTTGGTATGTAACAAGTCCAATTTGCGATTCAGTAACTTGTTACTGAATCGCAAATTGGATTTGCGACTACATACCGATTCGGTATTAGGAAGCGGCGTGTCAAGGGCATCCCTTCCTAATACCGAATCGCAGAGGTATGTATGATTGTTTTGTCACCGTGAATGCAGTCGCAAAACAATCACAATTACCACCTACTTCAAGTAGGTGGTAACCCATTCGCATGTGAATGCATACAAAAACGTTTTTAAAGAGCAGTCCACGGACCACTGGCTACTCTTAAAAAATGAATAAAAACCTCTTAATTTTTCATTTCTAAACGCATCCCATTTTCCTCTAAGGAAAACAGGCTGCATTTAAAAAAAAAAGATTGCTTTATTGAAAAGCAATCACAGACATGGTGGCCTGCTGAGCCCAGCAGGCCACCATCCCTGTGACTGTAGCCATTCGCAATGGCTCGCAAATTGCGACCTACCTCATGAATATTAAAGAGGTAGGTCGATTTGCGATCCCTTGCGAATCGCAGTATGAAACTCCTCGAGTTTCATACATTCCAATAGCGATTACGTAACTGTGATTCGCTAAAAATTGCAATTAGGTAATCGCTATTGTGAAAAATGATACATTTGGCCCTCAGAGAGGCAGATTACAAATCGTTTTTATTCGGTTTGAACCACAGAGGTGACTCAAAGTGGTGCAAAATGTTTATTTGGGATTTACTGTCCAGTAAAAAATGTTATTTGTGCTAAAAAAGTCTTAAAGTATGGCAAAGTAGGGCAAGTACTCTTTTGTGTCAGGGGGGCGTCCCATGAGTGGTACATGGGCATTCCCATGCAACAAATTATGTTTTTTGGTTCAAAGCTGTGTCGACCAACATCTGTAGACAGGGCTTTGCATCAACAAATAATACCTCTTTGAGGCTGGTGTTAAACAGGAGAACTTTTTTATTTCTCCAGTTTTTTCTAACTTTGATTGTGGACGGCATTGTACAGCCTGCATATAATGTGGGGACATTTCTAAAATATGTTTAAGCATAGTATTTTGTACTAGACGCTAGAGGTCTTAGTGCGTGCCAGCACTGTGGAAGAGGGCAGGAAATCCATATGTTATTTTTAGTTGCTGTGCTGCATTACTTGAGAACTTTGTAAATCTGCTCCAAAGAATGCACACTGTTACTCAAATAATGATTTGTTTTCTAATGCGAGAGAGGATACCCAAAGTACTGAGGTACAAGTTAGAGATGCTGAAATTTAAATGATAGTCAATCAATCAATCAATCAATCAAGGAATTTATTAAAGCTCACTACTCACCCTTGAGGGTCTCAAGGCGCTGAGGTGGGGGGGTGCTGCTACTGCTCGAACAGCCAGGTCTCGAGAAGTCTCGTGAAGGTAAGGAGGTCTTTGGTCTGACGCAGGTGGGTGGGAAGAGTGTTCCACGTCTTGGCGGTGAGGTTTGAGAAAGATCTGCCGCCAGTTGTAGTTCTGCGGATACGTGGGATGGTTGTGAGGGCGAGGTCGGCGGAGTGGAGTTGCCTGGTCGGGGTGTAGAAGGAGAGCTGTCTGTTGAGGTATTCTGGTCCAGTGTTGTGCAGTGCTTTGTGAGTGTGGGTGAGGAGTTTGAAGGTGATTCTCTTGTTGACGGGGAGCCAGTGCAGGTCTCTCAGATGGTCTGTGATGTGGCAGTGGATGTCCAGGGTTAGGCATGCAGAGGTGTTCTGGATGCGTTGCAGTCTCCTCTGGAGTTTGGCCGTGGTTCCTGCGTAGAGGGCATTGCCGTAGTCCAGTTTGCTGCTTACGAGGGCTTGGGTGACTGTTCTTCTGATTTTGGTGGGGATCCATTTGTAGATCTTTCGAAGCATGCAGAGGGTATTGAAGCAGGAGGAGGAGATGGCGTTGACTTACAGAGTCATGGATAATGAGGAGTCCAAGATGAATCCTAGGTTGTGTGCGTGGTCGGTGGGAGTCGGAGCGGATCTGGTAGTGGCAGGCCACCAGGAGTCAGCCCATGCGGAGGGGGTGGGGCCGAAGATGAGGACTTCCATTTCGTCAGAATTGTATTTGAGGCAGCTGTTCTTCATCGATTCAGCGATGGCCTTCATTCCTTCGTGGAGGTTGGTCTTGGTGGAGTCCTTGGTGAGGGAGAGGATCAGCTGGGTTTCGTCGGCGTATGAGATGATGTTGAGGTTGTGGGATCGGGAGATGTTAGTGAGCGGGGCGATGTAGATGTTGAAGAGGATCGGGCTGAGGGACCAACCTTGGGGTACGCCACAGGTGATTTAGGTGGCTTCAGAGCAGAATGAGGGGAGGCGGACTCTCTGGGCTCTGCTGGTGAGAAAGGAGGTGACCCAGTCCGGGGCTCTGTTGCGTATTCCTGAATTGCTGAGGCGTGTGCATAGGGTGTGATGGCAGACGGTGTCGAACGCAGCAGAGAGGTCCCAGAGGATGAGGGCCATGGGATGAGGGCCATGGTTTCGCCGTTGTCCAGTATGGTTCTGATGTCGTCGGTGGCAGCGATGAGGGCAGTTTTGGTACTGTGGTTGCTGCGGAATCCGGATTAGGAAGGGTCCAGGATGCAGTTCTCCTCAAGGAAGTGGTTTAGTTGTCTGTTGATAGCCTTCTCAATGACTTTTGCCAGGAAGGGGAGCAAGGAGATAGGCTGGAAGTTCTTGAGGTCCTTTGGGTCCGCCTTGTGTTTTTTGAGGAGAGCGTTGATCTCGGGGTGTTTCCAGCTCTCCGGGAAGGTGGTGGACTCGAAGGAGTTGTTGATGATCTTCCATCGTTGGGGTGCAATGACGGATCTTGCTTTGTTGAGGATGTGGGGAGAGCAGGGGTCAGAAGGAGAGCCGGAGTGGATGGTGTTCATGATTTCGAAGGTGTCGTTGTCATTGACGGGGGTCCAGGAGAGCAGGAGGTTGGTCGGTGGTGAGTCTGTGGTGTTGGTGGTTGCTGGGGGGGGTCTGAGTGCTGAAGCTGTTGTAGATGTCTGCAATATTGGGGTGGAAGTAGGAGGCTAGGGAGTCACAGAGGTCTTGAGATGGGTCGTTGGCATTGGAGCTGGGGTTGGAGAGTTCCTTCACAATGTTATAGAGTTCCTTGTGGCTCTGTGCGTTGTTGTTGATTCGGGCTTTGAAGGCCGTTCTCTTGGCGGTTCGGATGAGTTGGTGGTTTCTGCAGATGGCCTTTTTGAAGGCTGTGTGTTTGTCCAGTGTCTGATCTTGGTGTCACTTCTTTTCAAAGATTCGGGAGGTTTGCTTAGATTCGTGGAGGTCAGCGGTAAACCAGAATGCCTTTCTGTCGGTGGGTCTGTTGGAGGGATTCTTGATTGGGGCGAGAGTGTTGGCACAGGTGTCAATCCATTGCCTGAAGTTGCGGGCGGCTGTGACAGTGTTGGTGGTGTCGATGGGTGGGTTCCCAGAGAGCGTTGTGATAAGTTGGTCTTCCGTGACCTTGTTCCAACTGCGGTGGGGAATCCGTTGTGGGTGGTGGTGTGTTGTTGGTTTCTTGAAGGAGAAGTGGATACAGCGGTGATCTGTCCAGTGGAGTTCGGTGGTGTGGCTGAAGGAGACGTGATTGCTGGCGGAGAAAATAAGGTCAAATGTGTGTCCTGCAGATTGGGTTGGTGTCGTGACTTGCTGTTTGAGGCCGAGGTTGCAGAGGTTGTCGAGCAGGGTGGCGGTGTTGTTGTCGTTGGTGTTCTCGAGGTGGAAGTTTAAGTCCCCAAGGAGTATGTAGTCAGTGGATAGGAGAGCGTGCATGCTAATGACGTTGGTGATGGAGTCGTTGAACTGCTGTTGGGGGCCAGTGGGCCTACAGATGACGGTCCCTCGGAGAGTGGTGTTTGGGTCAGTGTTGATCTGGAAGTGCAGGTGTTCGGTGGTGCTGAGGGTGTCTGCGGTATTGGTCGTGATTCTGAGGGTGTTCTTGTGGATGATGGTGATACCTCCTTCTGGTTTGTTGGAGCGGTCCCTGCGGGTGATTTTGTAGCCGCCCGGGATGGCTATGGCGATGTCAGGCACTGAGGAGGGGTTCTTCCAGGTCTCGGTCAGGAAGGCGACGTCTGGGGAAGTCGAGTAGATTCCATAGCTCTACCACGTGTTTGGGGATGGAGCAGGTGTTGAGGAGGATACATCTGAGATGGTTGCACCCTGCCTTGGGGGGTGGGTCGTTGGTGTGGAGGCTGGTGAAGGTGCAGTTCCGGCAAGAGAAGGGTCCGCGGGTGGTCTGCTGGGAGACTTGAAGGTAGGCGGGAGACGGGCCGGTGTTGAGGGCGCAGAGGGTGGTGGCGTCCTTATGAAGACGTGCGTGGTGGTGGGGGGGAACGAGAGCCAGGAGTTCCGGCATGGATGGGCACAGACGGGCTTGCCTTTGGTGCACCAGTGGCACGTTCGTGCAGTGGCCATCATTAAGTAGGGAGGTGGGGAGAGTAGAGGACAGCTGGAAGGCAGGAGCGGGGGCAAAAAACAGCACGGAAAAAAGAGGCAGGCCGCAGGGGCAGCAGCGGCATGAGTGCAGCGTGAGAGAGAGGAGGGGTGTGGAGCCGCAGGAGCAGCAGCGGCAGAGGAGAGATAGAGGGGGGAGAGTGAGAAAGAGAGAGCAGAGTAGAGGGAAAAAGCAGAGAGAGAGTGTAAGCAAAGCCAAAAAGTCAAGAAAGGAGCACTGAGAAAAGTGAACGGCAAAAGGAGCATAGAGAGGGCAGACACGGAAGAGAGAAGACACAGGGAGTGAAGCAGAGAAAAAGAGGAGAGAGGCAGACTAGTAGGAAAGCAGAGCTCTCCCACTAGACACCAGGGATGAGGTGCAGGCAGAAGTCTGCGGGTGGAGGAGGGCCTTGAAATCCTGACAGGAGTTCAGAGGATCGAGGGATGAGGGCTCTACTTACCAGGTGGAGCCATGGGAGGCAGAGCAGTGTTGTCGATGTACAATTTAAATAATGGCCCTATGACAACTATTAAAAGCCCTAATCACAGCGCATATTGTAAGTATGATGTGAGGTCAAAACATTGGAGGAACACACAGAAAAGTGTTTTAGCTTTGCACAAGTCTGTTACTCATGTCCGATCTTTAGCACTGTTGCAATAGACGAGGATTACATATTGTAGTGATGTTCTCCAAGAAGAGAGTTTCAGCAATTGTTTTATATTTCTTCACCAATAACTTAACAAGAGAATTATCACACTAGCAATTTTATGGTTAGCTGTGCTCCCACTTAACAGATTAAACATACCAACCTTTTTTAAAAGGACTTCTACATGGAAGAGTAGTACACACCAATGTTTTTTATAGAAGCTCTCACTAAAGCATGTCTCTTAATAAATACACAGCTCCACACAGGAACTAATACTAAAAGTGTTCACAGTCTCGCTCGAGACAGATTTTTGAATGGCGTAAGAGTGGCTTCCTGCTCCCGCTCCAAAATTTTAGCTGACTAAAATTTGTGTTATGTGACTGATTGCAAAACATCATTACCACATAAATGCATTTTGTTGCTGTAAGAAACAGCCTGATGCACAGCAACATTTTAGTGGAGTTCCCATGCTACCAATTGTTACCAGCTAGTTAATTGTTCAAAGGTTAAACAGAATTCCATGAGCTGATGACCAGAGGTTCACCTTCGTTCCTTCAAGTGACTGGCTAGGTAACACATAATCTAGGAAGGCTGTGGGGTAATACCCTTCTCCCTTTGGTGGCATCTCCAATTCTGAATCCCAATTCTTTGTATCAAATCCACGCAGTAGACGATAGAGTGAACCTTCCCCCATTTTCTGATGAAAAGAAGGAGGAAAGTGAAGAAGTGAGGACTCACACGTTGAGATGAATTTGAAGGTATTCATTTATGTTGACAAAGCGAGTCCAAGATACACAGCCAGACCCCACAGTGCGGTCCTGCAACTGATTATTTCACAAGATTCCATCAACCGCCAGAACTCTGTGAAAGAATCCATTCACTGCATTACCACAACTAACAATTCAAACATAAACGTGAAAACAACACATCTCCCTCCTTATAAACATTCAAAAAAGAATAAATTTCCTTCTCAATGGTACAATTAATTACATCACATAGGGGGTCATTACGACCCTGGCGGCCGGCGGTATGTTGGCGGTAACACCGCCAACAGGCTGGCGGTGTTCCGCCAGCAATTATGACCGTGGCGGATTTGCCACTGCCATACCACCGTTCCCTCCATTTTCCCGCCAGGATTCCGCCTGGCGGTCATAATCCCCAGGGCAGCGGTGCAAGCACCGCTGCCCTGGGGATTATGAGTCCCGACCGCCGGCCTGTCCATGGTGGTACACACCACCATGGAAAGGCCAGCGGTAAGGGGACTTGGGGTGCCCCTGGGGGCCCCTGCACTGCCCATGCACTTGGCATGGGCAGTGCAGGGGCTCCCATGCATAGCCCCGTCGCGCATTTCACTGCCCGAATTTCGGGCAGTGAAATGCGCAACGGGTGCTACTGCACCCGCTGCACATCAGCATTGCCACCGGCTCTATTACGAGCCGGCTGCAATGTTGATGTGACATTTGCGCTGGGCCAGCGGGAGGTAACACTGTTACTGTCCGCTGGCCCAGCGCAAATGTCATAATAGGGAGACAGAAATACCGCCGGCAATGGCAGTATTCTGTCTCCCGCGGCCTGCCCAATAGTCTTTTGACCATTTTGGTGGATTCCTCTGCCTCTCACGTAACTTTGTTTTATCTCCTGAACAATCCTTAATGGTATTCTTGATTTCTTGTTGAAATCCTCCTTTACATGGAACCAGTTTCCTAATATTCCATTTCTCATCCCCTCCAAAACCACAGTATTACCAAAAATCTTCACAATTCTCTTGACCTTTGAAAACGTGGTCTCCCCTTTTTTAACTGCAGTACCCAATTTTATTTGCACATAATCTCCTGCTCTCAATTGATAAGGATCTTTGTTAATGTTCCTATTATGTATATCACAATATTTTGTTTGCTCCTCTTTAATTTTCCATGAGATTTCAGATAAATCACAACATACATTTTTCTCACCTTTCATCCAAACTGGAGAAGAAATTGTCGTTGGTCTCCTCCCTTGTATTAATCAAAAAGGAGATTCTTCCGTCACAGAATGTGGAGTACATCTATAACTCCACAACATACTCCTAAGCTCAGCTTTCCAATCCAAACCACTTTTAACAGCCAACTGCAAACACTCACCTAGCACTATGTTAAATCTCTCGACAAATCAATTTTCACGAGGATGATAGAGAGCCGTCCTATGATGCTGTATGTCAAGTAACTCAAAAACCTTTAAATTTTTAACGAAGTAAACTGAGGACCTGATATAAAGACGTACTGCAACCGTTGATGAAGTATAAGTCTTTATTTCCAACTCCACTACTTCAATGGTCAAACTCCTTCAGACAGTTTCTCTAGTCACCTTGCCTCACACAGTCCCCTCAGCATTCTAACCTGGACTCCAGTCCCCAACATTCCGAATGTCCCATTGCCAGAGGAGGGGAGAGGAATCTACCATTTCTAAATAAAGATCTCTTAATACTAATTAACTATTACTTTTACCCTATTGTATATCTTTTACTTATCATCTCCTATGAATTATTTCTCACAATTCACACATTATGAATTGTCCTACATTTTGTACATTATGAACTATATTACAACACATCTTCCCCCTTAACAAAATAACAACAAGATATAAAATGAGAGATGTTACCCCAAAATGTAAAAACAAAAAAAACAAGAGGAATATGTGTATCTACCAATTGCGAATTGAACACAAATGGTCCAAGAATATCCATTACATAGTTCCTAAAGGATGATAATCCTTTCCTGGTATTACAACACAGTCTTCAAGTGGTAACAACATAGTCCTTATGCCATGCTGGAGGCTTGACTTGCCGGTGACTTCTTCTCCCTTGGAACTTGTGCAGTGAGGAGTCCTCTTTGCCTATGGGATCCAATATAATCTTATCCCTCTTTCCATTGACTACTGGATCTTTGACAAGTCAGTCCATGCTCCAACATTGACCATTCTCCAAAACCACTGCATTTTTCTTTACTTTAACAATGCGCAAAGGACCTATGAACTTGGGCCCATATTTATACTTTCTTAGCGCCGCATTTGCGTCATTTTTTGACACAAAAACGGCACAAACTTGCAAAATATAATTGTATTTTGTAAGTTTGCGCTGTTTTTGCATCAAAAACGGCGCAAATGCAGCGCTAAAAAAGTAAAAATATGGGCCTTTGTGTCTTTTATGCCTGGGTACGTTCCACTTCCTGGTTTCTTAACATGTACTTGGTCATTTACATTCCACTGTTGTTCTCTTGTTCCCTGTTTGAGATCATACCTACTTTTATACTTTTCTTGGTGTATGGAAATTCTGGCTTTGTTAAGGGGAATGGAATACTCACTTTTTTCTCCCCCCCAACCAGAAAGGAAAAAATTTGGTACATGGTTTCCTGCCCTTTAAAGCTGAAAAAGGTGATACTTTAGTGATCAAGTTAGGAGTAGTACGGTATGCCCATAACATATCCCTGACTGCATTTTCTACATTTAAGTGATTGATGCTGGCTAACTGAATACACTCTTTGAGTATGCGATTGGCTCTTTCTGCTAAACCATTAGCTCTAGGGCAATATAGAGCAGTTGTAAGGTGTCCCACACCCATAGAGTTTAAGAAATTCTTCATCATTGAGGAGGTCGGTTGAATTCCATTATCAGTAATGAGAGTTTCTGGAATACCTTCTATTGCAAAGGTATCCTTAAGGAAATTAACTACTGAGTCAGTAGTTATTTGATTAACGAACCTGGTGGTAATCCAATGTGAATGATAGTCTACTAAGACTAAGGCAAATTTTTCCGTCACCCCTGTGAAGTTGATTGGACCAATAATGTCAAAAGCTAGCTTTATCCAGGGTTTATTTGGTACCTCAAATGGATATATAGGTGTTTTGTGAACAATTTAACTTTTGTCGCTTAGTGCACAAATGGAGCAGCCTTTAACCTCTTGTTCTACCATTGAATCCATGTTTGGGAACCAAAACCTTTCTCTTACCCTGGACTTGGTGAGACTGCGGCCCAAGTGTCCCTCATGTGCCAGAGTGATGATTTTATGTTTTAAACTATGAGGTGGAATAATTTTATCGTTTCTGAGCACAAAATTTCCACTCACGTTGATCTCATACCTTACCTCCCAATAACTGCTAATGTTTTCTTCAAGATCTCTTTTTGACGAAGGCCACCCTTCCTTAGCTTTACTTATGAGTAAAGCTAATGTTTCATCAAGTTGGGACGCATAAATCCATTCTTCCTCACTGATCGAGGGAATGTTTATCATCATAATGGGGTGCTCATCAATTTGGAAGTCTTCTGTAATATCTAATGGAACTCTGGATAAGAAATCAGCTGCTGTGTTCTTGTTGCCCGGTAGGTATTCAACTTTAAAATAAAAAAATTCTAGCCCTAATATCCATCTAGCAATACGGGGCGTGCTATTGTAGGACCCCTTTGTGGAGAAAACATAAACCAAGGGTTTATGATACGTCCGCAGGTCAAATTGTGTGCCCCATAAGAAAAATTTAAACTGTTTTATTGCCCAGTAACACGCCAAAGCCACTCTTTCAATGTCAGAATAGTTAGCTTCTGCCTTGCTCAAAGCTCTGGAAGCAAAAGCTACAATTTTCTCACTTCCATCTACTATCTGTGATAGAGTTGCACCCAAACCCAGTTTACTAGCGTCTGTAGTTAGAATGGTCTTCCTTTTGTGGTCAAAGTTGCATAAGCACTGTGCTGACACAATAGCCGTTTTAATTTCTTTGAATGCATGGTCATGGTGTTCTGACCATTTGTAAGGTACGTGATTCTTCAACAATTCCCTGAGAACATGTGAAATAGAAGAAACGTTTTTGACATACTTTGCAATGAATTCAGCTAGACCTAGGAACGATTTTAATTTGTCTTTATCCTTTGGGGCTCCCGCATTCTTCACTGCATCTACAAGTGAGGTTTTAGGTTTGAATCCATCTCTAGAGATGATGTGCCCTAGATATTCTACTGACTTAACCCCTATGCTGCATTTATCTTGCTTTAATGTTAGTCCAGCTAATTTTAATTTATTAAGAACACATCTCAGATTTTTGTTGTGTTCCTCCTCTGTGGCTCCATAAATTAAGATGTCATCCTGGAAACAGAGGGGGTCATTACAAGCTTGGCGGGCGGCTACCGCCGCCCGCCAAGCGGTAACCGCCGTGCGGCCGCCAATGCGGCCGCACTCCCGCGGACCCCATTACGACATCCCCGCTGGGCCGGCGGGCGCAAACCAAGTTTACGCCCGCCGGCCCAGCGGGGATGAGGCCGCAACATAGGAGCCAGTGAAAAGCTGCCCGGGGCCCTGTTAGGGGGCCCCTGCACTGCCCATGCCATTAGCATGGGCAGTGCAGGGGCCCCCAGGGGCCCCAGGACACCCCTTACCGCCAGCCTCTTCCTGGCGGTGCAAACCGCCAGAAACAGGCTGGCGGTAGGGGGGTCATAATCCCCAGGGCAGCGCTGCTTGCAGCGCTGCCCTGGCGGATTATCACCGCCGGGGCTAAAACGGCGGGAAACCGCCGGCCCCGGTGGTGTGACCGCGGCACTACCGCCCCGGTCGTAATACAGGTCTCCATACCGCTAGCCTGTTGGCGGTACGGACGCCACATTACCCCTGGTGTTCTCTGACCGCCAGGGTCGTAATGACCCCCAGAGTGTTTTACTGGCACCATCAAGAATATGTTGCATGATTTTTTGGAACACAGCAGCTGCTGAAGCCAGCCCGAAGGGCATCCTATTGAACATGAATGTGCCCAGAGGAGTGGTAAATGCTGTAAGCGGTTTAGATTCTGGATGTAATTCTACCTGATGATATGCACTTGAGAGATCAAGTACCGAGAAGTATGCAGCCTCACCCATTGTGCTTAATAACTCATTTATTATAGGCAACAGGTGTCTTTCGACCCAGATGTTCTTATTGAGGTCCCTTAAGTCCACACAGATCCTGATATCATTGCAACTATTTTTTTTAGCAATTACTATGGGGGCCAACCATTCGGAACATTCAACTGGCTGTATGATTCCTAGATTTTCTAGTCTTTCAAGCTCTTTCTTGACTGCATCTATAAGCAAATGTGGAATGGGTCTAGTTTTGTGTACTACTGGTTGGGCTGTAGGTTTGAGTTTCATCTTGTGTTGAATTTTTTTTAACAACCCGAGATTGTCACAAAACATTTCAGGGAATTCTTGGACAATGTGATCACTTGCATGAGATGTATCAACGCTTAACACTTGTTCTGGATCGTTAGGGTCTAACTTTATTCCCATCTCCTTTTGGTACTGCCATCCCAGCAGACTTGACCCTTCCTCCACTACATATACCTTTCCCACTCTGGAACGTCCCTTAAATGAAATCATAGCTTTGAACATGCCCTTGAGATGGATAGGATCCTTAGTGTACGCTTTAGGATTAACGTCTGGTTTTACTAACTTAATTTCCATGTCACTTTCCACATTACCGAAGTCTTTAGCATTTATTATAGTAAAAGGTGAGCAAGAATCAGCATATACCCTTGTCCTTTTGTTGTTTATAGAAATAGTGCACTCTGGGTATGGCAAAAACTGAACCCCCTCTGTTTTAAGTTGAAGTACAATTTTCTTGACCAATTGGGAATTTTCTTCCGATCTCTTATTGTCAGATTATTTTTCTGCCCTCACTGTGTTCTTGCACACTGTAGCAAAGTGGCCTCTATTGCTGCACTTTCTACAGATCGCTGATTTAGCTTGACACAAATTTGAATTGGCTAGATCATTTGAGCTTCCACAACGGTAGCACGTCAAACACTCTCTAGAACTAAACTGTTTTAGCTTATTACCAGTTTTTATCATAAGAACTTGTTCATCACCTATGTTGTCAATTACTTCATTTATTTGCTCATTTGCAGGTGAGGACCTTATTTCTTGTAGGCATATAGCCGTATGTTAAATAGATTTAGCTATCTCAATAGCTTCTTGTAAATTGGGTTGCCTCTGTAATAATTTTTCTTGTATCTTAATGTTGTTCGTGCAACAAACCAATTGGTCCCGAATGAGAGAATCACAAAGATCCCCAAAATCACATAATGAGCTTAGCCCCCTTAACGCAGCAATGTAATTGGTTACGCTTTCCTGTTTTCCCTGATTACGAGAAAAAAAATGGTGTCGTTCCAGTACCACGTTTACCCTATCTCCAAATTGTTTTTCTAGTTTTAGATATGTGGTGACATATTCATCCTGTGCTTGACCATCAGGCATAAAGGGCTCCAGAAGAGACTCATAAATTTTCCTGCCATGTGTTCCCAGATAATGTAACAATATATGTTGTTTTCTAACTGGATTGAATTTATCCCCCCTATAGCAATCAAGTATGATTCAAAAATGTTAATCCACTCCTTCCATGGAACATTAGGTTCCCCCATTTCATTTAAAAAAGGAATAGGTTGAGACATGCCAGCGGCCGGCATGGATATTACTAGTTAGATTAGTTATAAACTCTTTGAATTAAATTTTACAACTTTGTTTTTAAAAGAGTTGAATTACGCAATATGCAAAATGAAATAAATTACTAGTATAAGCTGTGCCTATCAGTGTCAGAATATGTGTTGTTCGAGGCAAAATGCGCTGGCAGGCGTTGTTCTGTATGAAAGTGAATTTCTGATGAGCTGTGCCTGTCAGCGTTTCAATTCGATGTTGTAATGCGCTGGCAGGCGTTGTTCTGTATGAAAGTGAATTACTGATGAGCTGTGCCTGTCAGCGTTTCAATTCGATGTTGTGATTCCTTTTCATTTTATTATTTAATGATACAATGGCAAAGATCAAGAGACCGAATGTTGAACCTCTAATGTTAAACATCTAATGTTGTACAGTATTCACGAGCAAAGAAACTAGCCCAGTTAGTTTTTCTACATTCACGATCGTTCCATCAGGTGCGCTAAAACCGCGTTCTGAAAGCTGAGGAGAATGCTGTGCCTGTCAGCGGTAATGTAGACAGATGTTCCTAGGGCAGAGGGGGTGCTGTTCTTCAACCGCGCTAAGGCTACGTTCGAACAGCTGCTTCACAAATGCTGTGCCTGTCAGCGATATCGTTGACAGGCATTTACAAAAGGCAGATAGACGAATTTGCGATTCTTACACAAGTTCACATACTACTCGCATTCTGAAAGAATTGTCCTGCAGACACATTGAAGTTTAAAGTTATTTTTCTTCTGCGCGGTCAATTCTAAGTAGCACAAAGCTGTGCCTGTCAGCGATAATGTTGACAAGCCTGGTAATTATAATTATGAATTTTGTTTGCAGCCGAATTCTCAATCATCAACTCAGCGCCGAAGGGCTATTTTATAAGGTTTCCATATAGTTCTGTTATACACTTACAGGCTCCTTGGCATATCGGGACTGGACCAAATGAAGAGGTACCTTCCAAGGGGTGGAGATGGAGGTGCCCCCTTACGCACCAACTCATCGCCAGTGATATAAAGACGTACTTCAACCGTTGATGAAGTATAAGTCTTTATTTCCAACTCCACTACTTCAATGGTCGAACTCCTTCAGAGAGTTTCTCTAGTCACCTTGCCCCACACAGTCCCCTCAGCATTTTAACATGGACTCCAGTCCCCAACATTCCGAACGTCCCATTGCCAGAGGAGGGGATAGGAATCTACCATTTCTAAATAAATATCTCTTAATATTAATTAACTATTACTTTTACCCTATTGTATATCTTTTACTTATAATCTCCTATGAATTATTTCTCACAATTTACACGTTATGAATTGTCCTACATTTTGTACATTATGAACTATATTACAACAGGACCATTATTCATAACAACCTCTTCAAGAATGCCCTCTCTCGCAATGATGCCTCTACAAAAATTAATTACATCATCTGACTTGACGTCATCCACAATCCGAATCCTAGGCCATTTTGAGAAATAGTCCATCATCACTATAGAAAACTTGCTCCTTAACCTCAGAAAATTAAATGGACCACAAATGTCCGTACCAACCTTTCTCCACACACCCTCCGGACACTTAATCAGCATTATAGGTGACTCTTTAATAACCCAAGACTTATCAATATTCCAACAACATTTTCAATTTCTTACAAACCAGTCTATATCCTTGTCCATTCCTGGCCACCAAAAATCTGTTTGTGCTTTGGGCTTTATAGCCGAAATGGCTCCATGTCCCTCATGTAGTAATGCAATTAATCTTTCTCAAAGCGAAGCTGGTACAATTAACCTTTACCCTTTATACACAATATCTTCAACTACAGACAACTCTGACCACATCAACTTATACTTTCCCAGCAACTCATCATTCACCCACTGCTTTGTCCACATACTTGTCACATTTTTTTTAATCTTGCAGAATTCCTCATCTTGAGCTACAGTTTTTTTCCATTCCTGTGTGGTAATTGCCCCCTCAAATATCAACTACACTGCAGCTACCATCCACTCCTCAGATTCCTGCTCTCCCATAGCATCTGCCTTTGCAAAACTAACTGGCATGCGTGAAAGTCAATCAGCCTTGACATTCTTTTCACCCGATATATATTTCATGGTGAATGTAAATCTTTGTAACCTATACGGCAACTTAGCTATTTGTGGTGTTGCCTTTGCTCCTCACTTTGTTGAAAACACATCCACTAATGGCTTATGATCTGTTCTTAATTCAAATTGCACGCCCCATAGAAATGTTAAAAACTGCTGCACTCCCCACCAACAAGCCAAAGCCTCCTTTTCAATGACTGATTAATTTTCTTCAGCTCCTCTTAAAGTCCTGAAAGCAAATGCTATTAGTCTCTCCTTTCCATGATGCACTTGTATCAGTACAGCACCTAAACGATAGGCATTAGCATCAGTATTTAAAATAGTTTTATATTAAAAATTAAATGGTTTCAAAATGGAAGCTTTGGAAATCCCTTCTTGGTGTAGGGGCACATTCAATTGCTTGAAGTAATTTCAATTTAGGTTTAATTCCATCAGGTCCAATGAAGTGAAAAAGATTTTCCACTTCCAACACAGCAAATTTACATTTCTCAATGCCAATTGTGAGTCCTGAATCATACAACCTCTTTAGTACCGGCATCTATATGTTATCATACTCTTGTTGATCCCTTCCATATACTAGGATGTCATCTTGAAACAGTTACTCGTTCTATGTCCACTAAACATTTTTGCATGACACGTTGAAAAACTGCACTGGCAGATGCCAGACCGGATGTCATTCTAAGATACCTAAATGCCCGTTGTGGTGTTACAAATGATGTTAAATGCCTACTGTCAGGATGCAACACAATCTGATGATATGGCTTGGACAAATTCAATGTGGTAAAACATTTGGCCTGTTTCAACGTGCATAACATAACGTTTATATTGGGTAAAGGGTGACGGTCTACCCATATATACTCATTAAGGTCACGTAAATCAACACATGTGCAAACCTTTCCATCAGATTTCTGCACCAAAAACAAAAGGACTTACCCATTCCGACAAGTCTATAGGTTCAATAACCCCCTCAGAACACCTATTTAACTCCACAGATAAATCTTCCTCCATCGCCAGGGGAATCCCTCTAGGTTTATGAACTTTGGGAACAGCCCCATCTTTTAACATAATATGATGAGAAAAACCTTTCAGTTTGCCTAACTTTTCTTGAAAAACTTTTGGATATGTTTGTTTCCACTTTTCCATGTGAGAATTATCCACAACCATAACCTGGTCACTCCTATTTGTGTCCAATGTGATTCCTAATTTTCTCTGTTCCCTCCAACCTAATAAGAGTCTGACCTTTTCTACAACATACACACAGCTCATGACATCCTTGTTCTTGAGCGACACCACGGAATCAAAACAACCCACAATTGGTACTACTGGGGATGCCTTGGTTTGTTTTAATTGTACCCCAGATAACAGATCAAATGTGCTTCTATCGATACTAGTGTACAGTGAACAGGAGTCTGCCCACATCTGCACATTAACACCAGATATCACTATTGAACACTTAGGAGAATTGAATGTATCATCAACATTCAAAACTTGTGTTGTGAAATTTTTAGCATCCTCATTTTGATCTTCGGAATTACACACCACTAGTACTTAATCATCGTCATTCCCTGAATCCCCGTTGATCATTTGAATGGCATTAATGTTTCTCTTTTTTGCCTCTATTTTTCTTTCTTTTGAATTGACTTTACAGACTCTAGAAAAACGACCAGTACGTGCACATAGATTACACTTAGCTTTAAGTGCTGGGCAATTCACACATATAGCTACATGCTTGAAACTCCTACATCTAAAGCATTGTTTTTGTTCCTAGTTGTATGATTGGCACTTGACCTAAACTTAGATTTATTGTCGGTACAGGTAACCACATTAACTTCCTGTGAATTCACCTCACAACAATCCACTGGGGATGAAGATATTTTGTTTTCAGACTTTAAAATACTCATATATGAATAGGCATTTTCTATTTGTTTTGCAATAGCAATCACTTTTTCTAATGTAGGTTCATGTAAACCCAACAATTTTTCTTGAATGTTTAAATTACTTAACTTATTAATCAATTGATCTCTAATAATTTCATCATGCAAATCCCTAAATTTACATGTAGTAGCATGAACCCGTAAACACCCCACATACTGTTCAATGTTCTCCCCTTGTAGTTGGCATCTAGAGAAAAATGTATGTCTCTCTACCATAATATTATATTTTTTACTGTAGTGCTCATTGAGAGCATTAGTAGCCCTTTCAAACACTTCTTAACCTTCATCATCTTCTACATCCAGAGTACCTGGTAAAGTACGTTAATTTTTCCTTCCTTCTATTCCTAAATTGTTTCAATAAAGTCAACTTTCCTTTGGAGGTAAACACATCCCCCCCATTCGCCTCCAAGTATGCCTCAAAAGCATTTTTCCACCATCCTATGGCATTTTGGGCTGACCAGAATGCTGTAAAAACATGGGAGGAGCTATCACTGACTCCATATTGAAATTTAGATTCAAAACCACAGACTAATCCTGATAAAATTAGAAAACGTTGTCACTAGATTACAAAAATGAATTAACATAAATAAAGCAGTCACTGTCATCCTTGCTGTAATAAACGTGGTGTTGTAAGCCTTAATCTGGAGTCTACCTTTAAGTTGCTTGCATGACATGAATATTTAAAAAAAAATATGTTGCATGGTTGTTATTTTCCTACATGTAAACCTCAAACTGGTATGCACATCACTGAGAAAGCATGTTTAGTCTTGAAGTGCGCTCTCACAGTGGTGTGCATATCACGGACAAATTAAGTGCGTACTGCATTCTCCTTTGAAATTTGTGGTCTAGATGATTACGTGTCAACGTGCTGATGTTGTGGTTGTATCCTTGAGGGACACTTCCAATGCGATCGAGAGACGCTTCCAATGTGCTTGAGCGCCTGTGTCTGTGAATAATAACAAACCCACACACATCCAAAATAAAGGTAGAGCAGATGTCCGAGTTCAGCTTGCAGTCGCCTACCACCACCTCCAATGTTCAGCTGGCAGTCCACCTCAGATGAAACCAAATCAGCATTGGGCCGAGTCAGCAACCTTCACAGGAACGACTTGGGTTCAATACCCCGATTGCACACCGTCTGTCTCCCGAAGAGAGGGTCCAGCTACGCTTGTTGCCAGTAAAGAAGCGAGGACTCACATGGCAAGATGTATTTGAAGGGATTTATTTATGTTGACAATGTGAGTACAAGATACACAGCCAGACCCCACAGTGCAGTCCTGCAACCGATTCTTTCACAAGGTTCCATCAACCACCAGAACCCTGTTAAAGAATCCATTCAGTACATTACTGCAACTAACAATTCAAACATAAACATGAAAACAACACATCTCCCTCCTTATAAACATTCAAAAAATAATACATTTCCTTCTCAATGGTACAATTAATTACATCACATAGGGGGTCATTACGACCATGGTGGCCGGCGGTATGTTGGCGGTAACACCGCCAACAGGCTGGCAGTGTTCCGCCAGCAATTATGACCGTGGCGGATTTGCCACGGCCATACCGCCGGCCCCTCCATTTTTCCGCCAGGATTCCGCCTGGCGGTCATAATCCCCAGGGCAGCGGTGCAAGCACCGCTGCCCTGGGGATTATGAGTCCCCGACCGCCAGCCTGTCCTTGGCGGTACACACCGCCATGGAAAGGCCGGCGGTAAGGGGACTTGGGGTGCCCCTGGGGGCCCCTGCACTGCCCATGCACTTGGCATGGGCAGTGCAGGGGCCCCCATGCATAGCCCTGTCGCGCATTTCACTGCCCAACAGAAAGCATATCATTCTTAAAATCCCCAGTTGTATTCTGCAACTGGAGAAGGGAATATCGATTAACTACACTATTATAGACAAAATATTGAAGAACAAAAGAGCAAAATATTGAGGATGCCATGTAAGTAAGTGTAAGAAATTGAGCTGCTGGTTGAGTCAGGTGAAACCCTACTCTAGCAGCAACCACAATCTTTCTCAGGGAGAAGTCACAAGCAAACCACAATTTAAAATGTGCACTACCCTCTGATAAAATGGCAGGAAAGCAGTCAGGCTTAACTTAGAGGCAATGTGTAAAATATTTATGCAACACTTCAAACAGCAACCACTTGAAAACACAACAAGGAAAATCCCACACCAATTTAGAAAAATAGTTTCTGTTTTAATAAATAAAAAAGACCAAAATAACAAAAATCCAATTAGTAGAGCCAGAGGTATGCAGTTGTAAAGATTTAAGTGAAAATAGCATAAAAAAGCACAGTGCCAACTGTGATTATCTGGTTGCACTAGACCTGGACAAAGTCACAAGTTCAGGAAGATAGCGAAAGAGCACAGGATGGCTACAGTGACCCAGTTTGGCCAGGTGAACAAGAGTATCTTAAACCCTGGTTGCGAAGCTTTCCGGAGTCTTGTGTCAAGGATGCATTGCACAGGGGCGATTCAGGGGAACTGCAAAACTATGATACAAGGTCCAAGGTCACTCATTGTCATTGATGATGCCTTTGATAAGGCGCTTACGATGCAAAGCCTTTGCCAAGGATGTGACTTCCAACAGTGGTCCCTGGTGGCTGCCGGAGGCAGTGTGAAGGCTTGCATCAGGGAAATCCATGCAGCAGAGGCGATGAGTTGGTTCTGCTTGAGGTTGTGCTGCATAGCAGAGGAGATGCATTGGTTCTGCTGAAAACACAGATGGGCTGGCAGAGCATCTTCAGACCCATTTCAAGGGTCCAGTACAGAGATGGCACCACTTGGCAGGGTAGGACGTATAGATGGCAAAGTCCAGGTGTTGGTTCAAGGTTGTTTGAGCCTTCTGTCCCTGAGGCTCTAGATAGGAGGCCAGCCAGCTAGTCCTTCGAGTCACCTGGGATCCTGGGTTCAATAGATGCAGGTCCAGTCCTTCTCAACCAGGCAAGAGGGCAGCAGGCCAGCAGCACAGCAGTTCTTCTTCTTGGCGGAGTCCAGAGTTTCAGAAGTGTACCTAAGAGTAAGGATCTGAGGTCCAACATTTATACCTGTTGTCAGAGTCACCAGATCCTCGGGGTCTGTGCACGTTCCCAACACTTCCACCACAAGACAGCTCTAATACTCTGATTAGAATTGTCACAGAGTCTAAGAGAGTCCAAGTGGGGAAAAGGGGATTAGGAAGGGAACAGCTGGGAAGGAGACCTGTAGGAAGCAAAAAGGTTAAAACACACAATATCAAGATTATATCACATTAATCAGTACTAGGCTATGATTCTAAGCATTGTCATTCTGAAAACATGGACAACCTAAGCATAGACTTAAATAACTAGGCTTCAAGATGACTAGATACCTGTGAGGGAATCAAGAAAGGTTAAATGCAACTTTCAAATTCAAGTATTATCTTTTGCATGAGGATCAGGAAATAATGTGAATGATTTCTAATCCATCATATGAATCGTGCTTGAGGAACTTATTATGTACATACAACATCACATCTAGAACTCTAGCATTTTTTGTTTTCTCAAAATTGCAGGAACATGAATTGCGCACATTGCAGATTTTCACAAAGGTTGTAAATACCATGGAATGATTGTGCACCATGAATAACATTAGTTAGATTCGAGAAATAGATCGCCTGTCTTGCCGACTCGGAGGTTACCAAGGAAATGCCAAGAAGTGGTAGCGCATAATGAACACCGTGATTTTAAACACAAGAAATGAATCGCACGTATTGCCGATTCGAGCACCCCCAAGTAAATGCCATGAAATGGAAACACTCGCTGAATAGCATGAGTTCAACACAAGAAATGAATCGCGCGTTCTGCCGATTCGAATGTCAGCCAATAAATGTCATGAAATGGTAACACACAATAAATATCATGAATTAGACACAAGAAATGGATTGCGCTTCTTGCCGATTCGAAGCCCACCATGTGAATGCCAAGGAATGGTGGCGCACATTGAATATCATGAATTAAACACAAGAAAAGGAATTGCGCGACTTGCCGATTCGAAGACTTCCATATGAATAACAAGAAATGGTAGCGTACAAGGAGTAACATGAATTACACACAAGAATTGAATTGTGCGTCTTGCCGATTCAAATGCCACCATGTAACTGCCAAGAAATGGTAGCGCACAATGAATATCAAGGGTTAAAGCACGAGGAACGAATAGCGCGTCTTGCCGATTTGAATGCCACCATGTAACTGCCAATAAATGGTAGCGCACAATGAATATCAAGGGTTAAAGCATGAGGAATGAATTGCGCGTCTTGCCGTTTCGAATGCCACCATGTAACTGCCAAGAAATGGTAGCGCACAATGAATATCAAGGGGTAAAACACGAGGAACGAATCGCGCGTCTTGCCGATTCGAATATTCACATGTAAATGCCAGAAAAAACCCAGAGCATATTCACACGCACAAGGTAAAATCTCTCAACATGAAAATTAGGCCCAAGAGCTCGAATGCCTTCGAAAACGGGATCGGGGGCTCAGCCCGACCTCTGTCTTACTGCCCTGATCAAGGATCACCAATGAAAGTGAAGGGCAAAGGCCTGGAAGATCAAAGTAGGCCTCTGGAACAGGAGCTCAGGAAGTTGCTGCTGCTCTGCACGTGGAGCTGGGCTGGCTCCCTTTTATAGAGTCTTAACCCAGCCTACCAACCACACCCAGGAATGCTGCAGGGAAAGCTTCTAGAAGGCCCTGGAAGGGGACCAGACCCTGACACAGTCTGAAAGCCTGCAGCAGGACATTGCATGTGAACAGTATTTATATGCATGCTGAACATAAGTCTTCAGGATTGAACTCTGTAATGCAAAAGGTTAAACAACATCATATCAGCACAATGCATAAATTATGTTAGCTTGAAATTGTTAGATCTTTGCATTCTAGTCGCCCGTAGAGCACGCACTGCCCTGTTGTTGACACCTGTTGCCTACTTTGAACTGGAGGCAGCCCCTCTGAGGTGTTGGGCATCTGCTTCCTCCCAGTCCTGGCCTCAGCTTGTCTGGGGTCACAATAGATCAGTGTCAAACCTTTTGTGACAATGCTCAGGCAGAGCCTTTGTGATGTGCAAGTGTGGTGGGTGATAGCCATACTCCAAGTGGCCGATCCTGCCAACACTTATCTTCCCTTTTCTTACATTCTGGGAGCAATACACAAAGACCAGCTGCCAGCTACACCTAGTCATGTGACCCAGGATTGTGCTGCAGGCACTAAATTGTTAGGACAAGAAAATGCCAGTAGCATTTTAAGAATTGTGATCAATATTCCGACTTTGCCATGAAAGAGGGCTTTTGCTTATAGTTCTTTAGACACCATACTCAACTTGTCTACCTTATTTCAATTGGATGCTTACTAAATGTAATAAGGCAACTACAATGTTATCCTATGGAAGAAGTAGGCCTTGCAGTGGTGAAAAATGACTTTAGGAGTTTCCCCCACTAGAACATGGAAAACTTAAAAGTACATATCCTACTTGTTAAGTAAACTGCACTCTGCCCTCTAGGCTAATGAGTGCCAACCCACAGGGTGACTTAAATGTATTAAAAAGGAGGTTTTGGGCCTGACAATAAGTATATTTTGCCAAGGCGAAATGACGGTTTAAAACTGCAAACACAGGTTACAGGGGCAGACCTGAGGCATGTTTAAAGGTTGACTTAAGTGAGTGACACAACCAGTGCTTCAGGCCCCAAGTAGCATTTAATTTACAGGTCCTAGGCACATGTAGTACCACATCACTTGACACTTAAAAGTAAATTAGATAGGTCAATTGGGTGTAAGCCAATTCTACCATTTTTAAGGAGAGAGCACAAGCACTTTAGCGCTGTTTAGCAGTGGTAGAGTGCGTAGAGTCCCAAAGCCATGAAAAACAAAGTCAGACAAATAGGAGGGTGGAAGGCAAAAAGTAAGGGGAAAACCAAGGCAAGGATGCCAGGTCTAACAGTAAGCATAGATGTATTATACTGAACTTGATATTTTGGCTACAATATTGCAATAAGTCAATGTTCCCCACTAGATACTTCATTCCTCTTCCATATCCCTCCAAGTACTTCAACTGGCAATGGAGTTTGATTCACCTGTCACTACTGGTAATTCTATCCTTGCATTTTAAAGTCAAACATATGCCCTAAATAAATTATTAAATAACTAGAGATGTGAGTAGAAAACAACATACACTTACCGGTGCTAGCACAGCATAGCAGATGTTTCAGAAGAGCTGCGCCACACAAAGAATAAGTTGCATTAAATCGGCCACTCCTCCTTTGCGTCTGACATGCTGTAGATTCAGATATTTTAGCCCCTGCTGCTAAAGGCTCCTCAAGCACCTTGAAGTAATCACATGCCCAGCAGATGAATACATCTGTGGGTGCTCTTGTAGCCATTTCAGAACCTTGCAATTGATTATGGTGTTCACGTTGCCACTTTTCATGGATCAATGTCTTCTGCCACTCCGCAATCGGCTGTGGCTATTGCTGAATTTTTAGATTCGCCTAATCCTCAGCCTTTAACAGGTCCAGCAACACCTAGCCACTATGCCAGTCAATATAGTCATACATCTAACAGTCAAAATATTACGTACTGTCAACATTGATAAAAATTAGCACACAAAACCTAACATATGTATGTATGTGGTACTTATATATGTATGCAAGTGGTATTTGTATGTATGTAATGTTTTCATTTATGTTGTATGGTTAAAGTGTAACTAATCACAAATTAAATGGCCTGGGGATGGGATTATTGAACAATTCTTGGTTAAAAGAAAGTGAATTAGTAATTGGGGTGGATGGTAGTCCACCACAAGTAGTAAGGCCCCTAACAAGTTAGGCCTAGCCAAACATATCAATAATTTAAACCTGAGCGCAATCCCTGATATCTATGTCACAGAGCAGACATGTTTAACCTAGAGAAAATATGTAAAGCATGTAGAAGTACAAAAACAGTTAAGAAGTCAAAGACACAACATAACACCAAATGCCTACAACAGTTTCTACAAAATAGGTACAAATGTTACAAGCAAAATGAGACCGAAAGAACAAGAATCCAGTAAGGGGAACCAGAGATATAGATATGTAAAAATTGAGGTGGAACAATCACTAACAAGAGCAGAGCACTAATGGTAGTCAATGGGGATGGAACACCAGAGCCTCAGTGCAATTTGAGGCTGACCACGATGGAGCGGGGTCAGAGGCACTGACTGGATTGGTCTTGGTGAAAATCTATAAGTCAAAAAGTTTTAAAACATTATTTTCTATGTCCCACTCAGAAAGTCACTTTGTCACTTTTTTAAAGAAAATGGTTAACAATTGTCCTAAGTCCCAATGCAGAAAGGGACTTTCTCACTTTTTGGGAAGGAAAATCCTCCCTGAGTGGGTCGCTGCTAAAATAGTATCCTAGCTGTGCAATTGAAGGCTGGATACTTGATGCAGGTTGGTCCTGTTGGAGCTCTGCAGTTTTGGAGATTTCTTGCTGAAGGTTTCATAATTCCCAAAGCTGAATGGGACTATTTTTTTTCAGAGGTGCTGGAAGCCTTTAGTGGTAGAAACCTGATATTCAGTCCGAAGCCATGGAACTGCTTGTTGTTTACTTTTTCCCACAAGTCCCACTGGAGCTCTGGAGGAAAGAATTTCCAAAGTTTCCAAATTATCTTCTGGTGCCCGTACAATCACAGGTATATACTTCTAAGGCCCCCAGTTCCCAAGGGAAAGGCACTTAAAGACAGTCAGGGTGTCAGGCATTTGTCAACAGAAAAGTCCAGTCGAGGTCCAGCTGCTGCTGGTCAGTTGGGCATTTCATGAAAAGGCCTCTTGCAGTTTGTTGGGACCATGTAGCCACACAGAAGGCCCATCAACTGACCATTGTAGTCAACCTCTTGGTCCTAGGTAGAAGAAGTAGCAGGTCCAGTCCTACAGAGCTCCTCCTAGGCTACAGACAGCAGGTCCAGTCTTCTTCTGATATTTCGCAGGTACAGAAAGTGTTCTAAAGATTATGCCTTTGGTTACCACATTTATGCCTGTCATCGGGTAGTGAGTGTGGCAGAGTGCTAGGCACTCCCTAACCAATGGGATATAAGTTGCAGGGGAAACTTTACCAATTTTTTCAGCAGTTTCTGTTTGTCCTACTGCAAACAATCCCTCAGTGCTCCTCACTCTCAAATTCCAAGATAGGTAATCCCTTCTTCCCTTGTGCAGAGCCTGCGCACCCACCCAGGGGTGTGGCCAGGGTAATGAGCAGTCTTCTCCTCTGTGATCACTCAAAACTGGTTCTGGAGGGAGCTTCGCTCCCACTGGGTTTGGTGCCAACATGACTAGGGGACAAGAGGCTGCTTCCTCCAGGTCTTCCCTTTACACTTGCTTGTAAAAGGACAGATCTCCCTTCAAGTTAATGATGTTTCGATGTCCTCCCTAACTGGTCCACCTGTGGGGGAAGAAAAATACATCTTCTTACTCACACCATTGTCTCTGCTTTGAGAGCAGTTATCACACCTAATTTCAGCCAAGTACAGACTGAGTATTTGCTGGAGAGCTAATGTAAATTAGACTGGCAGCTTCAGCAGGGTAAAGGTAACTTTCTAAAATTGACATCTCTCACATATTTAATAAAAATCTGACTTTACCATTTGATTGGATGTTTATAGAATACAAAAAGCATCTTTGAATGGAGACTATAGCCAATACAGGTCAGAAGTTATAGATTAAGCTATATAATCTATACTTTGACTTCCTATATGCCAGTCGCATGGGGAGAATGCCATCTACTCTTAAATATTATTGAACCTACTGAAAGAATTCAGATTTTACTAATAAATTAGTGGCATAGAAATTAGCATACAGTGACTTATTAACCTTCATTTAAAAGCCTATCAGATAACATGAAATGTAAAATGTGCACATTTGAATTAGGTGGACAATGTGGCCTCCATTCATCTTTGACATTGCATTTTGCTATAAAAAATGTTGTGCTTACCTAATTGAGTGAGCTACTGACATAAATTAACATTAAAATATTATTATTATATGAATATTAGAAATGTAGTCTGAACATGAATCTATCGTTCTTATGTTGATTTAAAAGAATCTATTAACGTGGGTTAAGTGTGCAGAGAAATAAATGCATGATTAAACTGTTTCTAATGTGCAGTGAATAATGTTTGCAATTAAATAAATTGCTTTGCATATTTGATTAAAATTGTAAGGTGCACAATAGGATTTATGTGTATTAACTGTATCAATGTGTATTTAGGGTTTCTTAGCAAGACTGGGCCTGAAGATTTGTTTTTGCAGCAGTATAGGAAAATTACTTGTTTATTCTGTTTCCCTCTGACCTAAATTATATCCTAGGTTGCTGATGTGCTGTTGAATGTCCTATTGTATTAAAGACCGAGGTCAGGTTTCAATGTTAACAAAGTAACAGTATTTGATCTAACTGTCGCACAAGCATGGAAGCCTTATTAATTTCATATGAGAACTATTCAACTCATCCTATGTACTATGAGAAAGGATCCTAAAATTGCAGTTTAATAAAAAAAAATCTTTTTTTGGAGGAAAAGTATGAATTCATTGAGCTGACCACACTGTTTTCCTGAGAAAATCCAGAATAGTTGCAAACTTTACGGTGTCTGCGGTTACTATTGGATGTTGGTTGTTGTGCGCAAGATGAGCCCACCTAGACGACCATTGGAAACTGGTGGACATTTCTAGTTAGGGAGAGACTTTTGAAAGTTTGTTAGTCTGACAGAGTCTGCTGAAGCCTGAGAGTTTTTCTTGGGTGTTCATGCTGTCACCTCCTGTCCCTCTGCAAGTTTCCTGCCATATTTAGTCTTTATGTTATGAATTTTCTTTTAGTCCTATATGTCTCATTTAATTATGCTGTTCAGTACTAATATCAAGTCTGAACTGGTGTCCTGCCCTATGTGCAGCCCATGTTCGGCACTGTCCTAATGCTGCTGTCTACTGATGCAACGAAATGGTGAACGCTCTCCTTGATGAAACTTTCCTGCTGCAGTCTCATGAGGAGAGGTATAATTTATAATGTGGTTTCTTGTTTACTTTTCAGCTTAGATAATTACACCAGTGTATTTTAGTGAGTTACACTAGTTAGATGATTTTTCTAAATTATTTTTGTCTTTCCTTTTTGTTTTGCCTGCATGTGTTCGCCGGCTCCCACACATGCAAGTCCAAATGCGTATTAGAGATAAGGATACCCCAGCTCTGAAACTGATTGTTATTAACTGAGTTTTGATGATTTACTGATGTCAATATCATCTGCTTCGAAATCTGAAATTCATGTGCATATTGTAGTTATGCTGATTTGTGTTATTCTTTTGGGGTGCTTAACAGTAATGATGCTAACTAAGCTAAATCTTTATAGATGTTTTTGTCAGCCTACGGTTTTCATGTATGTTTACGTTATATTAGCTCTGTGGTTTTAATAACCCAACACAACCCAACCCAACAGACATCTTTGTTCCTCCTGGCTCGCCCTTGCAGCCATCCCCAAGACTAGAAAAAGCACAGCAGGAGGAAGATCCTTCGCTTACCTAGCAGCCCGGACATGGAACATGCTACCTCTCAAGCTCAGGCAGACCGCATCACTGAAGCAGTTCAAGAAGGACCTCAAGACCTGGCTCTTCGACTGAGCAGCACGCCCACAGACAGCATCTTGAGACAATGTGGGTGATTAGCTACGCTCTACAAATGTATGATCTATTGATTGATTGAATAAAGCTCTGAAACTTTATTCAGTGTGAACTTTTGTTTTATGGTTAAATTGGTCATGGTGTTTAAAAATGTCATGTATCTCATGTTGTTGGTTTAAATTGTATAAACCCATTTACCAGACTCCTCACTGAGTAAAAGATCCAATCGACTTCTAGTAGGTGGGATAAGGTATGGTGTTTCACCAGAGTACTTACGTTTTTTTAAACCGAGGTGGGAAGAAGACCTCCGGGGGCACTCCAGCAGTTTTGGTAGCAGAGTTATGCTTTTGCCTCATGAGAAGGGGAAGGGGATTTGGCCTAAATTGTGAGTTGTTCCTGGTGAAGTGTAGGTGTTGATGAAATTCCAGCATTGTGATATAAGTGTACAGTATGTGTTTTGAGTAGGGTTTGCACTTGCTGAGCTTTTGTCTAAACTGTGGAGAAGTTTAATGTATGAGGTGAGTAGGGAGTTTGCGCACTCCAAGTAAATGAGTAGGGAGTTTGCTTACTTCTAGTAAGAGGGTGGGAAGTTTGTATATTCCAAAGGAATGTTGCGCTTTGTGCTGAAAATTGCCCACGTGGTTATTGATGTTTATGGATCCTGCGTGGCCTAAGACTCAGGAGTACCACACAAGTGTATGGAAACACTTGGTTAATTTATTGTCTGCAGTGAGGTGTTGGTCGATTGAGCGTTGTCAACAATACTAGTAGATTCCTTGAGTCTGTGAGTTTTTGGTTGGTATTAGGTTAATCCTGGGTGCACATGGAGAATCCGTATCAACCAGAGTGAGATTTGCAGGTCAAATCTTACTTGCGTATGTGCAAAAGCCACAGTCACGAATTGTAACCGCACAGCTTTCAAAGAGTTTTAAGTCCTATCTGTAGTGAGCAGACAGGCTTGGTTTTTGTGCTCGCAATATTTGCATTTAGAGTGTATATGTGAGAGGTGTATGAGATGGTTCTGAAGTGAGTCACAGCATCAAAGTGAAGGGAGTGTGACGTAATTTGGTCCACACTGGGATTGGTTGGTTGGTGAGAAAAGCTGTGCACAGATTGATGGGCAAGATTGCGCTGCTATATGTTGAGAACAGCTCATGAAGGGGATTGTGGGATCGAAAATGCTTCCTGGATTCATAGAATTTTGTATTTATGAATTAGATTTGTGTAACAATGAAGTTTTTTGAAGCTTTAAGGAGTGCATTGAGAGGAGATGTTTTTATTCCAGTTAGAGAGGGTGAGCCTACTCCATCTGAGGGAACACCAGCTTTTGAAGTAATGGAAGAAAGAGCATGTATTTTGGTAAATCAATGGTGTAAAATAACTGAGAAGGAAGGTACCTCAGCTTTTCCTTGTTATGGAACTTTTAATTTAAGAATATTAGAGAATCTGAGGAGGGTGTTGTATGAATCAAAACCCCTTCCTTGACCTGCAGAATTTGAAGCACTTGACATTTCGGAATTAGTTACAAGGTAGAAAGAGGCTCGGAAATTCGAGAGGAGAATGTTGAAAACAGAAATTACTTTGGCAGAAGCTAGATGGGATGATGAGCAGAGAATGTGGAGAGCAGATACATTGCATGCATTGAAATTATTTCTAGGAATAACAAAGAAAGGTGATGGAAGTGTTAGATCTAAAGCCAAGAAGAAACCTGCAGAAGATATAGAAAAAGCTAGATGAACACAAAAGAGTAACAGGTAACCACAGTGATTCAGATGAGGAATTTATAACTCAGCTGTTACAGAATCATACCCACCATATAATGCAGATAAACAGAGTATAGCTCCAGCTCCAGCTGTACAAAGCCAGGTTCAGACAACTCCCAATGTACCTACTTCTAATGCTGCACCAGTGCCAGTGGTTTATCCAACAGTTCCAATTTATATAGCTCAGAATGTCACAGTTCCAGTTATGTCACATCCAATTCAGAGTTTAAGAATGACCCAGTTTGAGTCTACGCTTAATGCACAGAGACCTGCACAAATTGTGAATCAGAAACAGACAATGCCCATGTATCCCCCAGTAATAACACCACAGAATGTTGCCCCAAATCATTCAAGATTTTCGGTACAGTATTAACTGGCCAAAGTAAAGGAGTAATGTTCCCATCAAGTCTAACAAATTTGTCAGGACCAGAAGCATTGACAATTCCTGTGACAATAGGTCCAGTTGTCCCATTGTATGTCCAGGGTAATGATGAAAGTGGTCCACCGATTCAAAATCCGGTATCAGCAATGAATTCTCCTTTTGGAAACTAATGCAATAATAGAGGGACTGAGCACTGCTGTGCCAGCCATGATGCGTAGGAATTCTTTTGGTTCTAATCAGGCATAAGATAGAGTAGGTCTGTTGATTGATATGACATGCCCTCCATGTTCAGTGGGATCATTTGTACTGGCTCAGGGACAAACCATGAGAGCTCCATGTAATATTCCACAACTTACACTTTGAGATAGTAGTAGCAGTTTTAGTTTACAAGGATTAATAGTTCAACAAATAACTGAAAGTTTAGATAGTTTGATTGGAGTATCAGCTTCAGGAAACACACCAGAAGGACAGAAGACATTGAACATGACTAGACAAAAATTGGAATTGAATTAAATGATTAAGGAAACACTTGAATTTGACAGGTTAGATTCTTATAATGAAAACAAGTTGCGCTTCATGTTTCAAGGATGTTACACTTTGAGCAGGGCAGATCTATGGGAAATTATCTGATTTGGCAGAAAGAAATGGCATTGAGATAAGTAAATCCAAGCAGTTTATAAGAAGTTGCAGATTAGAAATTGATTCTAGAGACATCACAAACATGAGATCACCTGGTCTGAAAATTCACAGTAAGGAATTGATTCAGAGCATCCAGACATAGGGAGCATTTGGTAATTGGGAAGGCAAATGGGCAAAGAAAAGAGAACAGAAGAAAAAGAAGACTGCACCTTCAAATGGTGTATAGCAGGCTAAGGGAGCTGTAAAAATGATGCCAATGAGAGAAATTCCATGAGGAAATTTTGTGCATGTCCCATGGACCAGAAGTGACATACTGTCATTTACTAATGAATACTCAGAGTTGAGGGAGAAACCAGTGGAATGGTACCAGCAAACTGAGAGGTTTGTTAAGCTTGCAAAGTGTTTGTGGGAACATTTGAACACTTTGTTTGAAATTGTGGTTCCAGCAGATTTGTGGGTTGAGTGTAAGTGGAGTGTTGATTGGCCAATGCTTGAGATGCCAAGGGATGCAGTAACAGGTGCACCACCTGAAGAGGTGATAAAAAGCTACTACAAGGTGATTGAATTTCTAAAAACTAGAGTTTCCCCTAAAGATGCTAATTGGCAGATGATTGACAGGACAGGTCAGGAAACAAAAGAGTCTGTTTATGCTTATTATGAGAGACTGTTGCAAGCATTTAAACAATACAGTGGTACAGAAATTATTGAACTTAGAGACATGATTCATTTTGTGTTCAGATTTGTTCAGGGATTGAAGCCTGAAGTTAGCAATATGATTAGCAATCTCTAGATTTGCTGGCAGGGAAAACCGATTGAAGTGCTGTAGTACACCAAATACTGTAGTGATAAAATTAAATTAAAGAAGAAGAGGCTAAAGGAGAAGTCAATGGTGATGCAAGTTAAATCTGCCAAAGCAGCAGGTATCAAGGGTGAATGCAGGAGGAATGCAGGGAGTACAACAGCAGGGCAATATGGTGCCTCAGTATAGGGGTAGAAGTCGTGGAATTCAAGTAGATCTGAATGTTAATGTGGCTAATGTTCAAAATATGAAGAGAATGCTTTCTTGTCATGAATGCAGCAATGTTGGACACTGGAAACAGGTGTTGTGTAGCCATTTTAGCTGTAGTTTTATACACATTATTTTAGCAACCTAGGCCTGCCGCTGTGCACTTTAAACTAGATATGCTTTATTTTAGCGTCTTTATATTATTTTAACAGTATCCAGATTTGCAGTCTTGTTTTATTTTCTCTATCTAGCTGTTCTTCGCCTAGGTCTGCACTACGTTCATAAAAAAGGCATTTCTTTCACTCTGTGCTTTTCTCAAGGCTGCAGTAAGACAGGTTGCCGCCAAAAGTGGTACGCTTTGTCTCCAATTTTCACAGAAACATACACACTCTTACATGGGGATCCTTTCTTGGAACACCAGCTGTTTTATTATAAAAACACTACTTTGACCCATGTACATTAGAGGGAGATTCCAGCCAGATGACCACGACTGTATGCTGATTGCTTTGCTGCAGCTGCTTATGTAGACTACAGGCTTCTTGCTCAGGTATGAGGGATGATGTCTTCCCAGGGGGGACCTGAAGGGCAAAATTAGAGCTTAACATGCTGTGCTCTAACATAGCCCATGTAGGAACTATGGCTTCAAACTCTAGTGACAATATGGTAGCGTTATTCTTGTGTTTTACTCTCCTTGTAACACTTTTAATCTTATTGTACTTCATCGTCCTAGTTATTGCCATACATGCCTTATTATCTAAGATGCAGTTACTTCAATAAGTAACGCCCCTTTGCCCTAGTCATCCCTACTCTTGAGTGGAGATGAGGCACTGCTAGTTAGCCAGAACAAACCAGTGTCACGGTGCGGGATCAGACTCAGTCCCCCACAGTACAGGTGATTCTGCCCCCCCCTGAATCCAGTAATCTCATTGGGATAATGAGAACCTACGCGACACAGGAGTGTCCATATAATACTATAAATAATTTGGTACAAGTTGGTGGTGTTGCGCAGATGGTTGACAACAGTCAGTTTCAAAATCAAAGAGTTCACAGGCCCCGAAATCAAAACATGAATGCTCCTACTGGAGCAGTAAAAATGCAAGTTCCTCAATAGCAAGTACAATATTCCCCAACAGCAAATTCACGCCCCACAGCAATTGCAGATTCCTCAAGCTCCGAAGGCACAGCAACTAGTAATGGTTCCTCAGCAGAATGCAGGCCAAAGAGCAAATGCAAATGTAAATCAGTTATTCTCACATTACCCATTGATGGATTTCAGTAATGATGAATAGAATGAGGAATATTTGATCTACAGAAGTCCCTAATATGCTAATATGCCCCTTTTTGGTAGGACAGTTCAGGTAGTAGGAGTAGCAAATCAGCATTTGGTAAACCCCATTACAGAGTTAATTCCAGTTAGAATAGGAACATTTGAGGATTTACTCCACATTTTAGTTTGTGTTCAAGTCCTGTAAGTCTGTTAGGAGGAGACTTGCTATGGAAATTAAAATCTCCATCACTTGTACTCATGAAGGGATAGCAATTCAAATGAATAGTGGTGATGAAACTTCCAGCCAAATTGATGAGATGCATGCTCTACTTTCATTGTTTCCTGCCCTGACAGAGATTTGCCTGGCAAATTACAAGACCCAGTAATGTTGAAAGTCTGGGTTCTCTCTGGTAAAGATATTGGACTCATATGAGGTGTTGAGCCAGTCAAAGTAACCATAAAGCCAAATGCAGTCTTTCCCAGAGTGCCACAATATAATACGCCTCCAGAAGAAAATTAAGGAATTACTCCAATATTTAGACTTTGTTGAGCAGGGAGTTCTAAAAGAAGTGATGGGTAGCCTGTGTAATAAATTAATTATTGGATTGCAAAAGCCAAGTGGGAAATATCGCACAGTACAGGATTTGAGAACGTTGAACAAAATTGTTGTATCCTTTTGTCCTGTAGTACTGAAACCAGCAGTAATCTTATTTCAGATCCCATGTGAAGCAGAGTGGTTTTCTGTTATTGATTTGTCCCAAACATTCGTCTCAGCGCCCTTGCACGATAAAAGTCAGTTTCTTTTCTCATTCAAATTCGTCAACAATGCATTTTCATGGTGCTGTACTCCACAGGAGTTTTCAGAATCAATGTTCATTTTTTTAAAAAGATCCTGGAGTCTTTAAACATGCAGTTTCAGTCTGGTTTCGTGCAATACATTGATGATTTGATGGTTGCATCTAAAACACATGAAGCTTGCAGACAAGATACCATAGTGTTGTTGAATCAATTGGGCAAAAACGGACATAAGGTTTCCCCTGCCAAATTACAGTATTGCCAGAAGAAAGTAAAATATTTGGGTCACCAAATCAAGAAAGGTACACGGGAAGTATCCTGAGAAAGAGTTGCGACTATTATGCAGATGAATCCCCCAGTCACACAGACAGGTGTCAGAATGTTTTTGGGCATGGTGAGCTACTGTCGCCAATGGATCCCAGATTTTTCAGTAATTTCTAAACCACTGCAGAAGCTAATGCACAAAGAAGTTGCATACCCTGTTCCGTTTGGTGACGAATGCATGAAAGCTTTTACTGACTTGAGAGAGAGTTTGTGCAGAGCTCCAGCCTTGGGAATGCCTGATTACGTGAAAAGTTTTTCACTGTTTTGTCATTAACGTGAAGGTTGTGCTCTTATTGTTTTGACACAGTTGCATAGAGGAACAAACATATTTTTCCACCACACTGGATCCTGTTGCTGCAGCTTTGCCTGGCTGTTTAAAAATTGTGACTTCCACTGGTGTAAGCATTGGTCAGTGCAAAGACACTGAGTTGGGACACCCTTTGACTGTATATGCCCCACATTCGGTTGAGGTCCTTTTGACCAGAACCAAAACCCAGTATTTGACTAGTGCCCATCTTACCCGTTATGAGTTATTATTTTTTGGCTCTTCCTATGTGACAATCAAATGATGTTCGACTTTAAACCCAGCTCCAATGTTACCTGTTAGTGCTGATGATTTAAATTAGTTGCACTTACAAGAGCATGCTGCTTATCTGAGCAGCTTAAAGTGACAATATTCACAGACAGTCAATATGGATTTGGTGTTGTCCATGACTTTGGGCAGTTATGGCACCAGCGAGGTTTTATGACCTCTTAAGGATCACCCATTCGAAATGATGAGAGAGTTCAGTTTATTAAGTGCCTTGCAGCAACCTGAGAAAATTGCGGTTGTAAAGGATACAGCCCACCAGTGATCAAATGATTATGTTGTATTGGGCAATGCCTATGCTGATCAAATTGCCGGATACTGAGTGGGGTGGTGGAAGTGACACTGGTGAGACAAACCAAACCTTTCTAACATCAGTGATTTATACTTAGGATGAAATTAAAAGATTGCAGGAAGAGGCAACAGAGGAAGAACACAGAGGTTGGAGTACAGCAGGTTGTGTACAGAGAGAGGAAGATGATGTCTGGAGTTCAAAGGAAGGGAAAGTCGTGTTGCCAGATTGTTTGTTGACCTCTATGGCTAGATACTATCACAGTAAAGTTCATCTCAGCAGAGATGCAATGATTTGCACATTTAAACAGACATGGTACAACCCCAAATTTAGGTTAACTGGAGAAGCGGCATGTCACAGATATGTTGCATGTCAACAAATCAATGTAGGAAAATGCCCTGTGGTTAGTTTGAGCCACATAGGAAGACCCGGAGGTTCATTTAACAGAATGCAGTTTGATTTTATTGAAATGGATTAAAATATGTACTGGTAATTGTGTGCATGTTTTCCCACTGGATAGAGGTCTATCCAACACATAGGAATGACAGTCTTACTGTAACCAAACTGCTGCTCAGGGAGCTAATACCAAGGTATGGCTTTCCTACTTCTTTAGAATCAGATCGAGAAACTCATTTTAATAATGAGATCATAAAATTGTTGTGTGCAGCACTGAACATTGAGTAAAAACTGCACTGAAGTTACAAACCAGAGGCATCTGGATTGTTGGAACAAATTAATGAAACACTGAAAGCTTGATTGGCAAAGGTTTGTACCTCCCCAACATTGAAATGGTCTGGCTCATGTGGTTCGCTCTTTATCTCATCAGGTTGAAGCAGCAACAGTTCAAATGGTTCAAGAACAGTGCCACAGCTTGAAGGAGGGTGAGTCTGTTCTTTTCAAATAGCACACGAGGAAGACTTGCCTAGAGCCAAGGTTGAAATGACCATATAAAGTCATCTTGGTGACAACAACAGATGTGAGGTGTACTGGTCTTCCGAACTAGATTCCTGCAGTTCTATGTTCTCTTGAAAACACATGGTCTGATCCCCTAAGAGTGAATGCAGAAGAAGAAAGGGTTCAGACTAATTAAGCTGTAAGAATTGAACAAGTGGCTCAAGCAGAACTTGTGCAAAATGGTGAAAATGCAAGTATTCTGAATGCAGATAAAGATGCAGGAGAGCAAAGTGAAAGCCAACTGACTCCTGCCAACACAGCAAATGTAGTGAGTCCAGTCGCACTTGAAAAGAGAACTGTAAGAGGAGATCAGTGGCCTGCAGATACACCTGAAGTGGTTGCTGATAAACTCCAACTATAACAGAGGCAGTTAGAATCAGAGTGAAGATGACTTTTTTTTCCTTTTAGTTCTAGTCAAGACACAGAGTGCCACGTCACAACTATTCTTCACCTGAATGGATCAATCTTGTTGCAAATGAATCGGAGAACAAGTTTATGGCCTTTTGTTTTGACCGTGAGAAATCAGTTAAACATTCTGGAAATTGAAATTGCATTTGAACTGTGTTTTGAAATAACCTTGCGAAATTGACAGAGGCATTACACACTGGAACTGATAATAAGCGATCATCAAACTATGATACATTAAAGATGAACATTTTGAACTATTTTTTTTAACCTTTAGTTGAAGCTTGATTAACTTTCTAGGAGATCAAGAACTGTTGTAAATAAGTGCCGAAAGATTTTGAATAGCCACTTTGGATTTTATTTTGTTCACTCTTGCTTTTAATTTTGTTTTTTCTTTTCTCCCTCTCTGATTTTAGAGAACCAGGACACGGTAAATACAGTATAATAAGTATGAATTGGTTTAGTTATAGTATGTATGATTGTGTGCATTTTACTGATTGTGGAATGAGTGTTTCAATGAAAAGTGATATGCACAGCACATCAACTTCAGTGCAGAGAATAACACCATCTAAGCAGGATAAGTTACATGAGGAGGAGGGACTGTTTTATTTAGATGACATAAAGGGAGATCTGTCTTTCAATGTCTTATAGTTTGCTGTATGAGTATATGGATACGTGACTGTTACGTGTGTGCACAAATTCCTTTGTCAGTACAAGAATTCCTTTGTTAGTACAAGAAGGGATCACATATCACAGCTTACCATTGACTTACGGGACTAGTTGCTGCTTATTGTTAACATGTTTGTACACTTAAAAATACATTCAGTATTTTTACTCAAACTATGACTTAGTTTTCTCTTTTGTTCCCATTAATAAGCATTTGTGCAGCATTGCAAAGGCTAAGAACATAGATATAGTAGGTGGTTTTTTTGAACTTACACTAACTTTTGTCCCAGCCTATGCACACAGGAATAATCTAACATGTCTTCTCCTACAAGTAGAAAAGGAGTTCATTAATGAAGTTGATGACAGAAGGAAAGCAATGATAGAAAAGATAGACAAGGACATAGTTTCACACGATTACAAGAAGAAAGCTTATAACATGCCCAATACAAGGACCCTTTGCTTTAAATTGGCAACACGAAGAAAAGCTTTGTATGGATAGGCTGCAATCACAAACTGGCAATAAGTTTGTAGAAACGAGTGAATGCAGATGTGTTCTTGTTAGAGAATGTTTGGCATTTTATGTTAAATGGACAAGACCCCGCTGTGCCTGGTGTATATAGTACATTTGTGGGAAGAATGCTTACTACAAGTCACCAAAGGGTAGATATGGCACATGTTATTTAGGAGTTTTTTTTTTTTTTTTTTAATATACCAGACTTACAACATTGACCATCCAAAAGGGAATGAGAGACCTAAAGTGAGGAGCAAAAGAGGAGCAAGTAGTTCAGATACTACTAAAGATATTTTTGGAGATTTTAATTCATCAGTAGGTGTGATCCTAAATGACGTTAAGATAAGGAAGTTATCAACGATTATAGATAAGATGTCAACTGACTTTGCAGGTGCAATGCTCCTACTGGACATGAAAATGGTTGCAGTAAGACCAGTGGTTTTGCAGAATCGCCTTGAGCTGGATATCCTTTTAGCAAAGGAAGATGGGTCTGTTGGGTTTTAAAAACGCAACACTGCTTCACATACATACCTGACAACAGTAAAGAGATAAGGAAATACCTTTCAAATCTGACAAGTCTGAAAAATTACTTAAATGACCTGTATACCTTTTCAGTGACACATTAGGTGACCCTAGAATGCTCGTCTGATATCGAGTCAATCTTGCACCTGTCAGGTACTGGGTTTTGGTTCGGGTAAGTAAAGCTTCAACTGAGTGAGGGACCATAAGTGTCAAAGGCTGTCCCATCACAATGCGTTCACACTGAGTGAGGCTCTGTCTAACCGTTGCAACTGCACGCAAACAGCCTGGTAAAGCTGCTGCGACTGGGTCCAAAGTAGCTGAAACATATGCTATTGAGCAGTTTACACCTCCATGGACCTGTGTCAAGACAGATCAAATCAAATCATTAACATTTATAAAGCGCGCTACTCACCCGTGCGGGTCTCAAGGCGCTAGGGGAAAAGGGGGGGTTATCGCTGCTCGAACAGCCAGGTCTTTAGGAGTCTCCGGAAAGCGGAGTGGTCCTGGGTGGTCCTGAGGCTGGTGGGGAGGGAGTTCCAGGTCTTGGCCGCCAGGAAGGAGAAAGATCTCCCACCCGCCGTGGAGCGGCGGATGCGAGGGACAACGGCGAGTGCGAGGCCATAGGAGCGGAGGAGGTGGGTGGGGACGTAGAAGCTGAGGCGTCTGTTGAGGTATTCCGGTCCCTTGTCGTGGAGGGCTTTGTGTGCGTGGGTGAGAAGTCGGAAGGTGATCCTTTTGCTGACTGGGAGCCAATGCAGGTGTCTCAGGTGTGCGGAGATGTGGCTGCTGCGGGGTACGTCGAGGATGAGGTGGGCCGAGGCATTTTGAATGCGTTGCAGGCGATTTTGGAGTTTGGCTGTGGTCCCGGCGTAGAGGGTGTTGCCGTAGTCCAGGCGGCTCGTGACGAGGGCGTGGGTCACGGTTTTTCTGGTGTCGGCGGGGATCCAGCGGAAGATCTTGCGGAGCATGCAGAGGGTGAGGAAGCAGGCGGAGGACACGGCGTTGACTTGCTTGGTCATGGTGAGAAGAGGGTCCAAGATGAAGCCGAGGTTGCGGGCGTGGTCTGTGGGGGTCGGTGCGGTGCCGAGGGCCGTGGGCCACCAGGCGTCATCCCAGGCGGACGGGGTGTTGCCGAGGATGAGGACTTCCATTTTTTCAGAGTTCAGCTTTAGGCAGCTGAGCCTCATCCAATCTGCGACGTCCTTCATACCCTCTTATAGGTTGGTCTTGGCGCTGGCGGGGTCCTTGGTGAGGGAGAGTATAAGTTGGGTGTCGGCGGCGTAGGAGGTGATGATGATGTCGTGCTTGCGTACGATGTTGGCGAGGGGGCTCATGTAGACATTGAAGAGTGTCGGGCTGAGTGATGAGCCTTGAGGTACGCCGCAGATGATCTCGGTGGGTTCTGAGCGAAACGGAAGGAGGTAAACTCTTTGGGAACGGTTTGCGAGGAAGGAGGCGATCCAGTCCAGGGCCTGGCCTTGGATCCCGGTGGAGCGGAGGCGGGTGATTAGGGTGCGGTGACAGACGGTGTCAAAGGCAGCCGAGAGGTCGAGAAGAATGAGGGCGACTGTTTCACCGTTGTCCATCAGGGTTCTGATGTCGTCTGTGACTGATATGAGGGCGGTTTCAGTGCTGTGGTTGGTTCGGAATCCGGTTTGTGAGGGGTCGAGCAGGTTGTTGTCTTCCAGGAAGGTGGTCAGCTGTTTGTTGACGGTCTTCTCTATTACTTTGGCTGGGAAAGGCAGAAGAGAGATGGGGCGGAAGTTTTTCAGGTCGCTCGGGTCAGCCGTAGGTTTCTTTAGTAGGGCGTTGACTTCGCGTGTTTCCAGCATTCGGGGAAGGTAGCAGAAGAAAAAGAAGAGTTGATGACGGTCTGGAGGTGCGGGCGATGATGTCGTCAGCTTTGTTAAAGATGAAGTGCGGGCAGGGGTCCGAAGGGGCACCGGAGTGGATAGAGTTCATGATGGATTTGGTTTCTTCCGTGTTGATGTGGGTCCAGTTGTTGAGGGTGATGGCCGGGGATGCGGGTTCGGTGGTGTTTGGTTGGGTCTGGTGTCCGAAGCTGTCGTGGAGGTCGCTGATCTTGCGATGGAAGAAAGTGGCGAGGTATTCGCACAAATCCTGTGAGGGCGTGACGGCCTTGGCGCTGGGGTTGGAGAACTCCTTGACGATGCTGAAGAGTTCTCTGCTGTTGTGGCTGTTTTTGTCCAGTCTGTCGGTGAAAAAGTTCCTTTTGGCAGCGTGGATCAGGTGGTGGTGTTTGCGGGTAGCGTTCTTGAGGGCGGTCATGTTGTCAGCGGTGTGGTCCTTGCGCCAGGCTTTCTCAAGGGCGCGACAAGTTTTCTTTGATTCTTTGAGGGTGTCAGAGAAGCAGAGAGGTTTTTTGGTGTTGGTCTGTTGATGCGTGCGTTTGAGGGGAGCAAGGTTGTCTGCGCAGTTGGAGATCCAGTTTGTGAGGTTGAGGGCTGCGTCGTTGGGGTCGATGGTGAGGGTGGGTTGGTTGGCAGCGAGTGCGGAGAAGAGTTGTTCTTCAGGGATCTTGTTCCACTGTCGACGAAGGATGGGTTGAGTGCGGAGGTGGCGGGTCTTGTGTCGGAATGTGAAGTGGACGCAGCTGTGGTCGGTGCAGTGTAGGGCGGAGGTGTGGCTGAAGAAGACGTGTTTGCTGGCGGAGAAGATAGGGTCGAGCGTGTGTCCGGCGATGTGGGTGGCGGTGTTCACCAGTTGTTTGAGGCCGAGGTTGGCGAGGTTGTCGAGCAGGGTGGTGGTGTTGGGGTCGTTGTTTTGTTCCAGATGGAAGTTGAGGTCGCCTAGGAGGATGTAGTCCGGTGAGGCGAGGGCGTGCGGGGAGATGAAGTCGGCGATGGCGTCGCTGAAAGGGGCGCGTGGTCCGGGAGGACGGTAGACGAGGGATCCTCTGAGGGTGGTCCTCGGGTCGGTGCGAATCTGAAAATGCAGGTGTTCAGCGGCGAGAGGGGTGTCTTCGGTGGAGGTGGTGACGCTGATGGAGTCTTTGAAGACGATGGCGATACCTCCTCCTGCTTGGTTGGTGCGGTCTTTCCTGGAGATCTTGTAGCCTTCGGGGATGGCGGTGGCGATGTCTGGAGCAGAGGAGGCGATCATCCAGGTCACCGTGATGAAGGCGACGTCCGGTGCTGTGGAGTCCAGGAGGTCCCAGAGTTCAACGGCGTGTTTGTGGACGGAGCGAGCGTTGACTAGGATGCACTTGAGGTGGTTGATGGCGCGTGGGCTTGTGGTCGTGGTAGTTGCGTGGTGGAAGATGCGTTTGCAGGAGTTGCAGGCGAAGGGTCCATGGGTGCGTTTGGGGTGAGCTTGGAAGCAGGTGTTGGAGCGTCCTGGGTTGAGGGCGTGGAGGGTGGTGGGGTCGTAGCGGATCAGCGGGGCTTGGGAGAGCTGGGGACCAGGGGTCGTGGCGCTGGGCGCGGGCCAGGCGCGGACAGGCTTGCCTCTGGCGCGCCCGCTGCACATTCGTGCAGCGGCCGCCATATGAGGTAGGAGGGGGGGAGGGGTCAGCTGGGGCGAATGGGAGCTGGGGGGCGGGGGCGTGCAGGAGGTCGCGGCGGGAAAGCGCGAGGGAGGGGGGGACAGGTAGAGTGAGAAGAGCTGGGGGAGGGGGTTTAAGGGTGGAGGGGGGTGAGTATTAGGAGGTTTAGGAGATTAGGGAGAAAGATAGGAGTAGGGTTGTGAAGATAGGGGAGGGGGGGTTGTAGAGGCGGGTGAGGGTGAGAGGTAGAGTGAGAGGATAGGAAGATAGGTAATAGAGGGGGTGGCGGGAGGGGGGGAGAGATAGAGAAATAGATAGAGAAAAATAGATAGATAGGGAAATCGATAGATAGAGAAATAGATAGAGAGATAGGACGATAAGAGGAGGTGGAAAGTGAGGGAGTTAGATAGTGGGATAGAGAGATAGAGAGATAGGTAGATAGGAGGAGTGAGGGAGGTAGATAGTGAACGGGTTAGATAGGGGAGATAGAGAGGGGGATGCGAGTGAGGCAGGGGGATGAGGCAGGAGCAGGAGGGCAGGCGCGGGGAGAAGAAGACGGAGGAGGCAGAAGAGCCGAAGGCAGAAGATAGAAGACAGAAGATAGAAGACAGAAGACAGAAGACCGGAAGACCGGAAGAACAGAAGAACAGAAGAACAGAAGAACAGAAGACCGGAAGAACAGAAGAAAGGAAGACCGGAAGAACAGAAGAACACAGAAGAACACAGAAGAACACAGAAGAAGATACAGAAAACGAAGAACAGAGGGCAGAAGACCACAGAAGAAGATGAGGAAGAAGAGAGGCGACAGGAGAGTCTGAGAAGCACACAGAAGAAGAGAGAAGAAGGGGAAAAGAAGAGTACAGAAGATTACAGACGAGGAGCGAGGAGGAAGAACAGAGAAGAAGAAAAGAAGAAAAGAAGCAGGAGCAGGAGAGAGGGTGAGTAGCGCGGGGCAGGGCAAGTGGCTGGGAGGTGGGGGGTACTTACTGCGAGGTAGGTCTCAGGAACCTGGAGGAGCTGGAGGAGCTGCAGCGGCAGGGGGAGCGACCTACCCTTGGGTCAAGGGTCGCTACCACTGTCGCGCAGCGGCAGCTATATGAGGTAGGAGGGGGGGCAGGGGTCAGCTGGGGGCGAATGGGAGCTGGGGGGCGGGGGCGTGCAGGAGGTCGCGGTGGGAAAGCGCGAGGGGGGGACAGGTAGAGTGAGAAGAGCTGCGGGAGGGGGGTTTAAGGGTGGAGGGGGGTGAGTGTTAGGAGGTTTAGGAGATTAGGGAGAAAGATAGGAGTAGGGTTGTGAAGATAGGGGAGGGGGGTTGTAGAGGCGGGTGAGGGTAAGAGGTAGAGTAAGAGGATAGGAAGATAGGTAATAGAGGGGGTGGCGGGAGAGGGGAGAGATAGAGAAATAGATAGAGAAAAATAGATAGATAGGGAAATCGATAGATAGAGAAATAGATAGAGAGATAGGACGATAGGAGGAGGTGGAGAGTGAGGGAGTTAGATAGTGGGATAGAGAGATAGAGAGATAGGTAGATAGGAGGAGTGAGGGAGGTAGATAGTGAACGGGTTAGATAGGGGAGATAGAGAGGGGGATGCGAGTGAGGCAGGGGGATGAGGCAGGAGCAGGAGGGCAGGCGCGGGGAGAAGAAGACGGAGGAGGCAGAAGAGCCGAAGGCAGAAGATAGAAGATAGAAGATAGAAGACAGAAGACAGAAGACTGGAAGACCGGAAGAACAGAAGAACAGAAGAACAGAAGAACAGAAGACCGGAAGAACAGAAGCAAGGAAGACCGGAAGACAGACAAAGATCATGCATCACACTCATGACAGAACAGTGTGAAGGACTTAGTGTGATCAGGCATACCCAAAGCCGGAGCTTTGCACAGACTCTCTCATCTCAGAAAACGCTTTTACTAGGGGATCAGTAACTTCTTTGTGGGTCAGCTTCTGCAAGGGCTTGGAAATTACTGAAAAATTGGGAATCCATTGGTGACAATTTCCTACCATCCCTAGGAACATCCTGACATCTCTCTGGTGGTCGGGGGATTCGTCTGCAGTATGGCTGTGATCCTTTCTCTGGATATTTTCCTTATTCCTTTCTCTATCTGGTGACCCAAGTATTTAGCTTCCTTCTGACAGTATTGCAATTTAAGTGGAGACACTTTATGACCATTCCATCCCAAATGGTTCAGCAAGGCACTCGGGTCATACTTACACTTTTCCTTCGTTTTGGATGCAATTAGCAAATCCTCAATGTATTGTACCAATGTCGATTGGAAAGGCAATTCCAACGACTCCAAAGTATTTTTCAAGATCTGATTGAATATGGAAGGTGACTCAGAAAACCCTTGAGGAATTCGACACCAACAGTAAACTCTGTCTAAAAATTTGAAACAAAAGAGAAATTGACTATACTCATGAAGATTCACAGAAAAGAAGGCTTGTGACAAGTCTATGACGGTGAACCATTCAGCATCACATGGGATCTGAAATAGAATCACAGCTGGATGTGGCACCACGGGGCAACATTTGATCACAATGTCATTTATTTTTCTCAAATACTGGACAGTTCGAACTTTCCCCCAATCCCATTATCAGTGAATTACATGGGTTGCTCAACACCCCCTTCAAGACCCCTTGATTTACAAATTCTGCAATTATGTGAGCAGCCTTCATAAGGCCATCCTGTGGCATATGGTACTGGGGAATCTGAGGAAAAATTGCGTTCGGCTTTACAGGAACTTTAACTGGCTGAACTCCCTTTATCAGACCTATCACTTTCCCTGTCAAAACCCACACTTTTTCTTTCACTGCTCCCTGTAAATCAGGAAGAAGCTCCTTCACAGTGAATACTGGAGAGAAATTAATCAGGGGTTACTCCTCATTTATTGTCTCACACTTGGTCGCTGGAGCTGGAACATCCTCATCACAACTATTCGTCTGTATCTCGATTCCATTGTTTGAACAGGTAATCAAGCACCTGGTTTTTCACAGCAAGACTCTTCCCAGTAGGGATACCGGACTTAAATCACAGACTATGAATTTGTGCAACTGTTTAAAGTTTCCAATTTTAACCTGAACTGGTTCTGTAATTGGGTGGGTCAAATACTGATTCGCTACTCCTACAATATGAACTGTCTTTCCTGGAAGGGGCAAGTCTGGTACTTCTGCAGTTCTCACTGTTGAGCACGTAGCTCCTGTGTCAACCAAGAATGAAACCTTGTGACCCATTACCTTTCCCTTCACATATGGGCCTTTCTGATTTACTTCTAAAGAAGCTGCAAGCACACATTCATCTTCATCCAAACTCTTGCTCACCCAATCATCTTTTATTCCATTCTCACTGTGTAGCTGGAATTGGCGAACTGTGTTATTACTTTGGTTAATCTTCTTATCTGTGACCTGTTGAGAAAGCATTGCCTGCTGCAGTTCCATTGGGGCTTGAGCTATTTGAATTTGCTGTCCAGGTACCACTTGAACCTGCTGTTGCATCAGCTGTAATTGTGTCATTTGTAGATGTGGCATTTGCACCTGCTGCATGGCTTGAAAATTCTGCATTTGATTTACATTATTATGGAAATTCAGAATATGAGCTCTCATTCTTGGTCCTTTCATGTTTAGGAATAAATTGATGTCACTTGTTTGCTGAACAACACTTTCCTACACCATCATCGGACACTCCCGCTTCTAATGTCCGACAGCTTCGCAAACGTGACAAGGCAACAATGTCTTCATTTCCTGCATATCATTTTGGACCACTACAGTACCCAAATCGGGACGACGGTTTCCATTACCAATTCCTCCGCGACCTTTATCTCTCATCTGATTCTGAAAAAACACATTTCCCTGCTGCTGTGGAAAATTTCCCTGCATCCTTGTTTGTGCCGCTTTAATGTGCATCATGATCGCCTTTTCTTTCAACTTTCTCTGCTTCAACTCAATCTCATTGCTACAGTACTTTGCATACTGCAACACCTCATCAATTGGCTTTGCTTGCCAACAAATCAAATTGCTCTTAATCATCTGGATAATTTCAGGTCTCAATCCTTCCACAAATCTGAACACAAAATGATTCATGTTTTTCAGCTCAGTTGTCTCCGTACCACTGTAATGCTTAAATGCCTGCAACGATCTTTCATAATACGCATGTATTGACTCTTTTGCTTCCTGAGCTGTCCTATCAATTCTCTGCCAGTTAATGTTTTTGGGCAAAATTATCGTCTTCAAAAATTCAATCACTTTATATTAATATTTCATTACTTCAGGAGATGGCACACCTGTAGCTGGAAATCTCTCTGGTTCTTTTGTCGGCCAATCTATACTCCTCTTACATTCCTTCCACAGATCAGCTGGGACTACTACCTCTAATAGAGTGTTCAAGTCTTCCCAAAGGCATTTTGCAAGTTTCACAAACATGTCGGTCTGCTGGTTCCATTCTACTGGCTTCTCTCTCACCCTGGATAGTCATTTGTAAAAGACAGAATGTCACTTCTGCTTCAAGGGACATAAATCAAATACCCTCCTGGATTCTCTCTCATTGATAATTTTTTTACTGGATTCTTGCCCTGCTGCACATTTGCAGTCAGCTCCGCAGAATCCCTTTTTCTTTTATCGCTTTTCTTCGCCCATCTGCCTTCCTATTTGTCTAATGCTCCCCATGTCTGGACACTTTGGAATAACTCTCTAAGGTGTGCCTTCATTCCTGCAGATCTCATGTGTTCAAAGTCTTTTGTGTCAAAATCTAACCTGTAACTCCTCTTCAAATGCTTTGTTTTCTCTATTTCTATGCCGTACTTCTCTGCCAGGTCTGCTAACCTTTGATGCACGTTGCTCACTTCCCTCGTAATTTTTGGACACAGATATCTCAGTTCTGCTTCTGTGTAGGACTCTAGTCTGTTCACACCCATAGTTCCCTCAATGAACTCAGTCGCTTCCATTCCTAGTCTTGTATAGTTCAAGTACTCCTCTCCCCTAGGAGCACTCTGTAGGGTATTCAGCTCGTCTAACTCTCAGACAGTTGTTGGGCAGTCAAACCTTGCAGCAAGATATTGTTAGCCTGGGCATGTGGTACTTGTTGCACCACTGTATTCAGGGACTGAGGCGTCAGTAATTTCAGGCTCTGACTAACATTCAACCCTATTACAGTATCCTGAGGAATTCCAAATGGGCTAAGGTCTAGCAATGATCTTGATCCGTCAACGGTATGTCCCATAGGAGAGGCTACTCAGATATTCTCATTAAGTCCTCCCCTCATTGAATTCTGACTCAGGACTCCCTGTCCATGTGAAGTAGTAGGCTATATGTCAATGTCAATTTATTGCCTAGTTAAAAATAACCTTAACAATTTACATACATAAATGCAATATCCATCCATGATCCTAAAATTACTAAAAAACCCAGTTTTACTGTTCAATTTAAAAGCATTTTAAAAAATACAGAATCCACTCCATGGTGAGAGGGGGAGTAAGAGTTAGTATCAGTAAAAACCTCGTGGGAGGGGAGTGAAGGAGTGAAGGGAGGGAGTAAGCCCAAATACCGAGTGCTTAAAGTGAGTAGTGCTAGGGGTTAGCATTGATCGTGAAGAGCGCTGTTAGAAATGGGGTCTTTGGTTGGCAGTCAGGTTACCCCCTGTCCAAGCAAGGACCCTCACTCTAGTCAGGGTAAAGGAGAATCACCCTCAGTTAACCCCGCTCACCCCCTTGGTAGCTTTACACAAGCAGGCAGGCTTAACTTCAGAAGCAATGTGTAAAGTTTTTGTACCAACACACAGAGTAACTCAGTGAAAACACTACAAAATGACACAACACAGGTTTAGAACAATAGGTAATATTTATCTCAACAAAACAAGACCAACACAACAAAAATCCAACATACACAAGTTAAGTTATGAATTTTCAAAGAGTAAGATTCCTAAATCCTTTAGAAAACAGTGAGAATGTTGTTAGCATGCAAAAGTACCTGGGTAGCGTCAAAATAACACCGCACGGGTGAGTGTGCATTGGAAAAGGCCAACGATGTGTCAATTTCTCACTTGCAAGGGAGACCATGCATCGTTCCTCCTCCGGTTGGGTCGGCGTGCATCGTTTCTTCTCTCCCGCAAGAGAACATTGCATCAATCCGAACAGGCACCTTGGGTCCGGGCAAGCTTTGCGTTGTTTTCCCACACCCAGCAATGTTGCGTTGAAAATCCGGTCGCACAGTATCACAAAACCACGCTGTGTTGGGTTTGCGTTGTTATCAACCTCCGTTAGCGGGTGTTGCGCGTCGTTTCTCCAGCCACTTTGCGTCGATCTACCGGCCACAATGCAGGTGGAGTGCTGATTTCACCTGCAAAGCTGGTGGCGTGTTGTTTATCAGCCGCGTCACGGAAGGTGCGTCGAAAATTTCCCCGCACGGCGCTCTGTGTGTTGATTTTCAGTCTTGGTCTGCCAGCTTCACCTTTCAAGGACCAGGAACTGGATAGGGCACCACTTGGCAGGGCAGGAGCCTCAGCAGAGAGTCTAGGTGCTGGCAGGGGAAGTCTTTGATGGCCCTGAGACTTCAACAACAGGAGGCAAGCTCAGTTCAAGCCCTTGAAGATTCTTCACAAGCAGGAATGTACAACTAAGTTCAGTCTTTGGGGGTCATTCTAACCCTGGCGGTCGTCGACCGCCAGGGCTAAAATGATGGGGGCACCGCCAATAGGCTGGCGGTGCCCCGCAGGGCATTCTGACCGCGGCAGTTCGGCCGCGGTCAGAAGTGGAAAACCGGCGGTCTCCCGCCGGTTTTCCGCTGCCCTTCTGAATCCTCCATGGCGGCGCAGCTCGCTGCGCCGCCATGGGGATTCAGACACCCCATACCGCCATCCTGTTCCTGGCGGTTCGCCCGCCAGGAACAGGATGGCGGTATGGGGTGTCGTGGGGCCCCTGGGGGCCCCTGCAGTGCCCATGCCAATGGCATGGGCACTGCAGGGGCCCCCGTAAGAGGGCCCCACAATGAATTTCACTGTCTGCATTGCAGACAGTGAAATTCGCGACGGGTGCAACTGCACCCGTCGCACCTTCCCACTCCGCCGGCTCCATTCGGAGCCGGCGTCCTCGTGGGAAGGTTGTTTTACACTGAGCTGGCGGGCGGCCTTTTGGCGGTCGCCCGCCAGCCCAGTGTAAAACCCAGAATACCCGCAGCGGTCTAATGACCGCGGTGCGGTATTCTGGAGGGGGGAACTCTGGCGGGCAGCCTCCGCCGCCCGCCAGGGTGAGAATCACCCCCTTTGTCCCCTTTCACATGCAGAAGCAGCAACTGCAGGATAACTCCACAAAGCACAGTCACAGGCAGGGCAGCACTTCTCCTCATTTCTTCAGCCCTTCTCCTTGGAAGAGGTTCCTCTTGATTCCAGAAGTGATCTAATTTTCTGGGGTTTGGGTGCTCTTCTTATACCCATTTCTGCCTTTGAAGTAGGTCTACTTCAAAGGAAAGTCTCTCTTGTTTGTGAGATCCTGCCTTGCCCAGACCAGTCTTCAGACACACACCAGGTGGTTGGAGACTGCATTGTGTGAGGGCAGGCACAGCCCTTTCAGGTGTAAGTGACCACTCCTCCCTTCCCTCCTAGCACAGACGGCTCATCGGGATATGCAGGCTACACCCCAGCTCCCTTTGTTCCACTGTCTAGAGAGAGGTGCAAACAGCTCAACTGTCAAACTAACCCAGACAGGGAATCCACATACAGGCAGAGTCACAGAATGGTTTAAGCAAGAAAATGGCTACTTTCAAAAAGTGGCATTTTCAAACACACAATCTCAAAACCAACTTCTCTAAAATATGTATTTTTAAATTGTGAGTTCAGAGACCCCAAACTCCAAATGTCCATCTACTCCCAAAGGGAATCTGTGCTTTAATAATATTTAAAGGCAGCTCCCATGTTATCCTGTGAGAGAGATAGGCCTTGCACAGTGAAAACTGAATTTGGCAGTATTTCACTGTCAGGACATATAAAACACTTTAGTGTATGTCCCACCTTAAATGTACACTGCACCCTGCCCATGGGGGATACCTAGGGCTTACCTTAAGGGTGCCTTACATTTAAGAAAAGGAAGGGTTTAGACCTGGCAGGTGAGCACACTCGCCAAGTCGAATTGGCAGGTTGAAACTGCCCACACAGACACTGCAGTGGGAGGTCTGAGCCACGTTTACAGGGCTACTAATGTGGGTGGCACCACCAGTGCTGCAGGCCCACTAGTAGCATTTGATTTACAGGCCCTGGGCACCTCTAGTGCACTTTACCATGGACTTACTAGCCAATCAAATATGCCAATCATGGATAAGCCAATGTACACAATTCAATTTATACAGAGAGCATATGCACTTTAGCACTGGTTAGCAGTGGTAAAGTGCCCAGAGTCCTAACGCCAACAACAATAGGTGAGAAAAAATCGGAGGAAGGAGGCAAAAAGATTGGAGATGACCCTACAACAGGGAAAAAGTCCAACAAGCGCTCTAAGCAACAAGTCCGAGGGTACAACAGTTGTCACAATGCTGTACAGTCTAGCTCAAGATAGGCCCTTTGTATCCCAATGCACCTGAGTGGAGAGAGATCACCCTAGGCTAAAGTGAATAGTGTAGGAAGCGAGATCTAAATCCCACCCAACTGTTAAAATGATTGATAGTGAATCACATGTCATGCTGCTGAATTGTCCCTCTCCCGCACCCGTTACCACGGTTAGCCTGAAAACCCCTTACTATGCTATTGTCACAGATCAAGATTTCAGAATACAATAGTTGTCTTCAGTTTTTGGGTGGGAGGGGTGGGCTGGCTGGGGTCAATTAGTTTGAAGTTGAGATTGAGCTCTGACTTTGTTGACGTAGTTTCAGCAACTCAAAAGAGTTTGCACATCGTTTTTGGTAAAGAAAAGCAATGAGGCCTGCAAGCAGGTGTGAACGCCCTTAGCCAAGTAGATTGGTTTCAACAGACACCTCCTGAAGACATTGAGAGGGGGCAGCAGCACAGGATGTGCAACCAGGATTTTTGCTTAAAATTGCATAGCCTGCACGTCCCTTCCTCTCCCGGTTGGACCCATGCAGGGCTAAAATTGGCTACAGGTAAACCAAACAGGCGCATATGGAGGCTATCCGTGCATGTCTTTTTGTTGATAGACTGTGAAAGATATGATCTGACTTCCCTGCTAAATATGAATTATTCAGGGGTAGCAAAATGTCAGAAGATCTTAAAGAGGAGGTATCCAGTTGCTGCAAGGTTAATTGCAGCTGCCTGTTAACTGCCTTTTTCCAGGCCGTGTAAGTTACGTCATAAGATTTTAAAGCTAATGCCTCTACTTAAAAAGAGGAAATGACTTCTTGTATTAGCTGTTGCCATGGTTTACCAAGGGTCTTGAATATTTCTTTCAGGAGGGCCTTAAGGGAGTTTCTTGGTGCTTTCAGGACCTGGATGTAGTGTTTCAAGGCACCTGCTTTACAGGCCAAAGTTGGTCTTGGCAGACCGTATTCCAGATGGAGTCTTGGAAGATGGAATACTTTCTTATATCAAGAGCATTGTGCTATCTCCAGACTGGGGATGCAGGCTCCGGGAAAGGCGTGTTGGCCATATGACAGTGCAGAGAGAAGGGTTACCTTCATGACTTTGAATATAGGTCCAGCAGAAGCACTTTTTAAGGTCAAGTTGAGGTGCTTAAGACTCTTTTTGATGGCTGTGCCTTTCTTTTTCATGAAGGCTATGTGGGCAGTAGGTTTCAAGGTCTCAGAGAGCCAGGCACCCAAGTAGTACTTTGTTGCAGATTTGATGGTCTTGCTCCCTATTCGCCATGTGAGATGTTTCTTGTTCTTATAACTGCCGAAGATCAAGATATTGGTCTTACCCTTATTTATCGTGAGGTAGTTTTTGCTGTTGTATATGTGAAGGTGACTCAGGGCGCGCTGTATGACGACTTTTGTGTGGGCCATTATATCATTGGCGTATTGCAGGATGTGTAACTTTGATTAACCTAATCTTGGGGGAACTTGGAGCCACTGTCCAGGAATTTACCCAGGTAAAAGTTTAAAGAGGAAGGGGGCGAGAATGCCCCCCTGCTACATGCCACCCTGGGTGATGATTTTTGAAGTAAGTGTATGTGGGTCTGTTGTCACTCAAACCCACATTCCAGAGTACAAAGAGATGACTGCCTCTAAGAGTTTCAAGGGAACACCCCAGGTTCTTAGTTTCCTCCAGAGCGTGGGGTGGTGTACCTTATCGAAGGAAGCACTGTAATTGGTAAAGGAACGGAAGAGTGTTAACTGATTCTTTGGACTGCTTTATGGCTCAGCACTGTAAGTACAGTGATGTTGTCAATTGTTGATGCAGCTGCTCGAACCCCTGTCTGAAAGAAAGGCAAAATATAATTGTCCATAATCCAGACCTCTGGCTCCTGGAGGAGAATTCGAGCATAGGCCTCAATAAATAGTTATTTGGATTTGTTGGATCCCCTTTCTTGAGTATTGGATCCCCTCTATGTGAGCAGAAAGAAACACGTTGTTAAATAGTGAGGTTAACAGCTTTGCCCACTCCTAAAAGGCATGTTTAAATATACAGGCTGGGAGACCGTTGGCACTAACCGCCCCATCATTTTTCATTGCCTTGATGAGTTTACTGACCTGGTCCGATGAGGTCAGTACCTGCATGCTGTCTGTAGACTCATCTGCAATCTCCCATATGTCAGCTTGATTGAATGCTCCTGATTGATCTGTGTAAAGTGTTTTCACAAGACTTACCCACAATCCTTTCAAAACTCCATTTTCCCTGGTGTTATTGGTGGGTTTCAATTTATTAATGTAGTTCTAAAAGCACCTAAGGATTGGTTCATTGAGCATTTTGAATATTTTAGACCCTTCCTTTTCCTCTGAGGCTTTGTTTGCATCCCACTTTAGTTTTTAGTACTTTTTGCACAGATTGGCAATTTGTGCTGCAGATTTTACAGTGGAATTGAGCTTGTGGGTGCGCAGGGACCTCCTTAGTGCTCTTTGAGCTGTGAAAAATAGCCTTACTGCACTGCTGATCAAACTCCCCCCTACCATTGGGATTGGGGTTTTGCGGCTGATTCTCAAACACTAGGCCCTTCATTTGCTTGTGAGACTATCCCACTCATAGTGGGCACTCCTCGAATGCTAGCAGGGAGGTCCTTAACTCACTCGTGAGACTATCCCCCTCATGGGTGTATGTCCGTTTGTAGGCTTGTGTTAAGTTCTGCAGTCATCTTCTCATGCCATTTAAACACAATTGAGGTATCTGTCTCCCTCCATTTGATCCGCCTTGCAAGCTTTGTAACTTTAACACCCATGGAAGAACCACTGCCTGACTTCCAGCCATGAAGACAGTGCTCAATCCAAGAGTTATATTTAGGGGAGTGTGGTCACCTTCAAGCCTGATGGGAATCTCAGAGTTGATGAGACGGCTCGCTAGAGACTCTGAGAGGAAAATATAGTCAATAGTTGATATGCCTTTAAATGTCAAGGGAAGCTGGCAGTGAGAGTTTTGAGCCTCAAAGAGTTGAGTGGTTGAGGTTAATTTATAAGTTGTCAGCAGCTCGTTCATTTTAGCCCGTACTTTGGCTTTAGGGGTGAAGATCCTCAAGCTCCCCAGTCCCTTCACACTGAAGTCCCCTACTAACAAAATTTCATGTACAGCAAATTCCAGAAAGAGCTCCTCTAGGCTATCGCAAAAATCTTTTGAAGAATTGTTGTAGCAGTTTATCAGCAGCAATTATTTGTCCCTGAGATTGATACTACTTGCAAGGCTGATGAGTTTGAATTAGGGGATGGCCTCGATCTTACAAGACTGCTTAATGAAAATTGAGGGGCCACCCGATGGGCCTCCAAAGAGATTAGCGCATTTTGCTGACTTGAATGGTTTCATAGCATCCTTATAAAACTGATGGAGGTAGCTCCCAGGTCTCTAGCAGACAAAGTATATAACTTCTGTCCAGGCATGCCAGCACAGACTTACTTGACAAAGTTGTCTTGAGGCCCGCCACATTCCAGGTTGTGATTGTGAGGTTTGGCTCAGTCTTTGGCTTCTGAGATTGGGACTGGCCCAAGGAGAAGTGGCTGGGTAAAGGTTTAAAGGCCGTTACTATTGTAGTTGCCCAGCTGGCCCCACCCATCCTGGTAATTACTTCTTGTCATACACCTAACACTTTTTTGATTTTGGGCATATGATATATTTAAAGAGTTAGCTGCTTTTGACGTACTTGAGAGTGAATCATGTGCTGCACCCCAGGCACCGCTCAGGACACTACTGTGTGGCCTTTGAGGCTCCTCCTGCAGTAGCATGTAGGGATGTTTTGGCAGGTGTAAACTAAATAGCTCAATTCCCCATACCTCAAATGTCCTCACTTCACCCAGAATCATATCTTTGTGAGCCTCTCTCGACCATGTAGTTATGGTGGCTTCCGGGGAGCCTCCTTCTGGGAGTCAGGCAAACTTTGCTGATGTTAGTTCTGCAGAAGTCAGCATTTTTAATATTGGAATATATTGGAATAGACCTAAGAATTCGCCTCTACAGGGTATAAACTGGGAACCCTTAGGAGTATAATGTGGAATGAATACCAGGTCAGACTGTTTCGGGGCACGGGTGTGGGCAGCTCCCCGTGGCCTAGGAAATAAGGACTCCAAAGCACTTGAGAATTGGGGAGGTGGAGGCCTTAATTCAGCTGGAAGGCGTCTCATAGGATCTAGTGATGACTTGATTTTAGAGCCAATCAGGCCCAGGCCATTTGCCAGAGAATCATTGGGAAGACTGTGGATATTTCTCAAAGGTACTGATGTCCCCAGATTTAAAACAGGCCTGTTGGTTGCCTGTTCCTGTTGTGGGTTGTTTACTGGGATATGTTGGGGGACCATCTAGTCCAAGTCAATGGGCAAGACCAAGGGGCCTTGTGACCGTTACTGGCAGAACTGAGGCCCTTTTGCGAATGGATTTGCAATAATTACATTGAGGCCCTGGTCCTTTAATGTCCTACAGATGCAATCAGTATAAGAAAGGACTGTGTTGTTGCTTATCTCTGCCATTTGCTTCCCTGTGACAGTATTACTATTGGAGCCCAAAGTCCCTGCACAGTGTCCTTTGGTGGCTGTGCGCCATTGATCCCTAGGGTACCCATTGTTAGTTTATTTAGCGGTATTTAGAGCTCTAGGTGAAGAGGTCGTGGCTACGTATTCTGTGGGCGTCCTGCTGGCATTGTTTCCGGGGGGACTTGGATTGTCATTATTTTTTTCAAACTAGTTGGTGCACATATGCGTTCCGGGTTCTCAATAGTTGACTTGGGCAGCTTGGAGTCAAGTGTTGGAACAACTTCTGATCCATGTTTGTTGAGCTTTGGTGACTGGACATTATTGGTCACTTGTGTGGAAGTTATTGAATTATTTGGGGCACTTGTTAAAGAACTCAGGACTACATTAGCAGTACACGGTTCTGCCGGCAATATGTCTGAAAGGGCAGGGGTACTTGTTGTTTCTTGCAATGAGCTTAGTGTACATATACCTTCTTTGATTGACTTAGGTGACAGTTTGAATATGGAAAAGTGTTTTAAGGGCTTCTGCCCTTGAAGGACCTGAAGGGTGTTGGCTGCCTCTAAGGTCAAAGATCGCCATTTTTGGCTAGATGCTGCTTTTTTAACTGTTTCTTCTGTTACTTTTTCATCCTTCTTGAGAGAGTAGAAATTTTTGAGGAGAATAGTGGTGCTAGAATTGCCAATGTTTGGGATGAATCACCTCTTTGGTCAGTCTTGGCTTAGGTGTATCTGAAAACAATGCAAGGGGGGTGGGTAGTCACTGAAATTGAAGACTGGGACCTGATTCATTTTTCTGGGGTACCATGACTGAAGAAGAACTACGATTGTCAGATGGTCTGACTGGGACTACTCTGCTCAAGGACAGTTCATCTAGATCCACTCCAAAACAGCAAGTCATGCTCTTAATGCTATCCACAAGGGACCATAGTATTTTAGACAGTGTGCTTAGTTTGTCAATCATGGTGGAGCAGAGGCGGAAGTTTTCCACCCCCTCATCCAAGACCAATTTCCAATGAGCTTAAACTGGCCCCCAGGGCCCACTAAGCTTGATGTGATCGATTGGGTTAGATCTATCTGGATTCCCTCTTTTGTGATTGCCAGTGTCTTGTGTGATGCAGATGGAGGCCACAGAGGGGCTGGCAGAGCCAGCAGGATGAGATGTCTATTACCATGTCTGTGTGGAACTGATGGGTTCATGCAAGTGTTCTCTCCTCAGCATCGGAATTTGAGCTAGAGATTCTTCAATTTGAGATTCCAGTGCAGCGAGAAAGCTGTCAAAGATGTTACCCAGGCTTCTTTGGGGGCAATGGAGTGGGATGGACTTCTAAAATGTTTATTTCCAACTCCTGGAGTGACCTGGGAAGGAGAGGCTGACGCCTTTGCATGTACTTGTGCTTACACCGTTATGGTCCACAAGCACTGTTTGCTAAGCGGCTGTAAATATCCACGTCGTCTTTGAATGGTGAGCTGGAGGGGTGGCTGTTTCCTCTCTTTGCTAAACCCCAGGATAGTTCCCATGTTCTCCATCTCCTTGTGTCCAGGTGGAGAGTAGTCTTGAAGTGTCTCTTCAATGCATGGATCCTCAGTACGTGGATCCTCCTAGCTTAGGCCTCGGCAGGGATACCACCTATGAGTTTTTAGCCCTGCAGCAGGCGATTTATTTTGGCCTTTGCTGTGTAAAGTCCTCCATAGACCAAGTGGGGATAGTGATTGAGTTCCTTGGAAAGACGTCTTGTAAAAGTATTCACTAATGGGCCCCTGAGACTCCAGTGGTCAGATGATATGACTAAAGATGGCCCTTGACAGATCTCCTCTCCTTGACTACCCTGCGTGTTGCTGGGAGAGGCGTAGAGCACAGACTTCGGGGTGGATTTAGTTGTGAAAGGGGCTTCTAGGAGAGCACAGGTTTTTTTCCTCTGTGATGCAGCTTTCCTTTTGGGCATTCTCTCAGATCCTTGTTTAAAACTTTCAAATCAACTTTGCTTTGGAATAGGAAGGGGCCAGGTGCCTCGTAGGTCTGCATTCCATTCAACTGGCCGACTGAGGTTAGGGAGCAAACAGGTCTACAAGCAGCACCTAAGCCAAGTTGGGCCACTTCCGCAGACCAGGGCTCAACCGACACAATGGGACATAAGCCCGGCGTTACCACAATGACTCTCTACATGCGCATTGCCACTAATCTCTAACCTGCATTGGCTCAATTTGAGAGGGTTGAAGGATCTCAGTCAGTCTGGGAGGGCCTCAACTGCTGTGTCTGGCCTGGCAACTTGTAACTGATGTAGGTAATCTTGAATGGTTAATGGTGGAAACAGCAGAAGAGAAGAAAAGAGCAGAGAGGCACTCCGACTCCAGCTCTCAGTGGCAAAGTATGAGACAGAGTTTCTGGCAAGAGGTCTCATTCCAAAAAGAGGCCCAGAAAGAGGGCAAGATGTCAGGCCCTGTCGCTGAGCTGGCGTCCCTCCCCTGCTTTGCTCCCAGATCAGGACTGGCACTGTCAATAATACCAGCAGTAGCAGTGGTGCAGGGCGTGCTGAGCGGTGTAGCGGTTCAATGATCCACAGGGTGCCCTGTCTCCAGTTCCAGCTTTCACAGTCTCTTGCAACCCCTGTGGTCCGGGTATGAGGCTGTGGTATGCTGGCTTTGATGGCTGTGATCCTCTCGAGCCTCGAGGCTCACATCCCTTGCAGCTCTCTCTGTGGCTAGTAGGCTATAGGGATCACTGATGGAATATTGAGGACAAAACTATTGTGTGGACAGAATATCATATCAAAGCTTTTCAGGATCAAAATATTGAGAACCTAATGTCAAATAGATAAGTATAGACTTACTATTCTTAACTCCACATTTATATACCTTGAAGATACATATATCACCAAAGTACATATATATGGAGTAAAATATAGTAAAACATAGCTTTTCCATAGAAACGTACTGTCACGATAGTCTTGTGCTCAATATTCTTGGCACAATATTTTGTCCACACAATATTTTGTCCAAACACCGGGCTATAGGAAAGGAATATTGTTCATGTGAGAGAAATCTCATGTATTGTAAAATGTTTTCATGAATAGTTCCAGCAGACATACGAGTGAGCTTGCTGAGTGAACACAGTATTATAATAAAGTAGATGTAGTTCAAAGCAGAGAATTTGGCACAAAACCATTGCCAGGAAGTGACTAAAGTCTATTTTTAGTAGCAGAAATATTCTCATGTCCAACATGTATACTGAAGCAATGCCTGTTCCATCTATGAAGCTTTGTCAAACTCTAACTGAATCTTTTTAATTAGCAAATATCTCTAAATAGGTCTTGACTCAAACTGACTGGTAATCAAAGACCAAGCCTAAATGTATCATCCTTGTCTTACCATTCTGTGGTCATCCATGCCCTGGGATTGATTCCAATTTTATTTATTTCTAAGGATGGGGGTATGACTCCTAGCTTACTCACCATACTGAACCCACCAGATCTGACACTATCCTAGCCTTGGTCAACCAAACCTATGCTGCCTCCCTTTTCTTTTCTTTGCAGACACCATCAATCAGTGTAGAGGCCTTGCCTTTGACTTCGAAAATGCAATTGGTTAATCTTGATCTTAAAAGGTTTCTCTGGAAAGCAGTAACATACTAACAACAGGTTTACTTTCATGCTTATAACTTGCTGTACTTTATCCAGTGAGGATTTCATCTAAACCGTGATGCTGATGCTGCCCTAATTGAAGCACGGGATAACATCATGGTCTCAGTGATTAGGTTGTAAGTCTCTTACTGGTGCTTTTCAGCCTGTAAGCAACTTTGAAATCCATGGATCATAAAGTTCTTCTTGCCTGGGTAACAAATGCCACTGCAGTGCGTGCACTAGTCTTGTAATGTTTCTCCTTCTTCCTTGCAGACATATTTTAACCAGTTGGATTTTGCAAATTCAGATTTGCAGATATGCAAATCGCATGTCTCGCAGGAGTATCACCAGTAGCATTTTATATCTGTGTGGTTCTCCGCTTGATCTCATCATATTGCCTGTAGTGACATTTATCCATCAATGGTACCCAGATCTCTCTACAACAGAAGGTAGAACTTCTCATTACATTATTTTTGGAAGGTGCATGTCCACATTTCACTTCTGCTTGGCATCTAACTGTTTCTTGCTAAAAAAGCTTAACTGGTGAATATTTTCTTTGACCCTTCCATTTGTCAGGCCGCTCTGTCTGAGGATACCCTTGGCAAGGTTTTTACCCTTTTTTACCAAACACTTCCATAACGTAGAAACCACCAGGAAGGAGAAGGATTAAGCAGCACCCATGAAAGAGAAATTCATAGTGAATGCTGTCTTCTTTCAGCTTCTCCGATGAAGCAGGTTCTGCTTTACATTCTAAAAGTTGATAACATGGTGGTTATAGACACTCTTACAGCTCCCATTTGGAATAACCTAACAATCTGGCCCACTCAGTCCTCTGTGCATTACTGCAAGTGGGAAGGAGAAAAATGTGCTACCTACCTCCTCCCAGCAGAGCAAATGTTGTGAATGAAGAGGCTTCACAAAAACCTACAAAAGGGAAGTAGTGACAAAAACACAATAAATATGTTACAGATCGATTTGAATTACCTCAGATTCTCACAAATCTGCCAAATTCTTTCCATCTAAATCGCACTTTAATAAAATATTCTCTTCCCCTCTCTTGCTTTCTTCAGTTACGGTTAGTGTATTGTCACAGGTTTGAAGCTCAAAAGTCACCAGATGTTTGGTGTGTACAGATTTTAATTAGAGAATAGTTCTTTGCTTCCACTGAAAGAGTGCTTGTATTGCAGTTTTTGTTTTTTGGGAAAGCTTATGGTCAATATAGTAGGACTGAGTTACATATCATGACAAGACACTGACCAAGGCTAAAGGCATGATCTGTTTATTAAGAAAAGTTATGACAAAGGGAGTATGACTGACTTGTTTTTTTTAAAACACTATAGGGTTAATGCACTAGGCCCTTGAGGGTGGATTGCCATTTCATTCTGTTAAAGCATGTAGACAGATGTTTTTATATACTGAACGTTGCTGATTACAATAGAAGCTATGGGTTTTGGTGTCAGTTACCCCCTGAGGCAGTCCCTAATGTTAGAAGATTTTAGAAGATTGTCACTTTGAGATTCCTTGTTATGGTCTTATGGGAAGGGTTATATATTGTTTTGGTGGCTGCAATTGCACACATATGTATTATTATATGAGTGTATACCATTAATTGCACTGCAGAATACAGTTGACCATAACTGATTATGGTAACAAGCCAATAATAAAAGCAATGTACCAAAGTGGTTTATTAGAGCCTTAAGGACCAATCTCCTTATTATGGAAATGTATGACAAATGCTGTGCCACGGTGCCCTGTCTTTTTGAGGTGATAGATACAGGAGGGCCCTTTCTCGTTTTTATGGTACAATACTACAACCTGTTGGTTGGAGAGATTGGTTGTCCATTGGCTTTTATTAACGATGCTTTTAAAACATTTGGTTTTAGTGAAGATCCATTTAATAAAATTATTGGAACAAATAAAAGAATAGGTGGGAAAGCAATGATAGTTTCTTCTGATAATGAAAAATGGAATAAGATTTTAAATTTAAAGAAAAAAATGATTAGAACAGAATTATACGTGGACTTTCTTATTGAATATGTAAAAGCAGGGGTTATTCCAGTCGGACTACAGGTTAAGAATGAACCCAGTTTATTTGCTGAAAATAGGAACTTTTTGAAAACCTGGACACTGATTGCTAACCGATGTAGCCGTGACTGGATGCTACTAATTATTGAGACAGTTCAAGGGCTGGTGATTATTGAAAAACAAGAGATTGAGGAATTAGAGAAAGGCTTGAAGGAAGGGATGGCCTTAGAGAATGTGAAAAAATTGTGGAAGAATTAAATCAGGAGGTAGATGGATATAGAGACTACCTTATGAATAAGAGGTCTGTAAAATTAAGGAGGGAGATTAATAGGTTTAATTATGAATTGATGTATCCTTACCTTCAGAAAGACTATTTTCAGGGAAAATAAAGAGCAAGGTGGAGATATTACCCAAAAAGAGAGATGGATGGCCCCAAAGATGGCAGTAAGAAATATGTTACATTCTCTGAATCTTCTGGTTCAGGGAGTGAGGATGAGGAGTATGCACATGATAATTCCAAAATTGGAGAACAGAGTAATAATGTATTTTTAGAGTTACGGCCAAGAACCAACCAGAGAGCTGGAGGTACAAGAGGGAGGGGTTCACTACAGAGGAACCAACAACAACCGGAATATAAGAGAACAAGAAATCAAAGATATTGGAGGTAGATAAAGCCTCAGTGGTAAATCTATCACAAAGAATTTTGACGAATAGAGAAATAGAAGTGTTAGAAAAGGGTTTGAGTTTTGTCCCAACAGCTTAGGTGGATAGGTTAGAACTGCAGAAGGATGTAAGGGCCTTTTTTAGAAAAGTGAGGTTACAAAAGTATTTTGAGGGACGAGAATTTGCCAGAGATGGGGGAAATATAATATTTCGGGGTTAAAACCTAAATCTAGGTTTACTCCTTCCCTCGCACAGGTAGGAAAAGAAGTAGAGCTATTTGAGACTCTTGTCGAAATGGATATTCAGAGAATTTTATGTAATCCTTTTAAACCTGGGGACAACTTATCAAGTAAACAACAAAAGGCTTTGTGCTCCCTACAAGAAGATGTTAATATTATTATAAAACCTGCGGACAAAGGGGGTGGTGTCGTAATTTTCAACACCTAGGATTATGAAAGAAGAGCTGAGGAGCTCTTGCTGGTGAAATAACATTATCGACAAGTCTCTATGACTTAGGCGGAAATGTTGAAAAAGAAAATTGGAAAAGTGATCAATGAGGGTTTAATGGAGAGCTGGATTTGCGAAGAAGAGGGCGGATTCCTTATGAATGATAATCCTATTATTCCAGCCTTTTATGGATTACCTGAAATCCACAAGAATTTGCTGAATCCACCACTGAGACCAATAATATCATGCACTGGGTCCTTATTGGAACCTCTTAGTAAATATGTAGATTTTTAAAACCCTTGGTCTTAAAACAAAGATCGTATATTGGAGATTCAGCTCATATGACAGCTACAGTGGAGGGTAGGGAGTTCAATAAACATAGGCAATTCCTTATTCCTTTAGATATAGAAGCACTGTATGCAAACATTCCACAGGACGATACGATTGAAGTAATTTGGAATTGCCTGGAGGTAATGGATTTGAGAGGAGCTAATAAGGAATTTATTATGAATTGTGTGACCTTGGTCCTTAAAAATAATTTCTTTCTATTTAAGAATGATCTCTACTTACAGCTCAAAGGGACAAGTATGGGAGCTACCTGTGCTCCAAGTTTGGCCTGTCTCTATGTTTGCGAATTTGAGAACAAACATGTATACAATGAGGAAGCTCCTTTTTTTAAAAACATTTTGACTTGGCATTGGTTCATAGATGACATTTTTTTTATATTGGAAGGATCCCATCTAGGATTAGGTGAATTTCTGTCATGGTTAAATTTAGGCGATACTAACCTAAGATTTACAGCCCATGTGAGTAACTCTGCAGTGGACTTTTTGGATGTCTCTATTAAGGAGAGTGATGGCGTCCTGGAGGTTGAGTTATTTGTAAAACCGACAGATAAAAATACCCTCCTTCATTATTCTAGCTTTCATCCAAAAGCCCAAAGGGATTGCATTTCATTTGGGCAATTTTTGAGACTCAGGAGAAATTGTACCACCCTTGATGATTTTTATAAACATTCCACAGTTCTGAAACAGAAATTAAAGAATAGAGGGTACCCGCATAAATTAATTAGTCATTCCTTTAAGAGAGCTTGTTTTTATAATAGAGAGAGTATGTTTGAAAATGAACGTAGGAATAAGCAACTGGATAGGATTGTATTTGTTAGTCAATTCAATGCCATTAGTAATAAGATAAAGAATGTTATGAATAGAAGTTGACATGTGCTAAATATAGAAGGAGAAACCCCATTAAAGAAACCTATTTATGCGTTTAGAGACAAAACAATTTGAGAAGTAGGTTGGTTCATACCTACAGAGAAGAACATCAAGTGAAACAATTTAACCTGATTGGTGATGAAGTAAAAGGGAACTACATGTGTGGTGACTGTAGTTGCTGTGAGTCATGTACAGAAGAAAAGTTGACTGAATATCGGGGCTTCAAAGTTACTCCAGAAAACATGAATAATTGTCATAGTAAAAACATTGTGTATTCAATTTGATGCCCGTGTGGTTTGGGTTGTGTGAGTGAGACAGGGAGAGAATTGAGGACCCGTGATTGCGAACATAGATCAGCAATTAGAACGAGTAAAATGAATGCACCGCTGGTGGAACACTTTTTAGAGAAGGGACATACAGAGAAAGATCTACTGTGGTTTATTTTAGAGAGAATTTGCCCTAAGAGAAGAGGTGGCAATTGTGAAATATTGAGAAAGAGGCAAGAATTATGGTATATTATTAGGTTGGAGACGGTTAAGAAAGGGCTGAATAGTAAGGAAGACTGGGATAAGGGAATTTACTTTTACTCTTCGAATATTTTTTGATGAGCAAGAGGTGAGGATTATGGCACATTGTTATATTGGGATAGGTTTAGATAAGATTGAAGACACGAGCCCAATGGGACTATGAAGCAATGATTACATGAAATTCCAAGTTTTAGGGTTAGTACATGGATATATAATACAATATGGAGATTATGAGAGTAGGTTACCATGTATAAGCTTTCTTGAACATAATGAGTCAACGGTTTAGTTCGTTATTGAGAATATTTTGATCGGGGGAACTCAAGATGGAGTGTATTTTTACAGTGTAATTGGGGTTAGCGGTGTGGTGTTTTAGTATACAGGAAGTGAATTTCAGGGAAAGGAAACGAGAGTTAGGTCAGGAGGTTTCCTCTGATTGGTGAGTACTGGGGTTAGAACACTCCCCCTTTAGGGATAAAGGAAATGTGAGCAGCAAGGCAGCCTAATGGAGTGAAAAATGAAAGGACGAGGATGTTGGCCCCTGATGCGGGTGAGTGAATATGCATTAGTTAAAATATGGACTATTGAGTATAGACATAAATATCCGTTACTTAATGTATACACAATGTTTATGTATCACCAAGCAGCGTAAATCAGAACTGATATAGGTCGCCGGTTGTTTTGAAGGGTTACATTGCATGGGTTTTTCATAATAATCCAATAGGGTGAGTTCTAAAATATTTTATGTGGAATGGGAAGACCTGGTGTCTAAGTTTAAATAAAGAGGGTTAAACTCGAATGTACAATATTGGTGTTGGATGTGGAAACCGATACCGAGTGAGAAGTTTTATATAATGATTAATCTTGTGGCCTCTTAGCAAGAATGATTTTGGTTATACTTTAATATGGTTTCTGCCCAATATAATACAAAGAATTATGGGCTCGGAAGGTGGTTTATTATGGCTGGGGCAGAGGACTAAGAAATGTGGAGGCATGGAGTTTAGAGTTTTTACACCCCTGTAGGCATAAAAGGTAAAAGTGGACTTACTATTGAAATTTAAAAAGATGCTAATTTAAACCACCCTCATATAGATTAGAGACTGATACCTAATTTGAAGACATTGGATTTTACATATCATTTAAATGAGTCTGAAAAACAAGGGGACTCCTTGGTAAGTCCTATGGACAACATTAGTACTAATATTTAAGGTGTTGTACTATCACTATTAAAGGCTTCTTTTCACCTTATATCCTTAGATTGATTAATTAAGAGTGAAATGAAATAGGCTATGCATGCGATGTTTAATCTTTGTTGCCACCTTTTATGTTTTTATACACACTATTTAAGGGTGAAATAAATGTGGTTATGTGTGTTACATATAAATCACACAGAACAGCATGATATAATGTCTCTGATACAATGAAATGAAAGGAATTATTATGAGACAGGTCCTTAACAGCCTACTGATTGACTGTGTTTTTATTCGTATAGAAATTATTCACTTTTCTGAATATTATGAAGCAAAAGGCAAGACTTGAATAAGGATATGGATTTGTGATGATTTGTTAGTGGGCTGTCTGATTTATGTTGGATGCAGGTGGGTGTGGAGGTTTGACAATGGGAGAAGAGTATATTTGTTCTCTAAAGTTTTTATACAGATAAATGATTGTTTGTAGTGACTTCCTCCATGAGATTCTCAGTATAAAGGAATCGGGATTTCCCTTTTTATATTTTTGTTTATAAGGGATGGGGATTACTAATTGGGATGTATTTGGATTGGAGAGGCTTAGAAACAAAGGGGAAGTGAAGTATATGGGATATTTATGTATTTTTGTTTGTCCCTGTGTAGATCTGAACAGTATACGTTGGAAGCATATTCATTTGTCCTGAAGAAGGTGGTAGAAGAACCCTTATATGACCACCTAAACGCATCAATGCTAATTGGACAGCTGGACCCATAGGAACGGGCTTAAATTTAAATAGGGATTGTGTGCAGAAATTGATTGGCCCCGTACATAGCAAAATTGGGACAGCTTGAAGATAATAGACGAAAACAGATTTCTTTTTTTTGTCTCCCCCATGTGTATGGTGTCTTTTAAATGTTTGGTTTTTATCAAATAATTTTCATGTTTTTTATTTGTTATGGGTAGCATGATTTTGTGAGTTTATGGGATTATTTAATTAAATTAATTATTTTACTGATTCCTTTATTTGAGATTGATCATTGAAGTGATTGATTGGGTGATATAGTATGTGATGTATTTGAGAACAGTCATTGGAGTGAAAGGGTGTGTTGACTAGTTTGTCATTTCCCCCGGGGACTTTTTCTCTTTTCACTGTGTCACGGTGCCCTGTCCCTTTGGGGTGATAGATACAAGAGGTCCCTCTCTCGTTTTGCTGGCACCCTAGAGGTGTATCCAGCATGGAAGTGCAACACTCTTCCTGTATAGCTAATGTTCCCACCTGTCCTGGTGCCAAATGGGCCTTAGGGCAGGGGGTTGTCTCTCCCAGGTCTGGGGGAAGTTGAAGGTTGCATACCAAAGGTGACAGTGAATAGACAGATAAGAGGCACTCGTTAAGTAGTCACTTATATAACAATGAGTACAGCGATTCATATCTGCTGGACTCACTATAATTGTCCTTTGATAAAGAACACCATGCTATGTGTCTTTAGGATGGTGTTAAATTTGAACAAAATAACTGAAGAGGCGAGGCAGTCTCCAATGCAGTTCCAAAAATTCTTGAACTTTAATGTTAGTGTCCAAATGCAATCCTTTCAGTTACTCAGCAACACAGCCATGAGTCATAGTCTTGATACTTCTTGTTCAAACCCCACAGCCAACACGTGTTTCGTCCAGGGGAAACCCCATCGACTTCATCAGGGCTGAAAATGTTACCAAAATATACCACATAAGCAGATTTGATTGATCACCAAGTACCAAAAAATATATTTTTTGTATGGACCCGTCACCATACCAAAGACGTGGGATGGACAAATGTGAGTTAGTAGTGAGGCAGGTGTTGAAAAGTATGACGCATGCTATAGTGTACATGCCTGTGATAATATCACTGAAATAGACTCAAACTGCAAAAAATTCCCAACAGAAACCAATTAATGTAAGGACAAACCTGTCTCTGTAAATTATGATGTGACAAGACAAAAACGTTTATAAGATAATAGAAAGAAATACTAGAAAATTATTCCTATTCCAAATGGCTACAGTCCCTGCCGGATAACATGTAAAAGTAACACTATTGTGAAGTTCAAAGTAACCTCTATGGCATTAACTTGTAAGGCAAATCAGCCACGAGTCACAATACTTAGGAAAGTATAAACATGAGTCCTCTTATTTGAGAGCTACGAAGGCGCTCCTCTCCAAAGTCACCTCCCCAATCTGCTGAATGATACGTATAGTAAATACTTCGTAATGCTTCCAATTGTATGGCTCTTTGAATAGTAATTAGCATATCAAGACTGCGGCCAAAGTCATAGCGTTATTAACAGAATGGCCGATGACAAAGCCAACCAATAAAACCCACCTGTGAAAAGATGCCGAACGATCTATCGTTAAACCAACATTCATTATGTTCCCAAGTACGCAAACGAAAACGCGTCCCGTAGCGAGTTTATCGTCTCAACTATGGTAATAAAGAAAGGACTGTGTACTCGCCTCTGTAACCAACACGATGCCTAACACGGCATGTGAAGAACACAGTGTAATAGAAATGGGATTAATCCATACGAAACGCCGCCATATTGGAAAGAGCATTATGTATGTTCGATAGCACGTTAATAATAAAGACATAGATAAAAGACTGGGTAAACTCCTGTAAATACCTGTATTGTGTGCTACTCTGTCAAATATGACTTAATGTTAATATAATAAATGTACCTTTCTTAATAATAAAGGACTGTTGCCATTTGGTAAGGGTCTGGCATTCACCCAAAAAGTGTGAGACTTTGTGTTATTACTCATGCATCCATCAACACTTAGACAGAATTACAAAAAATAACCGATAACGAAAAAAAAAGGTGACCGTGACTTTGAAATTCCCTGGCCTTGGTATGTAAATTTACTAACAATCCCGGTGGTGCAGGTGATAACACCTCCTGCCAGAGCAGGCATTGTTTCTGACCTCGGAGACCAGAGGCTCTCACCTCCAGTGGGTCAGAAACTCTTCTGTGGTGGCAGGTTGATCGATACCAGCCAGCCAACACACTGGAGGACTAGAAAGTTTTAGGGGGCACCTCTAAGGTGCCCTTTGGGTGCACGTCATAACAAATCTAATACTGGCATCAGTATGTATTTGTTAAGGTGAGGTGTTTGATAACAAACATAATTTTTAGGTTGAGCATTAGCGTTCGGCCTACTGTATACTAAAGTATACAATAGAGTGAGTTTCAGCGTATGGATTTGTTGGTTGCAGTGTCCTCAAAAATCCTTGCTTGCTAGTGGTCAGTTCTGCCTCTTTGTCCTGCCTTTTTTCAATTTGGGAGCAGCACAAAGTACTGTGTAATTATACTATGTCCTGTTTATCTCTTCTGAAGGGGACTTTTTCTTTCAGTATTGGCCTGTTTGTCTTGCACTGTGGGTGTGTGTTCAGTCCCTCCTCCCCACCAGCTCCGTCTGTAAACATAAACCAACATCAGAGGGGGGCTTTACCAGGGCCAGCTCGCTCTTGCGCTCTTCCTCTTGTTATTTTCAGTCTGTGTGGCAATAAAAGTCCAGTCAGTAATTTACAGCGCTCTGAGCTCTAACTCGAGCAAATACGAGACTATTGCATTCCAAATGCTTGTTCTTTTTCTTTCCGCTTTCTCCTCGCTTGGGCTTTTGTTCTTGTAAGCTTGAAATAGTTGGGATCAGCATTTGTAAGGCACTTGTAATTTTTGGTTTCACCATTGTTGAGATCGGCTTATTTTTTGTAGGCACAGGTAGAGCTGACGCCGAGACTCGACCCCGGTTCCCCAGTGCCACAGTTGACAGCTCTGTATGTTACGCCACATCCTCTCACTTGTTATTTTAGGGTCCAAGTGTTGCTTTAAAGGGTCAGGCTCTGGTGAAAACCTACGGAGGTCTGTTAATGTTTCTGAAATGGCTGCTGTTCGTGGCCAGACGCTTTTGGAATTTCCTTTTTGTCTGGAAAAGTGGCAGCTGGGCTTGGGGTCAGGACAGGGCCGCTATGGCACATACCCTGGGGGCAGGGTCGCCCTGACACTCATCTGGGTTATAAAAGCATTTCACAGGAGCGCTCAATGTAGTCAGCTTGTTCCAGCTCAGAATTCTGTAAACAAACTGTAATGGTGTTTGGTGCCTGACAAAGCAACATAGATTGCCATCTTACACTTTCAATCATGTGATTTTTTATGATGGCCAAAAAAATGTTTGAACACCTTTGTATGTGCTTCACATACAGTTCTGGGAGACACAGACTGATGGATAAATCAATTGTGATTAAAAGAGTAAATTGTAGTACCGCATCTTTTCAGAATAACTTGATGTCAATATTTTTCTGCATCTTTGTATGCCCCTAACTTCGTGATGTCATGAAGTCGGTGTTGTTTTTTTTTTACTTCCCCACTGCATGTCTAACGGTTGGACCAACATCGCCCCGGATCACAGCAGCCCCTTCTGAGTCAAACCTCAGCTGCACACTGACAATGACAAGAGTTGTTATGCTGTTTTTTCAACTTCCGTGGGCCGATTTACCAAACATAAACGTGAACAGGATAGGAAGTGGCTGGAGTAGGGAGATGGCTCAGTGTGAGCCGCCCTAACTCACGCACGCCGCGTCTTCTTAGAGACACACAGACAGATCCCAGTGCTGCTGCAAAGTCTCAGACTGCTGCTGGATAACCTTTATCCTACTTTCACAGTGCCCTATAAACTATTCAAACTTCACCAACCACTCGCAGACTCCTTGTCCCTAATCACATGGCTTAAAAGATCAAATGTGTACTTTAAAAAAAAATACGGCTATCTTAAGCACACAAACTGCTTGTAATGCCTCAGATGTGTGTATATTTTCTGCAGTGTAATTAACACACTTTTAAAGAAACTAATATTAATGTGTTCTTTACTGGAAAGCTTCACAAATTAATTCAGTGGTTTGTACATTACACCCTCTTTATTACTTTGCCACATTATATACTTTCACTGTTGACTGTTTCTGTAAAAAGGACTTCATAAAAACTAAGAAAACAGAATTCCTTCATACAAACAAAATGGACCACTTCAACAGTGTTTTTTTGGCCGTCGTCTCCTTCTTTTAGCTGCTTGCCACTGTCATGGTTGCTGGTTGCCCCCACTGTTGATGTAGCTTGCTCATGTGTTTCTTACTGCTTGCCCATTCTATGTTGTGGGCCCTTGGACTGTCCCACCCACCCCTGTCCCCCTCTCGTTGCTTGCACTACTATGAATGTTAACCTAAAGGGAGCTCCTTTTTATCAGCATTGGCAGGATGAGATGCCAGGTCAGGACCTATGTCCTTTAATAATTCACACGTGTCTAACATATACACTCTACTTTCATGGGCCCTTTCCTAACTTCAAGACCTGTTGCTTCTTTTCCGCATTGACAAGCAAATCCAAGAGCCACAATTCAACACACACAATTTCACTCCAATCCACGTGCATCCACTCTACTCCAAACCAAATCACACGGGTAAAAGACAATGTCATTTACAAAGCCAATAGCTCTAACTCTCGCAAATGCGAGACCGATTGCATTGCAAATGCTTGTTTTCCATGCAGCCATGATGTAGCTGGGTCACTTGTGCTGACCAGTGTACAGTACATGCTTTAAGATGTCTGCTGAGTCACTTGCAATGTCTATGGAATAGAACTAGACATCAGAGGGGCATATCCGCTCATGCAGATATGTAATGCACCCTGCCTTCGGGCTCATAAGGCCTGCTGTGGGCGTGACTTAATATAATGCATGCAGTGACTTTGGCATTGCACACAATGAGTGTGCCATGTTGTGTTTTCACTTGGGGTTTGCACCCTGACACGCAGTCTCCAATGGCAGACTGTGTGCAATTTGTGTATGGGTCCCTTAGGGTGGCATAAGATATGCTGCAGCCCTTAGAGATTCCCTTAGGGTGGCATAAGATATGCTGCAGCCCTTAGAGAGCCTCTTTAGTACCCAGGCCCTAGGTACCAGGGGTACCATTTACTAGGGACCTACAGGGGTGCAAACGTCCTGTGCCAATTGTAAACAATTAGATATACCTTGCTTTTAAGGAAAGAGCACTGGGCCTGAGGTCTGTTTAGCCGGCCTCAGTGCACTGTCAGAGCCAAAAATCAGCATGGAGTAGTTCTAAAAGAGGGCAGAAAAGTGGGGGGCATCTGCAAAGGAGCCAATTTTTCTACAAATTATCAAACATATTTAATTGTTAAGTATGATGGCTAATTCTGTAGATGGGTGAATAAGCTTTTGCACTTTTCACATTGTTTTCCTATGTGAGCATGCCTTTACTAGACCTTTTGGTTCTGGTTTACTTGGACATTTACTTCACTGGGTACCGCTCCCAGTGTGGTGTGGGACACCACCATTTTTGTCGGACATCTGGTTGTAACCGGGAATTTGTGGACATTGCTAATTAATTATGTTCAGGGGCAGATTTATGAAAAGTGGCGATGTGCCTAGTGCAATGCCACTTTTCTTGCAGTCCTTAGCAGTCCCCTAACACCATAAAATACGGGGCACCATGGCAGTAGTCAGGGGGACTAGTGTCATAATTTTTTACGCTAGTCCGGCGCTTTTCAAGATTAGTGTAAAAAATTATTATGCTAATCCTGCAAAGTATCATTGTACACTGAGTGCTCTGGGACAGCTAGGTTGTCCTTGGTCCTTAGTTAGGGACACCTTAATTCCAAAGACTGGGTAACTCACTATTCTCAGTTAGCTCAAAGGCAATGACAACAACAATGTTCACATGATGTTGTGCGGCATAATTTTAAAATGGAAGACAGTACATTTTGGGCCATATGTATGAAAACTGGAGCTTGCGAATCGCAAATAGCGATGTTTAAGAAATCGCTATTTCTGAGTCGCAATTGGCCATGTAACAATATTGAGATTCGGAAATAGCAATTTCTTAAAAATCGCTATTTGTGATTTGCGAGGCCCATTTACCGAATCACAAATTGCATTATCGCAAATTGAGATTTTTTTGCGATTCGGTAAAAAATCCTAAAATGCGAGAAAGTTCGAGAATGCACACCTGGAGGAGCCTGATGACATCACCAGCAGGAAATGAGTCATCCCGGGCAGTTTCAGGTGCCACACCCAAACCAGCATCCTGAGAGAGAGCAGCCCAGCCACACAGAGCAGCACTCAGAAGGAGCAAGAACACCTGAGCCAGGATGGATACCCTAGGCCAAGCACAGGAGAAGGGTGAAAGGAAGCGCAAGCTGAAATTCAGCTAGCAGGAGCTTGAGGTACTAACTGAGGAGGTGGTGAGGAGCCATGACCGCCTGTTTGGAAAAAGCTCACTCCAGGTGCCTGAGAGTGAAAAGAGGAGACTGTGGCTGGACATACAGTTCAAGATCTGCGCTATTGGAGTGGCACAGCGCTCCATTGAAGAGATAAGAAAAAGGTGGTATGGCCTGCAGTCCTGTGCAAAGGAGAGGGTGGCAAGGAGACTTGCGGAGGCCAGGGGTACAGAAGGCGGTCCAGCCACAGAGGCACCATCAACATCATTGGAGGACCTAGTGGAGTCCACACTCCTCCCTGAAGCTGTGACTGGGGTCACAGAGATCGACACCTCCGGCACACCGAGTACCAGCCAAGGTAAGTGCAATATTGTTTTTTAACCCTATATGTGTATGCACAAAAGCCCCTTAGGAATTAGCAATAATGTGAAACAGTGTGAGAAGTAGTTCAGTCCACGTCTTAGAAGCAGCACTACAATGCATTATGGGAGTGGCAGTCCACAACCTAGAACTGAAAGTAGCACAACAATGTATTTAAGTATAGTGACACCCAAAGTAACACAACACACACAACACCGTGTAGAGCAGTACCTGTACCTTTATTGCCAGAAATGTAACATACAGAACTGACATGCTGCATATTGTTGTTGCAGGTGGGCCAGGCCCAGAAGCAACAGCATCTGCATGTGTAGGAGAGACAGACACCCATCTGCCCTCAGATTCGAACACCAGTGGGTCCCTCCACATGTCGACTGGACGACGCAGGCCCAGGGCACTGCCAGAGCTCAGCAACGACTCTGATGAGCAGCAGGAAGTGCCAAGCACACCATCAGCACCAGACAGGCGCAGCCAGATTCCAGAGGGCAGGTGTCATCCAACCACAGCACCACGCAGGATTGCGACAGAGTCAAGGGCACAGCAGCATGAGTCAGGTGAGGACCCTCCTTATTCAGTGGCCTGGAAGCTGCTATGTTGCAGCAGCATCGTCTGCAAAATACGCGGATCCTTGCATTAGACAGAAACCTGCGCAAACACAACCGCAACATGATGGGCCTGCATCGCCAACTTGACTCACTCAATAGTAATATTGTACAGCTGCGTGAGGGACAGGTGCAGGCATCACAGGACACCAGGGACCTTACAAGTGCTGTCTGTGAACTCTGCCAGGAGCTGCGCCATGAGAGGGTGAGCCAGCGCAGACAGGAGTGCAGATTCCGTACAATGTTTGGCAGCTTCTGCCGTTCCTCTAACAGGATGGCAAATTCAACAGCATTGATTGCCCGTCGCGCAGTGGCTGCGCAAGTGGAGGCAGCACACAGCAGCAGGGACGTTGTCAATGGACTTGTGCAGATCACAAATGTGATTGAACATATTATGGGACCAAGATCAGCCACTCCGAGTGAGCTAATACTGGGGGACACTGAGGACAGTTCCAGCCTCAGCAGTGTTGCCGTACCAGCAGCGGACACCAGACGGCGCAGTGCCAGGCACAGCACTGCCACTGAGGGTGAAAATAGAGGTGCCAGTGATGTAACTGGGCACCCGAGTGGTGTGCGTGGTAGAAAAAAAATGACTCTTGCTGCCATTGGACTGCTGTTGACACTATGAAGAAATAGTGCATAACTCTGGTTATTCATTGGTTTGCGTTTGTCACATCACCTGTTTTTTTTCTTACTCACACATACATTACCTGACGTAAGGTAATACATTTATTTCACTACAGGTACAGTTGTCAGAGGATTTGTGTCATTAATACTCACGTCTGAATTGGTTGTGTGTGATGTCGGCACGCCTTTGCCTTCCCTCTGCTGCTGGTCCTGTCTGCTGGCTGTAGAGGTGGTATGGGATTGTCATCCTCATCTGATTCAGTATCACTGATTTCTACAGGTATGCCCCTGGTTGTAGCTATATTGTGCAGGATTGCACAAGTAGCCACTATTCTACATGTTGTCTCTGGACTGTACTGTAGTGCCCCTCCACTTTTGTGGAGGCAACGGAAGCGACTCTTCAGCAGTCCAAATGTGCGCTCCACCACGTTGTGGGTTGCCCTGTGTGCTGCATTGTATCTCCGTTCAGCTGGTGTTGTAGGATTGAGGTAGGGCGTCATCATGTAGGTGCGCACTGCGGTGTGATGAGTAACTGAGCCATCTGACATGGGTACGCCATCTATGCACCAGTGTACAGAGGGACATTACCTAGTAGATATCCTTCACCAAACTCCCCAGATAGCAGTCTTGTGTGAATCCCGCTGTGGCGAAAGATGTAAGAATCATGTGTGCTCCCTGGGTACCTGGCCAAGAGATCAGTAATGATGTAGGAGGCATTGCATATCACCTGTATGTTCATGGAATGTTGGTATTTCCTGTTGCGGTACACATACTCTGTGGCTGATGGTGGACAGATTGCCACATGTGTGCCATCTATTGCACCTAGGACATGGGGGAACTGTGCTATCTGGTAAAACTCTATTTTTGTCTCCTCTAATTCCTGTGGGGTGTGGGGGAATCTGATGTACTGGTGTAGTTTGCTCAGCATGGCGTTGATGAATGCATTGAAAAATCTGGAGAGGGTTCTCCGTGTGACTCCTCCAGCTGCTGCTATGACCCCTTGATAGCTCCCTGAGGCGAGTAGGTGGAGGGAGCATAATACCTGCACATGGGTGGGTATGCTGTGAGTCCTTAGTGTTCTGTGCTGCAGTATGGGTTGTAGGTCAGATATCAGATCAAGGCCCATATTTATACTTTTTGATGCTAAACTGCGCTAACGCAGTTTAGCGTCAAAAAATTTAGCACCGTCTAACGCCATTCTGAAGCGCCATGCGGGCGCCGTATTTATGGAATGGCGTTAGCCGGCGCTAGCAGACCGGCGCTGCCTGGTGTGCGTGGAAAAAAACCACGTAGACCAGGCAGCGCCGGCGTAGGGGGAAAATGGCGTTAGGGCGTCTTAAAATGGGGCAAGTCAGGTTGAGGCAAAAAAATCGCCTCAACCCGATTTGCGCCATTATTTTCGACGCCCAGACGCCATTTAAATGACTCCTGTCTTGGTAAAGACATGAGTCATGCCCCCTTGCCCAATGGCCATGCCCAGGGGACTTATGTCCCCTGGGCATGGTCATTGGGCATAGTGGCATGTAGGGGGGCACAAATAAGGCCCCCCTATGCCACCCAAAAAAAAATAAAAAATATAAAAAATTATACTTACCTGAACTTACCTGAATGTCCCTGGGGTGGGTCCCTCCATCCTTGGGTGTCCTCCTGGGGTGGGCAGGGGTGGCAGGGGGGGTCCCTGGGGGCAGGGGAGGGCACCTGTGGGCTCATTTTGAGCCCACAGGCCCCTTAACGCCTACCCTGACCCAGGCGTTAAATAGTGGCGCAAATGCGGGGTTTTTTGACCCGCCACCTCCCGGGCGTGACTTTTGCCCGGGAGTATAAATACGACATTTTTTTAGACGGGAACGCCTTCCTTGCATCTCATTAACGCAAGGAAGGCGTTCACGCAAAAAAATGACGCTATTTGCCCATACTTTGGCGCTAGACGCGTCTAACGCCAAAGTATAAATATGGCGTTAGTTTTGCGCCGAATTTGCGTCGAAAAAAACGACGCTAATTCGGCGCAAACGGAGTATAAATACGGGCCCAAGTATCATGGCTGAGTTCAACCTATACCTCTCATATATTTCCTCCTCTGTCAGGTCAAAAAGTGTAATGCGCACTCTGAAAATGGGCTCCTGTCTCCTCCTCCCTTTCCTCAAACCTGCCAAGATCCTCATCCTCCTCGCCATGACGTAGAGTGCAGCCATTGTGGAAAAGAGTCTGAGGCATTCTGGGCCTCTTTATATAGGTTGCACCTGGTTACCACCTGGTTTCAGTTCATGGTATTTTGCATGTGCAAAATGCCATTCTGCGAAAAATCGCAATTTGCGATTTTTTGATGCATTTCTTTGCGACTTGTATTTTGAGAATCACAATTTGCGCCTCGCAATTTCCTACTGTAAATACCGAATCGCAAAATGCGACTCGCAAGACCAGGTCGCAACGCAAAAAATCGCAATTTTTGCGATTTCTTATTTGTGGTCTGCAAATGCCTTTCATGCATCGCAGACCACTATTCGCACTCACAAACGGCCAAATATTGTGATTTGCACCGTTTGCAAGTGCAAAAAAATGTCATACTTCTGGCCCTTTGAGTTGTCTTAGCACAAGCTGGATTTCAAACACGTTGAAAGCTTAGAGAGGGTTCTATTCTATTCTGATCCGGCTCAGCTATTGAAAGCACACTGGGGCACAGATGCGCAGACATTGCAGGTACGCTGACAAGCTCTTGCACTTTACTTACTTGCTGCTATATTTACTTGTGTTGTACCTAAAATTGAATTGAAACTTTTACAATGTTTGTTGGGGGTGGAGGGCAGTTGCTGTTTTAACCCTCTTTTAGGGAGTAGGTCGAGTACTGTGCCACTACCTGTTTTCGTCATGGTGACAACTAGAGTCGCCATTTTTGTTCATCGCTCTTACTGTAAGGTCTGGCTGGGCTATTAAAAGCACACTGGGGCACTGATGTGCAGACATCACAGGAGCACTGGCAGGCTCTTGTACTTTATTCACTTGCGGCTATTTGTAATTGCTTTTTTACCTAAAATTTACTGAAAATGTTACTGTGCTTGTTGGGGGGGGGGACGGCAGGAGCCATTTTTCCTCACTTTGAGGAGTAGGTTGAGTTCAGTGCCACTTCCTATTTTCATCATGATGAAAACTAGAGCTTCCATCTTTGGTTAGTGCTCTAGTTGTCAGGTGCGGCCCAGTTATTAAAAGCACACTGGGGAACAGACGAGCAGCGGGCGAGCCACTGGCGCACCGAAGGCACGCTAAAGGCAAGCCCGTTGGTGCCCATCTGCGTCTGGACAGAGCCAGAGGCTGTAAACTCTGTCTGTGTTCCCATTATGCTACAAGTCTACACAACAGGGGAACTTCTTCAATTCAGCCAGCCAGCGGGAAAGAATTGCATGCATGCCATAGATCCGCATAAGGCACCCTTCATTTGCCAGGAATGCAATATTGATGTGGGGGCTTTAAACCTACACAAACAAAGAGGGAGTAGGAGGTTGTGGGGCTGGGTTTGTCCTCCTTATAGCCTATATAACATTACAAAAGAGGCCAAGCTTCAGATCCCAGGGAAGTGAGCATTAGGTACAGAGCAGGAGTGTCACTTTGAGGAAGGTGTGACTACAAACACACACCCCTCCCGAAGGAGCTATGATATGAAAATAAAAATACTACCGAGTATCAATGACGGACACCATAAATGAGAGGTATCATCTTATGACACCACATTAATAAGGTGAATTGCACCATATCACAGAGCATGTATTATTTATGATTTCATTAGAGGTAGTCAAAAAAGGAATGGCACCAGAGAGTCCACCTTGGTCCTGAAGAAGAGCCTATGGGTAAAGTTCTGAAATATGTAGACTAGCAAATCGGGTACATTACAAGCCCCACTTCTGCAGCCCCTTTTTAATCATACCGCCTCCAAGAGGCCTATTAAATCATTGGAATTTCTAGGAGACATGTATTTCAACTCACCCAAGACCCACCACTCCAGTCTCTCCTGTCATTCAACTGGGACAAGACTACATCAGTGCTCCCACGTATCCCGTAGATCGTAGTACGCCCCGCTCCATAGCGTATTGGGAAGAAACCAATGATGAAACATTCCACCAAGGGGTAACCCTGGTGGGTGAAGGTTTTTCTAACAGGAAAATCCTTTTGTCTGTCCATCCTGTGGTAGTTCTTTTAGCTTAGCTTTAAACCTTCACCATACGGACCCAAGACCAGCAAAAAATATGCATGATAGTCACAAGTTGCACATGTATCTGCTCAACTGCAGGTTATTGCTGTGATATAGCTCAGAGTTGTCTGGGGCAGCTACTTGTTAGGTACATCTTAGTCCCAAAGACTGCGACAGCTCATAATTCTCAGAGCAAAGATAACAACAATGACGACATAGTGTAGTGCAGCGTAATTTCAAAACAGAAGACAGTACACTTTTGGTTATCTTATCACAAACTTAATTTCAAACACATTGAAACCTTAGAAAAGGTTCTATTCTATTCTGTCAGGCCAGCAGACTCTTAAAAGCACAACGTGGTGATGTGCAGACATTGCAGGTGCGCTGACAAGATCTTGCACTTTATTCACTTAAAGCCATTTTTAGTTGCCTTTTTTTACCTAAAATTGAATGACACTTTTACAGTGTTTGTTGGGCCAGAGAACAGTGGCCATTTTTACTCCCTTTTAGGAAGTAGGCTATGTACAGTGCCACTTCCTGTTTTCACCTTTGTGACAACTAGAGATGCTATCTTTGTTCAGCGCTCTAGTTGTCAGGTCCAGCCAGGCTGATAAAAGCACACCGGGGCATGGAGGCACAGGCATCGCAGGTGCGATGACAAGCTCCTGTACTTTATTCACTTACTGCTATTTTTAATTGCTTTTTTTTAACCTAAAATTGACTGAAACTTTTACTGTGTTTTCTGGGGCGGAGGGCAGGGGCCATTTTTACTCACTTTCAGGAGTAGACCGAGTTCAGTGCCACTTCTTGTTTTCACTGTGGTGACAACTAGAGTTGCCATTTTTGCTCAGCACAATAGTTGTCAGGTCTGTCTCAGCTACTTAAAGCACACTGGGGTGCAGATGTGCACTGGGCACGCCGCTGGCACACTGAAGGCAAACAAAAGGCAAGCTCGTCTGTGCCCTTCTGCGTCTGGCCAGAGGCCATAAACTTTGCCTGTGTTCCCATCATGCAGCAATTCTACACCGTGAGGGAACTTCTTCAGTTCAACTATAAAGGCGGGTAAGAATTGCATGCATGTCATAGATCTGCATAAGGCACCCTTGATTTGCAAAGATAGCAATCTTAATGTGGCTTTTATTCTACACCATATGGACCCTAGACCAGCAAAAAAACATGCTTGATAGTCACAAGTACAGTATGTATCTGCTCAACTGTGGGTCATTGTCAAAACATAGCTCAGAGCTATTCAACTTCTTAGAAGATAAGAAACCTGAAGCTTTGTTTCTCACAAAGACATGGCTTAGAGAGGACTCTGCCAGACATAGTGATGTCCCTCCCTCAGGGCTACTCTATCAAAAGTTGCAATAGAGCGTCCATAAGAGGCGGAGGTGTAGTCATAATTTTCAAAGATGAGTTAAAGGGGACTTTGTCACCCATTAATATCCCGAGGAGTGAGAGCCTGCGCTTCTCAACTGAGCTCTTCCCCATTTTCACCTTCTTAGATTCACTGATGTATCGGCTCCCTGGGGCAGCCTCTCAATTTATTCAAGAACTACCCAACATAGTCACGGAATGTAGTCTGCAGAAAGCCAACATTACACTGTTGGGGGACCTAAGCATACACTTTAAGGATGACAGCTGTGACAATGCTACAATACTAGCTCAAGATCTGGCAGATATGCAATTAACTCAACTAGTTAAGCGACCAACCCACAGAATAGGTCACCTACTTGACCCTATCTTTACTAAGCCAAAAAAATGGAAAGCATATGGAGGAAAACATACGATGAACCTTGTAAATAAATCCATAGGAAAGCGACAAAAAATACCAATATGCCATAAGACAGGCAAGGCTTTTGTATTTTGTGCTAAGATAGGAAACTCCCCAACTCGAACAAGGAATTATCTAAGGTGGTGAATAGCCTAATGAAGCCACCCATGAGCTATTCAGGCCCTCCACCTTCTGAAGCATGCTGCAATATGTTTACACATTTCTTCCCCAACAAAGTAAATAAAATCCTCTGCTAGCTGCCACAAAATCTGGATCCTAATCAGTCCCCACACGTGGGTTCTCCGACCCGGGCCAAAATTACTGTTTCCGGCCATAAAAAGGATGCCACTGAAGAAAACTTAAAGGCCATAAAATCAGGTTTGCTGCTTGATCCTGCACCCTGACATATTAAGGAAAGAGAGCAATGCAGTCCTGCCCATCTTAATGGGCATTTTTAATCCTTCCTTGGATAGTGGTAATGCCTCTTTGCGTGGAAACACACAATAGTGAAACCCTTACTGAAAAATCCATGGCAGGCCATTATGTGCCAAAAATTATAGACCTATCTCCTTACTCCAGTTTGGGATCAAACCCTTCGAAAACTATGTGAACAAACACCTCTCCTTCTATCTGGAGACACAGGCCATCCTGCTTCCAACCCCAACAGGTTTCCGACCGAGCAGTACTACCGAACTGCCTTGCTGGCAGCCCCAGAAGAACTTAGGTCAATCTTGGATCAAGGCAGCGCAGCATCTATAATACTAGACTTGTGTGCGGCACTTAATACCATCTCCCATCCTGTCCTTATTCAGAGGATGAAGGAGGCTGGAATTTCCGGGGCTGCACTAAAATGAATAGTAGCTGTCCTGGAAGATAGGAGCTTCCAAGCATGCAAAGAAGCCCTGTTTTCTGACAGTCAACTATTAAAATGGGGTCCCACAGGGCTCTTCTCTTAGCCCCACGTGATTTAATCTTTATGTGCTCCCCTTAGCTGAAATTGTGAAATTGTGCAAGCACACGGCCTTACACTAGTATTCTACGGAGATGACACCTAGATTGTCATATCTCTTACTCCAGAAATAGAAAAACCCTTCAACCAACTGAACGGTCTAAAACAGGTAACAGACTGGATATCCACAAGTAACCTAAAATTGAACGGCAAAAAGACAGAAGTATTAGTCGTCTGAAACAATCCTTCACTGTGGATGGAACTTTTGTGGCTGGGCTACTTTGGGGCGCATCCCCCACCCGTTCCAGCAGTTAAAAGCCTGGGCTTCTGAGTTGGCAACAAATGCTTCATTGAAACTCAAGCCATGAAACTAGCTGGGAGCTACTTCGGAATTTAAGAACCTTAAGAAAATTGCTGCGCTGTCTGCTCTTCTCCGAGGAGAGTGGTTGTGCAGGGACTGGTTAATTCCTGCTTAAATTATAGAAATTGCCTTCATCTGGGAAGTCCCAAGTCTGTGAGAAAAGACTATAAGTTGTACAGAACGCGGCAGTCCAAATCCTTCTAAAAATCCATAAGCACCAGTTGGACACACTTGCGTTAGTCGCCTTGCACTAGTTACAGGTGCAGAAAATAATCCACTTTAAGCAGTGCTTTAAATGGGCCGGTGCTGTCTGGTACGGAGTACCAGCACTTTTTTTATTTTTTGAGGGAGAGTACCTGCACTTCTCAAGAAATACGTAATACTTTTAATTAGAGAGTACCGGCACTTCTCGGAAATAAGCAGGTACCTACACTTCTATTTTTCCATGTCAAGCATTGACTTTAAGGCACTATGCTTTGGCCATCAAGCTATACACGGAAGAGGCCCACAGCTCATACAGTGACTACTCAACCCTTACATTCCAAGGAGGTATTTGCAGTCCGGGAATCTAAGGTTGCTGACAGTCCCTAGGATAAATAAGGCAAGAAGTGGGGGTAGCTCCTTTGCCTAACTATCTCACAAACATTGGAATGTCCTCCCTGCTGTCCCTAGAATGAACCAGTCTGAATCCATCTTTAGAAAGCATCTAAAAACTCATATATTTCAATCATGTATCACCTACCTTCCAGTGCATTTGAGCTACCTGGCAGAAGTGTTGTCTTCAGCACTGGGAGGCCCTCTGGGTAGCAAAGTGTTATACAAGTACTCCAGAAAAGAACAGAATAGACTGGAGTTTAATAGAATTGGTTCAAATAGCGTGTTTCATTTCTGGGCTTTTTTTTTTTAATTCTGCGCAAAGAGGTTTATCTTGTACTCGTCATTAGTAAAGCACCATTGACCTGGAATTTTAGTCACATCAGAGCATTATATATTAAGCCCAAAATCCCATTTATCAGCAATCGGGTCCAGTAGAAACAATCACATGCCATGAATTAATTAATATAGAAAAACACGCTGACATTTAGAGCAAACCTTTTACATCTCCTGATTTACGAATGATGTTTTTTTAATTAAGCCACTAGAGGGCAGCAAATGAATTTCGGAGCATCAGATCTCAGTCTTAGCACAGGTTCACTGAAGTAAATCGAAGAGAAAACGTCGCTTGAAATTCGACGAACAACAAAGGCACAAAATGATATATATAAAATCATTACCCTGGGCACAGTGGTGCTTTTTCGCTGGTTTCACTTAAACACAAGTTCGTCCGTGGCTTTCATACTCATCATTAAAGCTTTTAGCAAAGAGTATATTGAAGTCAATGATGCGCCTATTGTCTGACGGTGAAAGCGAAGGGACCCCACGCTGGGCAAAGAGTGTGCGCGCAGTTACTTCCCTGGTGAGGAACCTGCGTAAAAGCTTTGTATGAGACCAGTGTGGCATCCAGACCATCAAAGGTATACCTTAGGCGCAGGCGCCGGTGGAAGCAGGTAAGTGCGGGGAGAGAGTCAGTGCAGAATTGGTCACGTAGCGGGAACCGCGGTTGAATGAGTCTTGGAGTCGGCTCAACATCCTGTGATTTCCGGGCAAATAATAGAATCTCCCCGTGCTTAAATGAATCCACCTTGCGTAATGTAATTGGCGCTCCAATACGTTTGGGACGAGTTCGCGCAACAAAAAACTGTATAAAAGTAAGCAAGGCAATTTCACCTAAAATATAGACAAATTAAAACGTTTACTTTGGCAAAGCGTTGTCTTTGTTGATCTGTAGTTAGAGACAGTGCTTGAAATGGAAAAATAGAAGTGCAGGTACTCTGTACCAGAGTACCTGCTTGTTTCTGAGAAGTGCCGGTACTCTCCAATTAAAAGTATTACGTTTTTCTTGAGAAGGGCAGGTACTCTCCCTCTCATAATAAAAAAAAGTGCCGGACAATACCAGCCAATTTAAAGCACTGGTTAGAGCTACAGAACACAAAGGTTGCGAGTTGTTCTCTGGCATGCGTACAGTAACTTAAAGGACTTGATATCCGTAAGTCTCTGCCTTGATATTGTTTTTAACTCGAGACACCTAGGTTTAGGGCTTTAACTCCACCCTCCCTTCGAGCTGGTGCTCACCTTGGATATCAGATACATGCAATGTATACAATATGTGTACACTACTAGGTGCATCCTTCTGCCACACGTCTTGTAAAATTGACTTAACTTTAATATTTGTTTACAGGTTTAATTCCACATGTAGGTCATTGTAGTGGCCCATGTGCCATGCAAGCTTACTCTTTATCAGTATTTTACGGTTGCACGTTCTGATTTCTGACGCCCAGAGATAAATCAGAATGTCATTTATTATGTAGTGGAATAACACAGTCTTCCAATTTTTGCGGTCTTGCTGCAGACAGCTTCAGCTGCTTGTCGCAGACAGTATTCCTCGACCTCTCGGCTGCCTTTGACACCGTCTGCCACCGAACCCTAATATACCGCCTCTGCTCCACCGGTATCCAAGGACAGGCCCTGGACTGGATCACCTCTTTCCTCTTCAACCGCTCCCAAAGAGTCTACCTCCCACCGTTCCGCTCAGACCCCACCGAGATCATCTGCGGCGTCCCACAAGGCTCCTCGCTCAGCCCGACTCTCTTCAATGTCTACATGAGCCCCCTCGCCGACATCGTATGCAAGCACAACATCAACATCACCTCCTACGCCGACGACACTCAACTGATACTCTCCCTCACCAAGGACCCCACCAGCGCCAAGACCAACCTGCAAGATGGAATGAAAGACATCGCAGAATGGATGAAACTCAGCCGTCTGAAATTGAACTCAGACAAAACGGAAGTCCTCATCCTCGGAAACACCCCTTCCGCCTGGGACGACTCTTGGTGGCCCACAGCCCTTGGCACCGCACCAACCCCCTCAGACCACGCACGCAACCTCGGTTTCATCCTGGACCCACTTCTCACCATGACCAAACAAGTCAACGCCGTATCATCTTCCTGTTTCCTCACCCTCCGCATGCTCTGCAAGATCTTCCGTTGGATCCCCGTCAACACCAGAAAGACTGTGACCCACGCCCTCGTCACGAGCCGCTTGGACTACGGAAACACCCTATACGCAGGAACCACCGCTAAACTCCAGAAACATCTGCAGCGAATACAAAATGCCTCCGCCCGCCTCGTCCTCGACATACCCCGCAACAGCCACATCTCCGCCCACCTGAGACACCTGCACTGGCTTCCCATCAACAAAAGGATCACCTTCCGGCTCCTCACCCACACACACAAAGCCCTCCACAACAAGGGACCCGAATACCTCAACCGTCGCCTCAGTTTCTACACGCCCACCCGTCAACTTCGCTCCGCCAACCTCGCACTCGCCGCCGTCCCTCGCATCCGCCGCACCACGGCAGGTGGGAAATCCTTCTCCTACCTGGCGGCCAAGACATGGAATTCCCTCCCCACCAACCTAAGGACCACCCAGGACCACCTTGCTTTCCGGAGGCAACTCAAGGCCTGGCTCTTCGAGCAGCAGTAACCCCCTCCCCCTAGCGCCTTGAGACCCTCATGGGTGAGTAGCGCGCTTTATAAATGTTTTTGATTTGATTTGATTTAGTTTCCTGCTCTTTATTGGATGTCTTTAATCCCTATTCCTATGTTTGTCTCTCTCCTACAACATTACTTCTTTACTTTTGCATCAGAAGTGATTCGCGGGGCGTGGAAGAAGCAGGGCGGTGCACGCTGGGGTCAGTATAAACATTAAAATAAATTACATTGAAAAAAACCACCTCGCTGCGCCGCTCCTCTCCTCCGTATCGCTGCAGGCACAGGTTCCAGCCTGCCCTGCAGCCAATTTGATGCTACTCAAGCCAGGGACAGGATTGGATGAGAGCGCCCAGCCAGGGTGCTTCCAGGCAGACTGGAAGCCTGTGCCTGCTCTCTCCAGCCCGGCAACTGTGTTGCTGGGCAGGAGAGAGCACACTGCGCATGTGTGTTTGGCCGTCCCGAAACGGCTGACCAAACATACATGCGCACAGAGGGGGAGTTCTGTGCACTCCCCCTCACTGCTCGTCACCCCCATGGCTCCACCCCTTTTAAAGGTTTTGCAACTGACGCTGCTGGTAGGGAGGGGCGGCACTCCTCCGCCCTAATGAAGGAGCCGCCCCTGTTTAGCTTTTAGTTGACTGATTTGTGCCCTTACACTGCTGGTGTGATGGAACTATTTTCTTTTTTTGTTTCATTTCTCATTTCATGAATGCATGTCCCTTGCTTTCCATATATTTTATGTGCATTTACAGCACATTTGCTTTGTTTTTCTCATCCCCCACCTCTCCTACCTAGTCTCTTTCTCTCATCCCACCTGTAGTGTCTTGAGATTCACATTCTCTGGCTGTTGGTTTCTGAGCACAGCTTGGTACTTCCCATGTGCTTGGGAACAATAGAATTTGTAGTTCATTGCATGAGTAGTAGAGGTGGGCGAATCAACACATTAACAGAAAGAGCTGATCCAGAGACAAGCCAAGGGAATGCGCTCTCTCTAAGAGTCCGTGCACAAGCTTGCCTATATTTGGAATGTAACTTGTGCAACATCATATAATAATGTTAGAAGTGTCTTTAAAATTATAAAAATGTATTTCTTTTACATATGGAAACTTTTCACTTTAGTATCAGATTATATCAGTGTGTTGAGAAGTCTTTATTAAAAATGTTATTAGTACACTAAGAGGTCAGTCATTTGTAATGTGTACCCTCTACGTAGCCTAGGTTCTTTTTATAGACAAAGCAACATTGTAGGCTATTAAAACAAACACAAAAGAGGCTTTTGTTCAGCGCACATCCTGAACTCACATATTAGAAGGTGCTCGTAAATATGGTAATGAAGAAAAAGAGGTTTGATGAAATAAAGTACTTTCCTACCATTAAAAAATGTTATCAAGCAGGGAAGCCAGGATTGATCACCAATTTTCAGATTCACCCTCCGCTATTCAGCCACTAGATGGGTATATCTATCTCTCCCTGATATCAAAGATAAATGGTTTTTCAGTATGAGATTGGAGTGTGGGTGATGGACATAACCCACATTTTATTTTTGGTAGTTTTACATAGGGCAAGTTTTTGCCCAAGGATATAAGAGTGTTTCACAAGAAGCACATTACAATGTTTCTCAAATATTTTTACATAGGAAGATTTGTGTTATTCACAGGTAAGATGCTGAGCAAGGGCCAGCATGCAAACCTGGTTCCCCATTTAGCACAGACTGCAGCTATAGCCACTAGACCACCCTTGAAAGCTAGGCTTGTTTTAGGCTTGATTTGCTAAGCGAACATTGAGCTGAACCAGAACCAGGCTCGAGCATTCAGTGGCTTGCCCACTTCAAAAGAGCAGACATTCATAACTCTGGTGACAAGGCTGTTCCAAGCCTATGTGTTCAATGTCTTCCGCAACCATCCAAAGAAGGGCGTGAGCTCCTAACAACATCAACTTGGCATCATGCTATCCTCTAATAAAGATAAACCAACTATAAAGCTTGTTTTAAGTATGCTGTGCCTCTCTGATGTGCAACCTCCCCCCCCATCATTCTTGTACATACTGAGACACTGTATTTGATTGCCCTTCCAGCTTTTAGTTCCACAGATACCAACAAGCTAGGTTCCAGAGGGTGCAAATTGGTGAAGGAATTTATTTTACATTCATGTGAATGCACCGGGGATTGAGAATTAAAAGCAGTTTCTCTTCCTGCTGATGCATTGTGTTTGACCTGACTAAAAAGACATAGGGGGTTATTCTAACTTTGGAGGAGTGTTAATCCGTCCCAAAAGTGACGGTAAAGTGACGGATATACCACCAGCCGTATTACGAGTTCCATAGGATATAATGGACTCGTAATACGGCTGGTGGTAAATCCGTCACTTTTCCGTCACTTTTGGGACGGATTAACACCTCCTCCAAAGTTAGAATAACCCCCATAATCTTAGAAACCTTGAAAATCTGTGTTCTACCCAAAAAGCATATTGACTATGAAGGGTCCTGACTTCTTTAACAGGAGGCAAGCCAACACGCCTTTTGGAGATTACTTAGAGGGAAGCAGTGTCTAGCTCTCCTTCAGCAAAGTCAGAGAGCAGCAAGCAGCAGGGCAGCAAACAGGAAAGCAGGCCTTCCAGATCAGTAGTCCAGTTGAGTCTTTTAAGCAGCACAGCAGTTCTTCTGGCAGAGTTTCAGTTTCAAGTCCAGTAGCGTCTGATTTGGTGGGGTCAGGGACTCAGTACTTACACCTAAAAGTGCCTGTTACATGGAGGTGACTTTAAAGAAGGATCTTTGAGATGCGCAAGGATCCTTTCCTCCTCAGCCCTGGCTCCAGACTGTCAGTAGGGGGTAATCAGCCTATGTGTTGGACAGAGGACAGTGCCTATTGAAGTGTAAATGTCAGTTCCCCCTCCCGCATCCTGCCCAGGAAGAACTACCAGAATGCAGATGAGTTTCCTGTAACACCCCCTTTCCTGTGTATGTGGCTGTCTAGAGGGAATGCAGAAAGTGTAGCTCTCACCCACCCCAGATGTGTATTGTAGACAGGCTGCAGGCAGACAGAGCTCTAAGAGCCGAGAAATTCCCACTTTCTAAAAGTGGCATTTCTAAAATAGAAATGTTAAATCCGACTTTATCAATAGAGAGGATTTATTATTACCATTCCAATTATATGAAACATGATGCAGCTATTCGTTTCTGATCAGAAATTTCAGTTTAAAACTATGTTAAGAAATTCCCAATGCTGGCCGATGAGAGGTGTAGGCCTCACAGTAGTGATAAATGACTTCAGGAGTTTTTCACTACCAGGACATGTAAAACTTATAAGCATGTCTCTTGCATTTTAGTTACATAGCATCCTGCCCTATTGGCTACCTAGGGTCTAACTTAGGGGTGACATATGCAATAAAAGGGGACTTTAAGGCCCATATTTATACTTTTTTTAGCACCGCATTTGCTTTGTTTTTAGACGCAAAAACTTACAAAATACAATTGTATTTTGTAAGTTTGCGCCGCTTTCGCGTAAAAAAATGACGCAAATGTGGCGCTAAAAGAGTATAAATATGGGCCTAAGTCTTGGCATGGGTGTTTAAATGCCAAGTTGAAGTGGCAGTTAAACTGAACATAAAGCATCTGCAGTGGCAGGACTACTTGCCTGGGTGGCAGAATCAGTGCTGCAGGCCCACTAGTGGTATTTAATTTACAGGCCCTGGGTGTATGGTATTAAACTTTACAAGGGACTTACAAGTAAATTAAATGCGCCAATTAGGTGTAAACCCATGTTACCTTGTTTACAAAAGAAAGTACATGCACTTTGGCACTGGTTAGCATAGGTAAAGTGCTCAAAGTCCTAAAGCCAACAAAACAAGATGAGAAAAAAAGAGAAGGAGGAAGCAAAACATTTGGGGTAACCCTGCCAAAAGGGCCATTTCCAAAAGGAGCAACTTTTCATCAGATGCTTCTTTAGAAGCCTCATATGCTGGAAGACATACTGATGGTGGCGATGACATCACATGCAACAGAATATCAAGCTGAAGTTATTACCAGATGTAAATCACATGCTGTTATTGAAGAGGCCATCAGTTGCATAAATGACACGAAAGTGGCCAAGTGCGAATCCAGCCATATATGCTACAGACTCAGTTTTTTTTTATTCCTCACTCTCAGCTCTGCTCAGCATTGCAGAGCACATGTCATACCTGTAGAAAGACTGTCCATTTTCAAACTCTATGAAGAAGCAAAAATTTACCCAAAAGTCATTGAAGTAGACCTCTTATTCGCCAAAACACAAGCATGCTGCTATTTTTTTACTGTGTCTCAGAAAAACTATAATCATCACCCAACGCCACACCCTTTGGCAGATGTTTGCCAGAATCAACAAAATTGTTTTCTGTCATAGAGAGCATTCTGACAGACAATAATGGAAAAATATCTGAAGTGGTTCTGGAAATGGACATAAATGGGACAGAAGATCAGTTTCTTATTGATATGAGAGACACCACTAACAATACCAACCCTTTGCCAATGATTGTTGAAAGTGGCCCTGTATGCACTTGTATGTTATTCCTAAAAAAACTTTTATGTTATTCCTAAAAATGTTCTTGTTATGACCAAAATCAGAATCCAAATTCCTGAATATTGAGTACATTAGGTACAGCAGAGCTGCACTATCAAGCAGATTAGGTCGATTTTCCACTTGCATAGTTAAAGATGTAGTGCTTACGTGAACAAAAAACTATTCTTCAGAAACTCACAGCCTCAAAAACCATCTGCATGCTTTAGATAGCAACTTTCCTAGGGTTTTAAATTTCAAGTTGAAGTGCTGCTCACAAAGTTCTCGACCAAGTGTTCCTTTGAGCAGAGACAAGCTGATCACCTCCATCCTTGTAAGCATTGCCCTGCCCATATTGACAGATCCAAATGCAAGAACGTGCTGTATTTCTTGGCTACTGAAAATGTGTTAGTAGATTTTGACTCTGGAGGGATCAGAATTACTATTCACACTACAACCTAAAAACCATTGGAGAAACAGTTAGACTCTGGTGGGGTCATATTTATTATTCCCAGTTCAAAATAAGCAAATTTGAGAAAAGTTTTGGAATTTCGATGGGTGATATTTACCATTCCCATGCTAACCTAAGCGTCAATGGGTAAAGTGCTGGACTCTGAAGGGATCAGAGTCACTGCTCCCACTCAAACCTAAGCAACAGTGAGAAAAGTGTTGGACTCTGGAAGGGCCAGATTTACTATTTACACTCCAACATGAGCAACAGTGGGAGAGCGTTGGATATTACAAGGGTCAGATTTACTGTTTCTACTCTAACCCAAGCAACAGTGGGGAATGCGTTGGATTTTGAATGAGGTGGATTCACTATGCATAAAATAATAAATTAATACAAATATATTATAAATAAATAATTAAATATGCCATAAAATAAAAGAATACAAAAGCCTATTAATTCAATTATAATAAAGCATTCAATTATAATGAAGGCAACATTGCATTTGACTTTGATTTATTAAACACACAATTTACATAACAAAAAAGAACTATTAACCATATGCCCTCACGGAGGGTAACCCGGAAGAGAGGGGTTGAGGAAACTGGTAGCATGGTATTTACACCCCAGGGGGAATGTTTCTTTCTACTAACAACATAAACTTCCCATGGGGTTTGGCTTCACAGCATAATATATGCGAACGAAGGGTTAAACACGGGCTACAGGTGAGGGCTGCCGACACCAAAACTTAGAGGTCAAGCACAGGCAACCCCGTGGAGGAGATGGACGTAAAATAGCCCCACAGCCTGCGAGTTCAAGCGCAAGGAGGGAAGCAATGCATGTGATCATGCAGGAGGTTTCATGCACTGAGACAACTGGGTAGAAGCCACATCTAAAACACACACAGTCAAGAAGGTGAACAGAGCATCAGCAAGATCAGCAGAAGGGCCCTGAAAAAGTCCTATGTGAGAGGACTAAACGCGTTGGCTTTTGCTGTTGTGAATACATGTAATATTGGATAAAGAAAGAGGAAAGCAAGAAAAAAGAATAAAAGAAGATTTGCACAACTATCAACTAAAGAACTGGACATTTTATATTATTGGCTGTGGTGCACTACCTTTGTTCTAAATCATATAAAAATGATTTAAAAGAAATATGTATATATTTAAAAAAACATTTACTAGCCAGCTCCCCTACAAATGTAACAACACACAAAAAACGTATAAAATAAAATCATTACTACACACACACACAGCATACGTAAGATACCCATTAGAATACTAATAATAAATACATATTAATACAGTTAAAACACATTTTGGAATTAATATTTCAATTATTATGCTAAAATATACAAAACATACATATAATGCTTAAAATACTCCTTAATATAAAGGAATACGTATAAATTAGAAACATTAAAGATAGATTATTAAGTACTTAATTTAATAAAAAACATACATAATTTATATATTTAATTAATTTAAAATAAATACTATGGATATATTACAAAAAATCCTAAAATACTTAAAAAAAACAAAAACACACTAATTAAAAATATTATATGCAGTGAAATTAAAATTAAGACATTTATATTATATGCATCAATATTTTCTCCAAAGTTAAATAATTGTATTTTTAACTTCAATATTGTTAGAAATTGGGTTGTTGGTTGACTGGAAGATGATCCCTGGTCAAGCAGCATCCACAATCCAAGTCAGTGTAGGGTAAAGCCAAACTGTAAATGAACTCTTGCTCAACGCTCTGGTATCTTGGCACAGAGCAGTCGGGCTTAACTTAGAGGCAGTGGTAAAATATTTCTGCAACACTTAAAACAGTAAAACAGTGAAAACACCATGCAAAAAGTTTCCACACCAGCTTAGAACCATAGATCATGATTTTATAAATAAAACAAGACCAAAACAACAAGAACCCAGAAAGTAGTCCTGGAGATATTGAATTTCAAAGTCTTAGGTGAAAATTCAGTGAAAAGTTCTGTTAGGGATATCTGGTCAAGCCAGAATGGGACAAAGTCAAAACTTCAGACTGACCGCGATGGAGCACGAGTCAACTACAAGGACCCAGTTAGGCCCGCTGAGCAAATTACCTTAAATCCTGGTTGTGGAGTGTAGTGTGGATCTGTGCCAAAGATGCGGCATGCAGCTGAGGCAATGCGTTGGTTGCAAGGTGTGGTGTGGCTGCAATGTGAGGTCCTGCTGCGTCAACATCAAGGATCCTGTCTATGGGGCTTGTGATGTAAAGGTGATGTCGAAGATGCGTTGCACAGTCAACCCGATGCGCTGATTCCGATGAGGTGTGAAGCTGTGATGCAGAGTTTTGGCATTGTTGATGAAGCTTCTGTCAACAGGAGTTGTGAGGAGCTTCCGCTGGTAAAAGTATCGCACAGTGGTGGTTCTGAGGGAAATGCATCAAATCCAAGATGCAGGATGCTGCAGCGATGTGAGTCTTTTGTGGTGGGTCCATCCATGCAGCAGCAGTGATGCATCAGTTCTGTTCGGGGATGTACTGCTCAGAAGAGAGGATGCATTGTTTCCACTAGCAAGCACCTTAGGCTCACTTCCAAGGGTCCAGGACTAGGGTGGCAGCACTTGGCAGTGTAGACACACAGCTAACAGAGTCCATGTGCAAAAGCAGGGTGGTTGGAAGTCTTTTGTGTCTCTGAGACTTCAGATCAGGAGGCCTGCCAACTAGTGCTTAGAGTGACTTCTGAGTTCAAGTGATGTAGGTCTAGTCCTTCTCTCCCAGGCAGAGCTCAGCAGGTCACCACAACAAGGCAGGAGTCCAGCAGAGGACAGTCCATTAAATATATCAGTTGGGCATGAACCAATATCACCATGTTTAAGGGAAAGAGTACAAACCCTTTAGCACTGGTTAGCAGTAGTAAAGTGAACAGTGTCCTAATAAAAGCAAAACTGAGTTCAGAAAAGTGGATGGGGTAGGCAAAATGTTGAGGGGAAGACCATCCTAAGGCTGTCGGGTCTAATAAATATGTCCCATCATATTCTTGACATAATGCTATTTTCCCCATTATATAATTTAGCAATAATATTCTTGAGTAAACATTAAGATGGAACACCTTTCCTGATATTCATCTCATGCATGTCAGTTAGTTGCTGGATTTGTTTATGACTTGTGCCTTCTAGATAAGTTTCACCATATCAAGGTAGTACTGCATGAATATCTAGTGACTGGCCACACACATATATTCACACTTAACTGAAACACATCACAATGGACACCCATAACAATAATGCATGCATAAGTTGTGTGTTACATTTTTTGCAAATATTATGGGGGTGATTCTAACCCTGGCGGTCGGTGATAAAGCGGCGGCCAACCCGCCAACAGGCCGGCGGTCCAAAAAATGGAATTCTGACCCTGGCGGGAACCGCCAACACAGCCCGCCACATTAACACCCCGACCGCCACGGCGGTACAAACAAACGGCGCGGCGGTCACCGCCAACAGACAGGTGGCAGACAATGTACCGCCTACACTATCACAACTCACCAATCCGCCACCTTTTCCGGGGCGGGAGCACCGCCGATAAAAACACGGCGGAAACAGACTACGAACGGGAAAACGCGCACCTCTACGCACTCCACGAGGAAGGAGGACAGCATGGAACCCGAATTAAACATCCTACCTGCTCTCGTCTACCTGCTCATCTACCATGAGTACGAACGCCGGCGCAGACGACAACGGTGAGTACTGCACCTACGACACAGGGGAGGGGGGAGGACGAAAGGTTACGGCACACACATATGCGACCCCCACCTCCCCCCCAAACTATGTACACACCAATGCAGAGCAACAAGTCACAGTGACACCACCCAAACCCCCGTGAAAAAAGCAAGGACATAATTAAATTGTGAATCGAAATTTATGGGAAAAAAAAGCCACTGATAAGTCATGGTCAAATAGCAATAACAATTTTAAAAAATCAATTCAATATTTAGTGCATACGATAAACCGAGGCAATTAGTCCTGCACATCTAACGAAATTCCAAGTGTCCGTGGGCCAAAGTGTATCAACACAAGGGCAAAGCCCACACAGGAGACCTGAGTCCTTTGGAGAGAACACTGCAGGGGCATCTGATGACAAAACTACAGGCACCTCAGGGGGAAGGGAAGGATGGGGGCACCACAGCCACATGAGTCCACGACGCCAGATCCACGAAGGGGCCACCATGCCCACTGTGCCATCCTGGGGAGTGCAAAGCCACAGTCACTCAAGTCTCTACAGTGGGTGGCTTGCCCACTGTGCCATCCTGGGGAGTGCGAAGCCACAGTCTCTCAAGTCTCTACAGTGGGTGGCTTGCCCACTGTGCCATCCTGGGGAGTGCGAAGCCACAGTCTCTCAAGTCTCTACAGTGGGTGGCTTGCCCACTGTGCCATCCTGGGGAGTGCGAAGCCACAGTCTCTCAAGTCTCTACAGTGGGTGGCTTGCCCACTGTGCCATCCTGGGGAGTGCAAAGCCACAGTCCATCAGGTGGATAACAGTCTCCACCGGTCAAGGAGGAGGCATGGTGGGCACAGTGAACCGTGAACAGTAGCTCGAGACAGATCCGGCACTGTCATTGTGCCAGTGGTGCATGAGACGGCGGGGCCCAGCGGAGCGGTGCTTGAGACGGCGGGGCCCAGTGGAGCGGTGCTTGACAGGAAGGGCCCAGCGGAGCGGTGCTTGAGACGGCGGGGCCCAGCGGAGCGGTGCTTGAGACGGCGGGGCCCAGCGGAGCGGTGCTTGACAGGAAGGGCCCAGCGGAGCGGTGCTTGACAGGAAGGGCCCAGCGGAGCGGTGCTTGAGACGGCGGGGCCCAGCGGACCGGTGCTTGAGACGGCGGGGCCCAGCGGAGCGGTGCTTGACAGGAAGGGCCCAGCGGAGCGGTGCTTGAGACGGCGGGGCCCAGCGGAGCGGTGCTTGAGACGGCGGGGCCCAGCGGAGCGGTGCTTGAGACGGCGGGGCCCAGCGGAGCGATGCTTGAGACGGCGGGGCCCTGTTCAGCGGTGCTCTTCTGCACGGCAGGGCCCTGTTCAGCGGTGCTCTTCTGCACGGCGGGGCCCTGTTCAGCAGTGCTCTTCTGCACGGTGGGGCCCTGTTCAGCGGTGCTCTTCTGCACGGCGGGGCCCGGTTCAGCGGTGCTCTTCTGCATGGCGGGGCCCGGTTCAGCGGTGCTCTTCTGCACGGTGGGGCCCTGTTCAGCGGTGCTCTTCTGCACGGCGGGGCCCTGTTCAGCGGTGCTCTTCTGCACGGCGGGGCCCTGTTCAGCGGTGCTTGTCCAGTAATTCAAGGGAGCCAGACCTGGCCTGGACTCCCTGCTCAGTCGCCCTCCGACCGTGCAGTCGCAGGACCCTTCGGTGACGGAGTCCTGGGCCCTTTGGTGTCCTTCCTTACAGCCGGGATGGGGCTTGTGGGGCCCTCCTGCTCCGCGCTCCTGCTGGCTGACTTCTCCGCCCTGCTGCCCTTTCGCTCCTTAGAAGAGGCTCTCTGGCCCTTGCCTCCCCTGGATGTTGTGGCAGGTGAAGTGGCCGAACTCTGGTCCTTGGGGGCAGCCGTGTCAGTCCTCTCACGGCGGCCCTTGAGTTTCCGGGTCCTCTTGCCTGGGGGGGGCTGGCTGTCCCCTTGCTGCTGATAGAAGTGTCACTGCTGCCAAAGGGTGGACTCCAGAACCCATGCACCACAGTGACACTCGAAGCTGGGCTGGTGGTGGCTGAGGTGCTCTTGGGACTCTTAGCAGATGGAGGGGGTGGGTCAGGGGAGGGAAAGAGGTTAAGATTGGAGAGGTAAACTTTTTTAGGACCAAGGTAAAGGGTGGGAGTAGTGGTGATGGGAGTGGAGGAAGAGGATGTGGTTGTAGGAGAGTCAGGTGTGCTGTCTTTGGGTGCAGGTGATTGTGACGTAGGCTGTTGTGAGGTGGATGGCTGTTGGGTGGGTGGCTGCCTGCGTTTGTGTGTCTTGGAAGAGGGGGTGACAGACACAGTGGGAGAGGACACAGGGGACGTGTAAATGGCAGTGGGGGTGGTGACTGCACGTGTGCGGACTGTACTGGAGGGTGTGCTGGTGATGGAAGCACTGGCTGATGGTGGTGTGCATGCAGGTGTGAGTGTAGACGTCACAGGGAGGGAGGAGGGAGACGAGGAGGAGGGGGACACAGAGGTGGTAGTGACTGTTGGCATGTCTGCATCTGGATGTTGCTTGGGTGAGTGTTTGTGGGATCTGTGGTGCTTGTGTCTGGATGAGCTGACCTTGGGTGTTGACGTGTGTGCAGGCTGGTCTGATGGTGTGGATGGGATAGGCAGAGGAACAGGAGACAGAGACAGGCTGGAGGCAGTTAGAAGAGGGAGGCTGGAAACAGGGACAATGGCTGCCGTCAGTGCTGAGGCCAGAGCATTGAATGATCGTTGATGGGCAGCCTGACCCGAATGAATGCCCTCCAGGTAGGCATTGCTCCGATGCACCTCCCTTTCTACCCCCTGGATGGCATTCAAAAGGGTAGTCTGCCCAACAATGATGGTCTGAAGGAGGTCAATGACCTCCTCACTGAGGGCAGCAGGGGTGACAGGGGCAGGGCCTGAGGTGCCTGGGGCGAAGGAGATGCCCGCCTTCTTGGGCGAGCGGGCACGGAGCGTAGGCTAAGGGGCTGCTGGGAGAGCGGGGCTGGTGCGCTGGGTGGCGGCTGTACCTGTAGAGGCGGGGGGCCCGGATGTTGCCGCCACCGCTAGGGAGCTCCCATCCGAGGACGTGTCGGTGTCGCTGGTGTCACCACCGGTCCCCGTTGTGGTGCTCCCCTCGCCCTCCGGATCACTGGTGCCCTCGGTGTCTGTACCACGGCCCACCGGGGCCTTGTGACTTGCAGCTCCCTCGTGCTCCGATGCCAAATCTCCTCCGCCTGATGATGCTAATGCACACATGCACAAGATGATCAAGAAAAAGGGTGGGGGGAGAAATAATAAAACAGGTTGAGTGCATGCAATGTCAACACCGTTGGCGGAGAGGACAGACACAGGGGCCTCATGCACTACGCTGCGCAATCGGGGTATTCTACTCAGTACTTGTGACCAGGCCTACAGGTCTATGCACATCAAATACACACATGGATGATGCAGGACAATGGATAGCTGTACTTGGCACCCTACAGAGGTGGGGGGCGGGGGCACAGGGCCATGCCTAAAGGAGAGGAATACCCTACAGAAAACGCCCTGGTCTAATGTCACCCACAACCCTCCTCCCCCACCCAGATGCCTCCACTGCGCAGAAAGATAGCAGAATGTGCTGATACTCACCCCCTTGTGTCTGCTGTGATGTCCTCAAGCGCCCATCCAAATCAGGGTAGGCCACCGCCAGGATCCGGGACATCAGGGGGGTCAGGGTACGACTGGCACCCCTCCTAGGTTGGGAGGCCATCCCCAGCAGTGACTCGGCGGTCTTCCTGGTCCCGCGGCGGATGTCCTCCCACCTCTTGCGGCAGTGGGTGCCCCGTCTGACGTGGACCCCCAGGGCCCGGACTTCCTTGGCGATGGCACGCCAAATGTCGACTTTCTGATGGGCGCTGACCTATTTGACATGTACAGGGTGGGAAAGGAAAATTCATCATTTATCTGCATGTTAGATGTGATTGCCCCCCCCTCCCCAAATTTGCCATGTGGCACATGCTCTCATCTGTCGTGCGTTGCACTCCTCATTCGCTCCCCACCCAACCATCATACATCCACCCCACTCAACACAGGCATAGCCCATTCCATGTGCACCCAGTGTACTTACCTGTTGGTCTGGAGGACCGTAGAGTAACGCATACTGGGGGAGGACCCCATCCACTAGTTTCTCCAACTCTTCAGACGTGAAGGCAGGGGCCCTTTCCCCAGTCGCAGCAGCCATTGTATCTTCCAGACCGAGGTCACAGCAGCACTTGCAGTATAGGTCCTCTCCTGTGGATGATCAGGTCTCGAGTGATTAAGCAGATAGAAAATGGCGGTCACGCCCGCGGCGGTGCGTACCGCGATGGTGCGTACCGCGACCGCCGGCGCACCTCGGCATTGGCTCCAGAAACCCATAGGCTTCAATGTTAACCAATGCGGCTTCGTATAGCGGTCTTCGACCGCCTACCGCCACGGTGTGCCACGCCAGCGCATTGACCTCACATCCCATTGTCCCACTTCACAGGTCAGGCAGCCGCCATTTCAAGGGCCCACATGGCATAATTTGTACTACGTCACACAGGCCTAGGCCTTGCATTGCCACACATACACGCCTTTCAATACATAGATAATGGTGTGCTATGCATGCTGTGGTGAACGTACCTGTGATTTGCTTGACTCTGTGCTCCATGTTGTCCTTCCTAGGCACCGTCCGCTGGGACTTGCGAGGAGAAGGATGAATCCTCCCGTGTACCGACCGCTGGTGGACCTGTCGACAATGGAAGAACGCCATATCATACTACGATACCGACTTGACCGAGCCACTGTACATGAACTGTGTGCCCAGCTGGAGCCAGCCCTGATGTCCCCCATCCGCCAACCCACAGGAATTCCCCCTCTAGTGCAGGTTCTGTCAGTCCTCCATTTTTTGGCAAGTGGCTCATTCCAGACAACAGTGGCCATGTCATCTGGAATGTCTCAGCCTATGTTTTCTAAAATTTTGTCTAGAGTGTTGTCTGCCCTGACGAAACACATGCGGAGCTACATTGTATTCCCTGAGGAGGTTGATTTGGCCACTGTGAAGGGTGATTTTTATGCCCTTGGACATATCCCCAACATAATTGGTGCCATTGATGGGACCCATGTGGCTTTAGTACCCCCAAAAGACGATGAGCAGGTGTACAGAAACAGGAAAAGTTACCATTCTATGAACGTCCAGGTGGTCTGTTTGGCTGACCAGTACATCTCCCATGTAAATGCCAAGTTCCCTGGGTCAGTGCATGACGCGTATGTGATGCGTAATAGCAGCATCCCTTATGTGATGGAACAGCTACAGAGACAACGTGTGTGGCTAATTAGTGACTCTGGTTACCCCAAGCTGTCTTGGCTATTGACCCCAGTGAGGAATCCCCGGACCAGGGCAGAGGAACGGTACAATGAGGCCCATGGGCGAACTAGGAGGATCATAGAAAGAACCTTTGGCCTCCTGAAGGCCAGGTTTAGGTGCCTGCATATGACAGGGGGATCCCTGATGTACTCACCAAAGAAGGTGTGCCAGATCATCGTGGCCTGCTGTATGCTTCACAATCTGGCATTGCAACGTCAGGTGCCTTTCCTGCAAGAGGATGGTCCAGATGGTGATGTTGTGGCAGCTGTGGAGCCTGCGGAGAGTGAAGAGGAGGAAGACGAAGAGGACGACACAGACAACAGGGACAGAGTTATCCAACAGTATTTTCAGTAGCACACAGGTAAGAATCACCCACGCCATTTAACATTTACTGAAAGCCCCCTGCATCTTTACTTTGTGTATTTCCCCCCAGTTCTTTTAAACTGATGTTTGATTTTCCCTTCCCTTTTCAGTGCTGTATGACCCACTGCGTGACTTCTGCTTGGTTAGCCCATGGACTAATGCTTATTGACATCGGTATGTTGTCATCACAAAATTAACTGAACATTATTGATCAGTAATGTGTTATACATTTGTAAATAATACAGGCTGACTCCTGAATGATTTCAGTGCAATGAGTGATTTATTTTTAGTGCTAGATATTGGTACATGATATTAAAACGGTGATGGGTGAGGGTGGAGTTATGTCCATGGCAGAGTCCAGTTCTCAGTTTCACAGGTGCATTTTCCATATGCCTGTGGAAGGATGAAGCAGGGGCAGTTCAAGGTTGGACAGGGTGACAATGTGGGACAGTGGGATGACATCAGGGGGTATCTTATGCTGGCGGGGGTCTTGGCATCCTACTCTGTCTTCCTGTGAGATCTCAGGTTCCTCTTGCGGGGTGGTTGTTCTTCAGCAGGAGGTGGGGTTCTGGTGGCCCGTCGTTCTGTGGGGGCCTCCTGACCACTAGCGCCGGCGGAGGTGGTAGGCTGTTCCTGGCTAGTGACAGGGGCCCTTTGGGGTGCCACATGGTCCCGCAATGTGGTTTCTATCCGGTTGAGGGCCTGGACTATGGTCCCCATAGCGGTAGCGATGTTCCTGAGTTCATTGCTGAACCCCATGTACCGTTCCTCCTGCTGTGCCTGGATCTCGGTGAACCTGGCCAGTACCGTCGCCATCGTCTCCTGGGAGTGATGGTATGCTCCCATGATGGTGGTGAGGGCCTCTTGGAGAGTCGGTTCCCTGGGCCTGTCCTCCCCCCCCTGTCGCACAGCAGCCCTCCCAGTTCCCCTGTTTCCCCAGGCCTCTGTCCCCTGGACGGTGTGCCCACTACCACTGCCCCCAGGTCCCTGTTGTTGTTGGGGTGTTGGGTCAGCCTGGGTGACCTGTAGTGGCGGACACACCGCTGCTTGACGCGTCCTGGAGACAGAGGCATGGGCCCGCTGGGTGGGAGCTGTGCTGGTGTTCCCAGAGGGGGTTGGGTCTGCTGTGGCCTGTGTCTGTGTGTGGGGAACCGACTGTCCAGAGGTCCCCGATGGTCCGGGCTGGTCATCAGGTTCTAGGTCGACAGAGCTGCTGTCCTCACTGGGGGCCTGTTCTGGGGGTGGGATGGACAAATCTGGACCCTCCGTGGCGGTGTGTTGGCGTTCGGGCCCTGCAGGGGTAAAAGAGTATGGTTATTGTTTCTGTGTGTGCCATGGCGTGCATTTTGAGTGCCCTTGTCCCCCAGTGCTGGCATTCCCTTGTGGGAGGTGTTGTGAGGGTGGTGGTGGGGGGGGGTGTATGGGTATGTGCAATGGTCATGCTTTGGTGGTGGCTGTCTATGGTTTGTGTTGGCATTCAGGGGTTGGTGTTGTTTAGGGTGGGTTGTGCTGGTGAGACATTGGCAGGGAGGTTGTGTGCTGGGGGGTTGAGATTGGGGGTGAGGGTTGGCATGCTGGTGGTTGGGGGGGGTGAAGTAGTTGAGATTCGACTTACCAGAGTCCATTCCTCCGTGTACTCCAGCGAGGCCATCAGGATGCAGGATGTTTACTACCTCTTACTCCCATGCTGTGAATTGGGGTGGAGTGGGTGGGGGTCCGCCGCCAGTCTTCTGCACAGCGATGTTGTGTCGCGACACCATCGAGCGCACCTTCCCCCGTAGGTCTTTCCATCGCTTTCGGATATCTTCCCGATTTCTGGGATGCTGTCCCACAGCGTTGACCCTGTCTACGATTCTTTGCCATAGCTCAGCCTTCCTTGCTATAGTGGTGTGCTGCACCTGTGTGCCGAAGAGCTGGGGCTCAACCCTTATAATTTCCTCCACCATGACCCTGAGTTCTTGGTCCGAGAACCTGGGGTGTCTTTGGGGTGCCATGGGGTGGTGTGGATGAGGTGTGGGGTGGTGTTTGTGGTGATGTGCGTGGTGATGTGTGGTGATGTGTGCGTAGATGTGGTGTGGGTGATGAAGTTGGGTTCCTGTGTGTGTTGGGGTTTTCGATTGCTGTGCTCGCTCTCTCTATCTCTATCTCTATCGCCTTCTCTCCGATTTCCAACTAGTGGGGGTTTGTGGGTGATGTGGGTGTGTGTTTTATAGTTGATTGGATGTGTGGGAGTGTTGTTTGTATGTGTCTCAGGTGTGTGTATTTCAAATTGTCCAATGTGGCTGTGTTTTGGAGCTGTGTGTGTATTTTGAGCGCGGCAGTGTGTACCGCCAATGGAATACCGCGGTTGAAAGACCGCTGCGTGGATTTGTGGGTCAGAATGGCATGGGCGTGTTTGTGTTGGCGTGACGGTGGAGGTTTGGTCATCTCCAGTTTTCCGCGGCCCGCTGATGAGGCAGCCTTCCTTGGATGTCGGGTTTTTGGCGGTTTCACAGTTGGTGGTCAGAATGACAGTGGCGGTTTACCGCGGCCGCGGCGGTAGCATGGCGGACTTCTGACTGGCGGTAAGGGCCTTTTACCGCCGAGGTCAGAAGGACCCCCTATGTGTCTTTGTTGCAGGTGATGCTGGGTGTGAAACATCGGATTATAAGGTGGGGTGAATGGTATTCCACCAGAAATAATAATAGCACTATTCTTATTAGGTCCAGTAAAGATTTCACTAATTTAAACCTGAGCTCAACCCCTGATAGCTATGGCACTGAACAGTCTGGCTCCACTTCGGAAAATATGTAAAGCATTTAAAAGTACCAAAACAGTTATAATGTTGAAAACACAGCGCAAAAACATGACACCAAAACACCCAAAATTAAATAATGGGAACCAGAGATATGTTTTTTTTTAATTTTAATGTAATTTTAGCACCAAAAAGCACAAAGCCACCTTGTAGACAACTGGTTGTACTAGCCCATGAAAGAGGTCAACTTTGAGGCCGACATTGGAGAGCTGGTTGACTACAGGACCCAGGCAGATCCCATTCAAAGAGGTACCTTTGGACTTCAAAATATTTTCAGAAAGTAGAATCCTCGGCAAGATTGTAGGCTGGATCTAGAGATGAGGTAATCGAGGATGGGTTGGCAAAGAATGAGTCCTTGATGATGCCAGCTAAAAAAATGAAAGAAGCTCAGAGTGGGAAAAGTCTGGAGTTTGCACCCAAGACGCTATCAACATTGATCTGATGCTTCTCTGCGTCAGACCCAGTGAAGATTTCCACATTCAGACTTAGGGGCTCATTTACAAGCCCCTTGCACCACCGTAGAGTCATATTTTTTTTACACGAAAGCGGAGCAGAATAGTCCCCCACCCATGCCATATTTACAAACTGGCACAATGTCACCATTGTGCCAGTTTGTAAACCCTTGTGCCACATTACGCCTGCGCCAGGTATAATGTATGCAAGGGAGGCGTGCCCCCGCTAGGAGGCCCGCAGGAATCACGCAGTGAAATCTACAAGTTCACTGCGTCATTCTAGGATCATTTATTAAATCCTGCTCAAGGGCAGGCATTAAAGTGACACTAGGCTGTTTTAAATGGGCCTCCCCGAGCTGTGCTGGACTAGTGCCAAAATATTTCATGAAAGTCTAGTAAAGAGCCACAACTACTTCAGAAATTCTGATGCAGATGTGCTAACAAACACCATGGTGTGCAGTATTTTAAATACTGCGCTACCATGGTGTCATTAGGGGGACACAGGGCGGTGGAAGCAAACTAGTGCATTGTGATCAATGCGCGAGTTTGTTGTAAATGAGGCCCTTAAAATCTTACATCAAATTCCTTCAGCGGGGCAAGGCTGCAGGCTGTAGCTAGAGAGTGTTCTACATGGCCTGATGCCGCACGGGCATGCTGAATCAGATTTGCTGCTGTGAAGAACATAACCGGAGTTGCAGTGAGGTCAGGCCCACTGGCGATGCATCCTAGGCAATCAGCTTGTCAGGTTGGTCCCAGTCTTCTGTCAGTTCTCCAGGCAAAAATATTCAGCAAAATTTTGAAGTGGAAGGATTTTGGGTTAGGCAGGAGGAGTACACTCTGACACTTATCTAAGGGCCCTCCCACCTAATGGATACTTAGAGGTCAGGACACACTCCAGTGAAAGCCACCAGCAGGGTCCAGCACAGGTCAAGTCAAAACTAGTCAGTTGGGCTCCACAGGAAAGAGAAAGTGGGCTTCTTGCAGCATTTACATCCCAGTAGCTTCACAGGACATCAGCTAACTGGGAGCAGGTACAGGCCTTAGGGTTCTCCTCACAGCTCTCAACAGCAAGTGCAGTCCTTCTGTCTTCCACAGGTCCAAACTTATACTGAGGAGGGTACTGAGGGGTGTTACATTTATATCCAGTGCCAGCCTTGGGTGGGAAATACTCCTGGCCACTCACTAACCAATGGGGTAAAAGTTCCCAGCGGTGACCCTACCCACTTTTGCAGCCCTTCCTGTATGTTTTACTGTAAATTATCCCACATTGTCATTCTCTACCTAAAACCAAGATGGCAGAACCTTTTCTTCCCTGTGCAGAACTGCCTGTGCCCACCAAGCGGTGTGGCTATAATAAAGGCTAAGCCCCTCCCCCCTTTGTGGCTTCTCAAAACCAGTTCTGGGGCAACTCTTCTCCCACTGGAATTAGTGCCTGGCTGGCTAGCAGGACAACAGTGGGGACAGGCCCAAGTGTGAGCTTCATCAGTCTGTAACAGGGGAGGCTGCTTTTGTTTTGGTTTAAAAAATTATTTTTTATTAGAGTTGCTAGTGATTAGCTAATACAGACAAAAAATGGAAATAGTAATCACACAGCATCATACATGAAACCTTGTTATAAATTGCCCTAATGCAGAGAATATGTATCATGGAATGCAGAAGTCCAGATACAAAATACTGAACCTCAAAGGAACATATTTACCTAAGCATTGTTCAGACGTGCATGGGCCTTAGGCCCTTTAGCCTTAAGAATAGCTGACTTAAGTTAAAAAATCTGTAAAAAAATGACCACCATTCAGAAACCATGTGGGGGCATAGGTTGAACCCAAACTCTGGCAATACACAACCTGGCCACAATGATCACAATTGATACCACTGAGATTAGTTTGGAGCTAATATTGTGCTAGTGTGCCAGCATGATATCCTTCACCACCAACTCAATATTATAATCTAAATGAATGTGGGGCATTCTGCAAAAGTATGAATAACATTGGCCGCATGTTGTCCACATTGTGAACAATAGGTCTTATGGCTAGAACTGCTCTTAGACCAGTTGTATATTCTGTCTGGAGTATAATATAATATACACACCATGAAATTGCTGCAGTTTTAGGCTAACAGAGTAAAAAGAACAATTAATAAAATCAAAAGCACCCGAGATCGACTGAGATATCCTGACCAAACCTGGCACCCTATTGGCAAGGCCTATTGTCCTCTCTGCCTGTGGACATAAAACTATATAAAATTGTGTTTGATAGCTTGCCAATTGAGGTGAAAAAATAAGTCAGGATGGCAGCTTCCTTGTCCCCAACCTTATATGCCTTATTGTGTAAACGAAAATCTAGAATCTGTAAATATTAAGGATGGACTGTTTGGGACATCATTGAGTGTTTGCAGAGTAGAAAAAGCACAAAACCCATCAGTGTCAAAGATGTGACCCACGGCCTTAATGCCCCGGCTAAACCATCCTTTGAATTCTGAGTCATGGAAGACAGGTAGAAAAATACGGTTAACTCATAGCGTTGTAAATGAGTGAATTGATAGAAGAGAATTTTGGGTGCTAGATCTGGGAGGGTTTCCTAATGATCTTAAACTGAGCCCACTTAAAATAATTTGGAACGTCTACTAAGAAAGAAATTGAAGTCTGGCCCCAGGACCATTTGATACCCTTGACTGAGACAGTCAGGGTAATTATGAGTGAGGATATTCTTAATGCAAGAACCAAGAGTGGCCCAGAAATACAGCTTGATATCCGGAAAAGGCAGACCACCTTGACTAAAGGAAAGTTTAAAAAGATGTATAGCCATTCTAGCCCTCCAATACTACCAGATGAAGCTGCCTATTGCCCCCTCAAGACACTTAAAAAAGAGATCCAGATCCCGTGAGGGGATCACCTGAAAAAGATAGAGAAATTTTGTGTAAAATGTTTATTTTGACAATATTGCATCATCCAAAGATGCTGAATGGAAAGCGGTACCAAGACTGCATCTTAGAAGAGATTTTAGGAGGAGTTCATAATTTAATGAAGCAATACTATCAGCATTGACACAAATCTCAACCCAAGGTAGGTAGTGGCAGTGACTGTGCTTGGCACTCGAGAGTCTGGTTGGAAATTAATTATAATTTGTGTTTTGGACAGGTTGCGCTTATATCCAGAAACAGCCCCAAACCTTTCATAGAAGACAGGGGATCAGTAGAATAATTTGCAACATCCTGAGTGTATGCGCTTATTTTCAGTTTGATGCCTTTAAAAACAACAGGTGAAATCAAGCGGTTTGCGCTGAGATGTTCTAAATAAGTTCAATAAAAAGAGAAAATAATAAAAGGGATAACGGACAACCTTGATGGGTACCACGGTAAATGCTAAAGTAAGGCGATGTATGCCGGTCCAAAAACAAGCCTAGTTGACAGCTTTTGATAGAGAGACCCAACCAGAGCGGCAAAGCAACTACGAATACCATATGCAAAGCGACTGTCAACTGTCAACGACTGTGCGGACCAACAGACCAGAGAAACATCGACCAAACACTGTCAAAAGCTTCATTGCATCCAACAAAGCTACTGACAGTCCTAGCAACATCAAAAGTAGCAACAGCAGAGTTTGTATGACTTGGGGTATCCCGGCCTAGAACAAAACCCTGTTGTGTGGCCAGTCAAATACTGAATCAGAGGAGCTAGGAAGGCGGCTAAGGTTTTGGCAAATGTTTTTGCATCAGAATTGATCAGCGAAATCGACTGGTATGACCCCCCTCACTTTGAGGTTTCTCTGTTTTAAGGAGAATGCTGGTAAGATTCCACGAGGCAGGAGTTTCAGAGCCCTTTTTGATACTTGACACCAGATTCAAGAATAGGATTAGCAAAACTTTGCTAAATACCTTATAAAATTCCAACGAACCTTCCTGGATGGAAAAGATTTAATTGCCCCTTCAATCTCCTAATATAGTAATATCCCTCTTTAATAAGCTGCACTTTGTAATGAGCTAAAATGGGAGGTGCGCATACTGAATTTAACCATTAGTACTGGATTGTGTAACAGGTGATGTGTGACCAAAGACGTTCTTATAAAAGTCCATAAACTGTTCAACTATGGCAGAAGTGCCACGGTGAAGAGTGCCGTCATTACCCTTAATAATTTTAATTATATTCCTATGTCTTCTTTCAGCTCTTTGGGTAGCAAGGACTCTCCCAATGTTTTCTTTGTACTCTGTGGTACCCTGGGGCTAAGATACATGGTTGTGATTTTTCCACATAATCCTCAATCCAACATACAACAAAGCTTCATTAGTGTCGAATAAATAGAAGGCTCATCCTGACTGCTATCCTTAGTAGCTTGAGAATGCTTGTTTTCAGCCCCTTGAGGCTGGGCTTGACATTTAAAAGCCTCCTCTTTCTGCAGTCTATCAGCCTGCAAAATAAACTGAAATGTAATGCCTCGTATGTAATCCTTCAATGTATCCCACACTATGTGAAGTGTGGTAGAGCCAATATTAACTTGAATAAATTCCCTAAAGCAGTGATTCATCTCGGTTATGTAAACTTGATTAGAAAGAAGAAATAGAAGGGAAAATTAAAACTGCATCCTTCCTTACTGTAGTTGGGGAACTGTAAGATCAGCAAAAGCGGATTGTGATCTGAGATAATCTTAGGACAGGCTTCCATACCTGCGAACTGGATCAGCTGCTGGACTGTAAAACCATGTGAATCCTTGAATACTGTATATGTGATGCAGACAAAAAGTATAGCCTAGACTCTTGGGATAGAGGGTCTACTACACATCAACTAAACCATGGACCTGGGCCAAATCCCGAATGGCAGCTCTAGTTTTCCTCATCCATAGGCATCCTTTGAAGTTATTTAAATACCTTGGCAACACCCAGATGGCTATCCTGTCAGAGGAAGGCCAACTCCTCCTTTTTCATCTCAGCTTTGGTAGGCACTTCACATCTAATGGAGGAGCCATTCAGCTCCTGAGTGACAGTGAACACTGTCAGAAAGGCACATTCTAAAAAGTGTTATACTCACAATAGTAATATAAAATCCTCCTTGACCATTAAGTTGGAATTTTAATTACTGTTAAATGAGTTTGTCAATCATTTTTCTAGTATGTACCCCAGTGCTTTCCAATGGGAGAGTCAGACTTGCCAAAGTGAAAAATGACTTTGATGGTTTTTCACTGGCATGACTTGAAAAACATAAAATACACATGCCCTACTTTTTCAATATCATGCTCCTTTCCCTATGAGCATTTAGGGCCTATCTTAGGGGTGACTTTTAAATGTTGAAGTGGAAGGTATAGGCGTAGCAAAATATTTATTTTGTGAGGTTGAATTGGGAGTTTTAACGTTGCCTACCAAGGCTGCTGGGGCAGGTCTGGAAAAATGATTTGCATTGACACTTTAGTAGGGCATCAATATGTGCTACAGTCCAAAAAATAACATTCCATTTATATGCCCTGGGTATACTTTGTGCCATGTATGAGGGATTTATAGATAGCTAAAATAAGTCAATTAAATGCATACCAATCTAATATATTTTCAGTGGTCAGAGCACATACACCAGGTGCTGGACATAGTGCCCCAGTTTTCACAATAAGAAAAACAGCAACAAGATCTAGCCAAAAAATGGGGATGACCACGTAAAAAGGGCTATTTTACTACACTTGGTATTCCCTCTCTCAGTCCATATATTCACCCCCTTTCGATGCCCACCACACAGGCTCAACAGGAGTTCAAGCATAGATACACAGGCCATCATGGAGAGCACCTTTGGCATACTCATGTCACGCTTCAGGTGCCTTCAGCGTAAGTGGAGGAGGGCCTTGTCATTGTCTCCAGATCATTTTAGCCTGTTTCCTTTTTCATAATATCATCATTCGAGACACAAGAGCGAGGCCGGGGAAAAATACCTCATGGAGTAGGTGCTAGTGTAGTAGGTTAGTATCAGAGCCACTACAACAGATGAAAGGGTCAAGGAAGACTTAGAGAAGTGAGGTGGTCATTACAACCCTGGCAGACGGTGTTAAAGCTGCGGTAATACCGCAAACAGGCCGGCGGAAAAAAAGGGAATTACGACCGTGACGGAAAACGCCAACACAGACAGCCACTTTAACACTCCGACCGCCACGGCGGTACAGACAAGCAGCGCGGCGGTCACCACCAACGGACAGGCGGAAGACAATGTACCGGCCATAGTATCACAACCCACCAATCCGCCACCTTTTCCGGGGCGGATTCACCGTGGATAAAAACACGGTGGAAACAGCTTTTGCAATGGGAAAACGCTCACCTTAACACACTCCACGAGGAAGGAGGCCACCATGGAGCCAGAACTACAAATACTCCCTGCCCTTGTCTTCCTGCTCGTCTACGAACACCAGCAACGGCGGCGCCGAAGACAACGGTGAGTACTGCACCTACGACATAGGGGAGGGGGGAGGCAAAAGTCAGGGGGACACACACGCAACACCCCCACCCCCACCCGACCCTCGCACATTACAACACACACACCAATGCATTTCCAAACATCACAGTAACAACCCACAACCCCCCCGGAAGAATGCAAAGACTAAAGGAAATCAGTTCAACCATTGTAATCTATCAAAATACAGTAAACAAATATATATACAGATATATATACACATTCTAGAATTTATACATTACGATTAGTAGTGCAGGTATGCACATATCAATGTCCGTGGACCACTGGGCCCACAAAGCATAGGCGACGCCCACACTAGATACCTGTCCACAAACGGAGAGAACACTGCAGGGGCATCAGATAGGAATACAACAGGCACCTCAGGGGGAAGGGAAGGGTGGGCACCTCTGCCGGATTACAGCACCACGCCAGATCCACGACGGGGCTCCATGCCCATTGATGTATCCTGGGGAGTGCAAAGCCACAGTCTCTCAAGTCTCTACAGTGGGTGGTTTGCCCACTGTACCATCCTGGGGAGTGCAAAGCCACAGTCTCTCAAGTTTCTAACAGTGGGTGGTTTGCCCACTATACCATCCTGGGGAGTGCAAAGCCACAGTCTCTCAAGTCTCTACAGTGGGTGGTTTGCCCACTGTTACATCCTGGGGAGTGCAAAGCCACAGTCTCTCAAGTCTCTACAGTGGGTGGTTTGCCCACTGTTACATCCTGGGGAGTGCAAAGCCACAGTCTCTCAAGTCGATAACATTCTCCACTGGTTCTGGAGGGGGACTGGTGCCCAGAGTGCTTCATCCTGTGCAGGACAGAGGTAGTGGATGCATGTCTCCACTGGTTCTGGAGGGGGACTGGTGCACAGAGTGCTTCATCCTGCCAAGGACTGAGGTAGTGGATGCATGTCTCCACTGGTTCTGGAGGGGGACTGGTGCCCAGAGTGCTTCATCCTGTGCAGGACAGAGGTAGTGGTGCATGTCTCCACTGGTTCTGGAGGGGGACTGGTGCCCAGAGTGCTTCATCCTGGGCAGGACTGAGGTAGTGGATGCATGTCTCCACTGGTTCTGGAGGGGGACTGGTGGCCAGAGTGCTTCATCCTGCCAAGGACTGAGGTAGTGGATGCATGTCTCCACTGGTTCTGGAGGGGGACTGGTGCCCAGAGTGCTTCATCCTGTGCAGGACTGAGGTAGTGGATGCATGTCTCCACTGGTTCTGGAGGGGGACTTGTGGCCAGAGTGCTTCATCCTGCCAAGGACTGAGGTAGTGGATGCATGTCTCCACTGGTTCTGGAGGGGGACTGGTGCCCAGAGTGTTTCATCCTGTGCAGGACTGAGGTAGTGGATGCATGTCTCCACTGGTTCTGGAGGGGGACTGGTGGCCAGAGTGCTTCATCCTGCCAAGGACTGAGGTAGTGGATGCATGTCTCCACTGGTTCTGGAGGGGACTGGTGCCCAGAGTACTTCATCCTGTGCAGGACAGAGGTAGTGGATGCATGTCTCCACTGGTTCTGGAGGGGGACTGGTGGCCAGAGTGCTTCATTCTGCCAAGGACTGAGGTAGTGGATGCATGTCTCCACTGGTTCTGGAGGGGGACTGGTGGCCAGAGTGCTTCATCCTGCCAAGGACTGAGGTAGTGGATGCATGTCTCCACTGGTTCTGGAGGGGGACTGGTGCCCAGAGTGCTTCATCCTGTGCAGGACTGAGGCAGTGGATGCATGTCTCCACTGGTTCTGGAGGGGGACTGGTGGCCAGAGTGCATCACGCTCCCCGTGACGGTCCCAGTTCCGTCACTGTCCCAGCTGCACATGGGCTAACGATGCTTTGCCATGGCGGTCTTTGCCCTGTTCAGCGGTGCTTTGCCATGGCGGTCTTTGCCCTGTTCAGCGGTGCTTGACTTTGCTGTCTCTGACCTGTTCAGCGGTGCTTTGCCATGGCGGTCTTTGCCCTGTTCAGCGGTGCTTGACTTTGCTGTCTCTGACCTGTTCAGCGGTGCTTTGCCATGGCGGTCTTTGTCCTGTTCAGCGGTGCTTGACTTTGCTGTCTCTGACCTGTTCAGCGGTGCTTTGCCATGGCGGTCTTTGCCCTGTTCAGCGGTGCTTGACTTTGCTGTCTCTGACCTGTTCAGCAGTGCTTAGCCATGGCAGTCTTTGCCCTGTTCAGCGGTGCTTTGCCACGGCGGTCTTTGCCCTGTTCAGCGGTGCTTTGCCCTGTTCAGCGGTGCTTGACTTTGTTGTCTCTAACCTGTGCATTGGTGTGTGGCATGACGGTCCCTCAGTGCCCAGCGGGGCTGTGGCTGCCGGGGCCCTCCAGGGCACTGACGCTGGCGGTGGTCTCCGGACCAGTGACGATACTGGTGCCCTCCATGGCGCTGACTCTGGCGGTGGTCTCCGTACCAGTGACGATACTGGTGCCCTCCAGGGCACTGACGCTGGCTGTGGCGGTGGTCTCCGGACCAGTGACGATACTGGTGCCCTCCAGGGCACTGACGCTGGCGGTGGTCTCCGGACCAGTGACGATACTGGTATCCTCCAGGGCACTGACACTGGCGGTGGTCTCCGGACCAGTGATGATACTGGTGCCCTCCAGGGCGCTGACTCTGGCGGTGGTCTCCGGACCAGTGAGGGTAGTGGTGGCAGTGGCGTCCTGGCCAGCGGGGAGGATGGCGGCCTTCCCCACCGTGCTGCTCCTACCAGACTTTGGAGACTTCTTCTGCCCCTTCACCACCTTGGGAGGAGTCACAGCTGACTCGGCACTCCCCCCGGGACCCTTGTGAGCAGTTTTTCCGGCAGGAGTCTTCACCCCCTCCCGTCTGGCACTGTCCAACTTAAGGTGCTTTACAGGGGGTGGACTGGCAGTGCTCTGGCTCCGTGTCACCCTGCCTGCCCTGGTGGCCGTTGCACTCCACAGACCTCTAACACGCACCACTGGTACCAGACTTTTTTTGGCTGAGGTGCTACTACGGGACCTATGAATTGGAGGGGTGGGGTGGTGGCCCAGAGGTCAACATTGCTCAGGAAAAGTTTCTGACGAAGACTGGGATGGGTAGCTGGAGGGGGTCTGGGAGTGGAGGAAGAGGAGGTGGTTGTAGGAGTTGTAACTTTAGGTGATTTGGGTGCAGGTGCAGGTACTGGAGGCTGTCGTGAGGTGGATGGATGTTGGGTGTGTGGGTGCCCGTGTTTGTGTACTTTGGGAGGGGGCGTCACAGACACACTGGGAGTGGACACAGGGGACATGTAAATGGTAGTGGCGGTGGTGAGTGCAGGGGAGCGGGGTGTGGTGCTAGGTGTTCTGGTGCGAGTCCTAGTGCCTGTAGATGTAGTGCATGCAGGTGAGAGTGTAGACGACACTGGGAGGGATGAGGGAAACGACGAAGAGGGGGATACAGTGGAGGCAGTGGATGTTGTTGTGTCTGTATGTGGGTGATGCTTGTGTGAGTGCCTGTGGGTTGTGTGGTGCCTATGATTGCCTGAGCTACTTTTGTGTGTTGAGGTGTGTGCATGCTTGTCTGATGGTGTGCTTGGGATAGGCTGGGGTACAGGGGATTGGGTCTGGGTGGAGGAAGTTGGAGGGGGAGGCTAGACACATGGACAATGGCTGCCATCAGTGCTGAGGCCAGAGATCGCATGGTTCGATGATGGGCAGCCTGACCAGAATGAATGCCCTCCAGGAATGCATTAGTGTGTTGCAACTCCCTTTCTACACCCTGGATGGCATTCACAATGGTCGACTGCCCAACAGTGAGTGACCTATGGAGGTCATTGGCCTCCTCACTGAGGGCAGCAGGGGTGACTGGGGCAGGGGCTGAGGTGCCTGGGACGAAGGTGATGCCCACCCTCCTGGGTGAGCGGGCACGGAGCGAAGGCTGAGGGGCTGCTGGGAGGGCGGTGCTGGTAGGGGGGGTGGCGGCTGTACCTGTAGAAGTGGGGGGCACAGATGGGGCCGCCACCACAAGGGAACTCCCATCGGAGGACGAGTCCGTGTCGCTGTTTGCTGATCCGGTGACCGACGTGAAGCTCCCCTCGCCCTCCGTCCCACTGGTGTATTCAGAGTCCGTGGTGTGGCCCTCCATGGCCATGTGGGATGCAGCTCCCTCGTGCTCCGGTGCCACTGTACCTCTGCCTGATGATGCTGATGCACAAAAGAACAGGGAGAGCACAAAAAGGGGGGGGGGGGGCGACAGAAAAAAGACAGGTTGAGTGCATGGCGTACCGCTACCGTTGGTGGACAATACAGACACAGCAGCCCCCTGCACTACGCCGTGCTCTTGGCCTCTACAGATGCAATTTCTGGGATTTGGCCTACATGGCAATGTGTGTCATCTGCCCACATAGATGACACAGGGTCATGTCTACCTGTACTTGGCACTCTACAGAGGTGGGGTGGAGTGGCACATGGCCTGCATTAGGGAGGGGCCAGCCTACGGAACTCGACCTGGCCTAGGGAAACCCACAGCCCTCCTCCCCCACCCAGACCCCTCCACTGCGCGCAAAGTCCGCAGAATGAGAGTGTACTCACCCCCTTGTGTCTGCTGTGATGCCCTCAAGCGCCCATCCAACTCAGGGTAGGCCACTGCCAGGATTCGGAACATCAGGGGGGTCATGGTTCGACGGGTACCCCTCCCACGTTGGGAGGCCATCCCCAGCTGAGCCTCCGCCGTCTTCTTGCTCCAGCGGCGAATGTCCTCCCATCTTTTCCGGCAGTGGGTGCCCCGTCTGTGGTGGACCCCCAGGGTCCGGACGACCTTGGCGATGGCACGCCAAATGTCCTTCTTCTGGTGGGCACTGACCTACATGACATGTACAGGGGAAGAAGAGAAGTCATTACCAACTGCACCATCGAAGTGAGTGGCCCACATCCCTACCCTTGCCATGTAGCACATGCATTCACAGTCCTACATGCTCGCAGAACCCTGCCCCCTTCCAACTTATAACCAGCCCTCTCCACCCAGGCATAGCCCATACAACGTGCTCCCTGTGTACTTACCTGTTGGTCTGGAGGACCGTAGAGTAGCGTGTACTGGGGGAGGACCCCGTCCACGAGCTTCTCCAACTCCTGAGCAGTGAAGGCAGGGGCCCTTTCCCCAGACGCAGCAGCCATTGTCTCTTCCAGACCGAGGTCACAGCAGCACTTGCAGTGTAGGTCTTCTCCTGTCGAAGATCAGGTATCGAGTGATAGAACAGATAGAAAATGGCGGTCACGTCCGCGGCGGTCACGTCCGCAGCGGTGCGTATCATTACCACTGGCGCACTTCATCATTGGCTCCTGGGACCCTATGGGTCCAATTTTAACCAATGCAGCATTGCGCCGCGGTCTACGACCTCCTGCCACGACGGTGTACAACGCCAGCGCAGTTACCGCACATCCCATTGTCCCAGTTTAGAGGTCAGGCAGCCGCCATTTCAGGGGCCACATGGCTTCATTTACTACTGCGTCACACATACCTAGGCCTACACTCAACACACATACAGGAAGAGTTTTGTATTTAGTGTCGTGTTCTGGGTAGCTGTGGGTACATACCTGAGATTTTGTTGACTCTGTGGTCGCTGTTGTCCTTCTTAGGCACCGTCAGCTAAGACATTTCAGGAGATGGCAGAATCCTCCAGTGTACCGACCGCTGGTGGACCTGTTAACAATGGAGGAGCGACATTTGATCATCACCTACAGGTTTGATCGGGCCACAATCCAGGAACTGTGTACCCAGTTGGAGCCAGACCTGATGTCACCAATCCGCCATCCCACAGGAATCCCCCCTGAAGTGCAGGTGCTCTCAGTGCTCCATTTCCTTGCAAGTGGGTCATTTCAAACAACAGTGGCCATGGCATCAGGGATGTCCCAGCCTATGTTTTCCAACGTGTTGTCCAGAGTGTTGTCTGCCCTGCTGAAACACGTGAGGAGCTACATCATTTTCCCTCAGGTGGAGGATTTGGCTACTGTTAAAGGTGACTTCTATGCCCTTGGACATATCCCCAACATCATAGGTGCTATTGATGGGACCCATGTAGCTCTGGTCCCCCCCGCAGGAGTGAACAGGTGTACAGGAACTGGAAGAGTTATCATTCCATGAATGTACAGATGGTATGTTTGGCAGACCAGTACATCTCCCAGGTAAATGCAATGTTCCCTGGCTCAGTGCATGACGCCTACATCCTGCGGAATAGCAGCATCCCTTATGTGATGGGTCAACTCCAGAGGCACCGGGTGTGGCTATTAGGGGACTCTGGTTACCCCAACCTGTCATGGCTACTGACCACAGTGAGGAATCCCAGGACCAGGGCAGAGGAACGCTACAATGAGGCCCATGGGCGGACTAGGAGGGTGATCGAACGCACCTTCGGCCTCCTGAAGGCCAGGTTCCTGCATATGACAGGTGGTTCCCTATTCTACTCACCAAAGAAGGTGTGCCAGATCATCATCGCCTGCTCTATGCTTCACAATCTTGCTTTGCAACGCCAGGTGCCTTTTCTGCAGGAGGATGGGCCAGATGACGGTGTTGTGGCAGCTGTGGAGCCTGTGGACAGTGATGAGGAGGAAGCTGAGGAAGAAGACATTGACAACAGGGAGTCAGTCATACAGCAATATTTCCAGTGACACACAGGTGAGAACATTTGTTTACTATTATATTCACTTTCACACTTCTACCTCTATCCTGTCTGTCAATTTGAATCAGTATTGGGTAACTGAGTTGTACATTTCTATTACGGTTTCACAGGTGTGGTTACCAACGTGTGTCATCTGCTTGCTTCCTTCATGGACTTGTGCTGTGTGACATGGGTATGTTGACATTAAAATTTCTACGGATTTTGTCATAGTCATAGCTAATACACATTTTCAAAATGACAGACTGACTCCAGATTGTTTTGTGCTTCAAGGGTGTTTATTTAAGTGCTCAAAAATGGAGGGGGGTGGTTAAATGGTGATGGGTGATGGTGGAGGAATGTCCATGGCAGAGTCCAATCTATTAGTCTCACAGGTGCTTTGCCCATATGGGCATAGGAAGTGGAGCTGGGGCAGTTCCAATCTGGACAGGGTAACAAAGTGGGACAGTGGGAGGACAATCAGGGTGGTCTCATTTCCTGGCGGGGCTCTTGCCATCTTGCTCTGTCCTTTTCCTGGATCTCAGGGACCGCTTGCGGGGTGGTTCCCCGTCTGCAGGGGGTGGGGTGCTGGCGTGGTGGTCCTGTGGCGGGGCGTCCTGTCCACTAGCGCCGGCGGAGGTGGTGGGCAGTTCATCATCCAGGCTAGTGTCAGGGGCCTCTTGGAGTGCCACGGTGTCCCTCATGGTCTTTTGTATGTCCTTCAGCACCCCTACGATGGTGCCCAGGGCGGAGCTGATGGTTCTGAGCTCCTCCCTGAACCCCAAATACTGTTCGTCCTGCATGCGCTGGATCTTCTGAAACTTGGCCAGGACCGTAGCCATCGTCTCCTGGGAGTGGTGGTATGCACCCATGATGGAGGATAGGGCCTCGTGGAGAGAGGGTTCCCTCGGCCTGTCCGCCCCCTGTCGCACAGCAGCCCTCCCAGTTCCCCTGTGTTCCTGTGCCTCCGTCTCCTGGACTGTGTGCCCACTACCACTGCCCCCAGGTCCCTGTTGTTGTTGGGGTAGTGGGTTATCCTGGGTTCCCTGTAGTGGTGGACACACAGCTGATTGACGTGTCTTGGGTACAGAGGTATGGGCCCGCTGGGTGGGTGCTGTGCTTGTGTTACCAGAGGGTGGAAGGTCAGTGTTGGGCTTTGCCTGTGCAAGGGGAACCGACTGTCCCGAGGCCCACGATGGTCCGGGCTGGTCATCAGGATCCAGTTGGCCAGAGCTGCTGTCATCACTGTGGGCCTCTTCTGTGGGTGGAGTGGAGATGTATGGACCCTCCTGTCTGGTGACGTTCCGTAGTGGTCCTGCAGGGGTATAAGAGCATGATTATTGAATGTGTGTGTGTCATGGTGTGCAATGGGTGGGTGTGCGTGTACCCCAGTGCAAGCATTCCTGTGTGGGGGCTTGTGTGATGATGGTTGGGGGGGTGTTATGGGTATGTGCAATGAGCATGCTTTAGTGAGGGTAAATCAAGAAGTCTCTCCAGATGAAATAAAGATGTAAAAGGCGCGTAGTTCACAATGAAGTTTTATTCCAGTAATCAGGAGGTCCCATCCAGCCAAGATCCAACTGCCTCTCTTCAACAAGCTCTCTCTCTCATGACCTCAGCCCTGACATCACAAGATTCTAATTCACTCCCAAGAGTTCCACATTCCCATGTATACTACAGCGGGAGCCCTGAAAGAGAAGCATTAAACAATACTTGAAGGGGCATGCAGACAAGTGCACCAATGAACAGGGAGCTAATTAACATTCCAAGGTGGGACACAACAAGGGGTAATTGAAATATTGTGTGGCATACAATGATGATATGTGGAGAAGCATTCCTTTGGGTAGGAATATTGAGAGCAGTAGTTCGTTTATGTTAGAGATGTATGAAAATTACTGAATGTCAAGACCTTCGGTGATGGCTCTGAGAATTGTGTTGTGGATTTCATAAGAGAGAGTGCTATGTATCCAGGAAATGGTAAATAAAGATGCTAAATACATTTCATGTGGTAGACAGATTAAAATGATAAATAATATAGAATTACATATTCACATCTTCATAATCACATACATTTACATCTACATATATTTAGAACATTTATTTTTTTATTTTCATACAACACTATTGCCCTCATTATGATATTGGCAGTCTGTCCCAAAGTCTGTGGTGCTTGCGGCCGCCAAAAGACCGCAGTGCCAGCGGCAATTCGCCTGCCTAATTATGACACACAAAAACAAAATCGCCAGAACACAGCTACAAAACTGACACTGTCAGGCCGAACTGCGGTGGCAGAGATGCGGTGCCACCACCCACACCGCCATGGCAGAACAAGGTTGCGCCCCCCAATATGACCCACAAATCAGCAAAGTGGTCATAGAGCGGCGGTAATTCATTGGTGGTTTGGACCGCAGTGGACAAAATGGAACCTCCACTGCAGCACAACACCACATAGACCAATTAGAATACCCCACCCCTGAAACACATACACACCAAACCCCCTGTATAAAACACACACACACACACACACAGCCCACAACCCCTTGCCACTACAAACAACTAACATACATTACACGTCCATGCTGAAGATCGCACTGCACACAGACATCACAGGGACCTGCTCACCTGTCATGCATCACACTTCACTAAATATTTTACACTCACACACACATCAAACTCACCATGTCCTAACAAAAGAGCCCCTGTTTTAACAATGTCGAATTAATGGACCATTGTGGATGAAATCATCAGGGTAGAACCACAGCTGTTCGTGGCACGATTCCAACAAACGTCAATGGCAAAGAAGACGGAGCTGTGGTGGAGGAGAAGAACTCAGTGGAAAGCCACCCACGTACAAAGGACGACATATGCAAAAGGTGGAATGACCTGATCGAGAAGGTCCACTCCATGGCATCCAGACACCAAATTGCTCTCTTGCAGACTGGTGGTGGGCCGCTACCACCTCCCCTGGAACTCACATCATGGGAGGAGAAGGTCTTGGTGATCCTGCACCCTAAGGGTCTCGGTGGAATCCCCAGGGGACTGGAAACTGGTAAGTCATGTATAGTTCCCTTATATGAAGTATACCTGTAATGCATGCATCAACATCTCCTGCATGTCCACCCTACCCCACTAACACCAATCCCAAAGTTCACACTCCCAAATACACCCAATGCATGTACAGCATGAAGCACTACAACTCCCAAAATGCATCACCCTGTAGCCACCTAAAACTACATATTCCCGTCGCATGACTACACCTGAGTCCTGAAGCATGACACAAAGCACTCTCCTCGCAGCCCTGTAAAGTACATCAGGCAGATGTGAACAACAATCCCTGAAATCAACAGGTGCCACTGAGAATGTCATCAGGCAACCAATGCCGCTTACAGCCGGGACACCATGGAGCCCCCCGCAACCTCTGCCCCTACACCAGTGTCTCAAAGCCACGTCAATCTATTGTGTGCCCACCTATACAGGGACCTGAGTCAACACCCACCACACAAGACGATGAAGGTCCTGGTGCACGTGGGAGTGGGCATACTGTGCCGGAGACACAGGTACAGGGGGCTAGGGCCAGTGGGAGTGCCTGTAGAGGTCACAAGGTGGGGCAACCCAGACAGCCACCTGCCCATGAGGCAATAGAACAAGTCCTGGGAGCATACAACCAATCCCAGGACAAGATGGGCCAGTTATTAGACCTGTTGGGTGAAAACCTGAGCCCGCCCAGGGAGTACCACCCGGAGGCCATGCAGGAGTGTTATGTCCTCAATGCCACCATGGCCTCCATGAAAGGCTTGATGCAGGAGCTCGTCACAGTCCTGTGTGAGTCCTCCACCCCCCACCAGGTCCCTTCCACTAGCCACACTACTGACCAGCCCTCAATATCTGCTGCAGCTAGATGGGTGATGGTCATGCCTGAGGACTCACAAGCCACCACTTCTCCACCCCCTGTTGCTGAGGAGCCCCCACGCAAACGTGGTCGCAGATCTAGACATCCTGCAGGGAGAGAAGCCAAGATGAGCCCCACTGCCAGGAAATGAGCCTCCCAAGAACTGTCTGCCTTGTGTGCCACTGAGACACCTTGTTGACTTCCCACTGCCATAGCCCCATTTGCAAATGCCACATGGATAGTGGACATGTGCCACCAACTGCTGACAGACTGATGGAATTATTAATCACCATGGTCTCACTGCTGTGCACCCTACCCACCCTTTGGTATACACAATAAATGCACTTATACACAAGGTTTGGTGTCATATGTTTACTCAATAATGATAGTGCAACAAATGTGTGATATTTCACAGAAATTGAGTCATAAAACACAGTGATGTTGTGTATGTATCATGCTGTCATCCAGCTTCCTGCAGCAAAGTCAGTGTCCACACAACCCTGGGTCCTCAGGTAGCAGACTGGGAAGAGTGGTGAAACATCATCCATGGTACATCTGCAAATTATTTCACAGAATGTTCATCACACATTATTTTCACTGTTGCGAGCAGTATGTACCTGCACATCATGATGGTTAAACGATTCACACTGTAGGTCCACACACTGATAGACAATCCAATGTCATTGCACTCATGACCACAACCCTGTTCAGATATAATGAGACAAGTTAACCGTTGCATCTAACAGTAATGACCTGAGTAATAGACACTCATTTTAGTTGTACCACACAGCTCACGCCCTTGGATACTAAGTATTGACAGCACTTGAATTCACAAGAAGCTGCAAACTATGCCAATGAAAACATAATTCCAAAATGGAGAAGTAACAAATGTGTGAAGCAGTCGATAGTTTGTCAGAACTATATATAACCCAGACAGATGGACTAGCTAACATCACAGTGGCACTGTAGACCTACTTGTCAGACCACTCCTGTATACACTCATCTCAAACCCAAATGGGGTCAATACCTAATGATATCAGGGATGGATAATGAAGTGCACCCAATCTGTACACCAATATTTGACATGTCAAACACAGAGAAGTACCTACCAGAAGCTTAGCTGAAGTACTGCTGGATGAGATTTGTCCTTGTGCCTACATCTTCCTCATCCCCATCGTCATCACTCATGTTTCCTCCCTCCTGTGCCACCGAATTGTCTCCTACATCCTCCAGCAATGGGATGCTCCTCCTTAGTGCCAGATTGTGGAGCATGTAGCAGGTCACCACAATCTGTCACACCTTCTGTGGTGAGTACTGCAGGGAAACACCAGAGATGTGCAGACATCTGAACCTTGCCTTCAAGAGACGAAATGTCCTTTCAACCATCCTTCTTGTCCTCCCATGCAACACATTTTACTGTTCTTAAGCCCCGGTCCTTAGATTCCTCATGGTGTCAGTAGCCCAGGAGAGATTGGGGTAACCTGAATCACCGGTGGATAGAGTAAACCAACATTAAAATTCAACATAGACACATGCAGACTGAGTAGTAAGGCTGGGGTAACAGTAATGACATATACACTCATCATACACACCGATGAGGTAGGCCCTCACTCTTAGTCGACCTTTATACAAGGAGGTTGCAATAAAAATAGATAACGTATGGACTTGGATTAGAGCTCACATCTTTCCCTTAATAAGTGCTCAAGGAAAGAAGAAATATTCGATGTGATAACGTTGGCAACCATCTCTTTTATGCGGATGACAGTTTTAATACATTTTGACAACCACATTTTCAAATAACTGTGGAGACCGATAAAGACAGTATCTGTATATGTGTGTATATTTGTATATATGTTTCTGTTAATAATTGTGATGTAAATCTATTTGGATAGTACAATGTTTGTCTGTCGCTTAGGTTTTTTGTCCTTAAAATGCAGAGAAATATTTTTTTGTAATTAAAATATATTACCAATGACCAATTTAGAAGTTCATTGTGAGTAATTAAATTTTTGTATCTGTCCCTACTATTGTACCACTTTTTCTCTTTTGAGTATACTCATTCTTAGTAGAGGCAGCATCAACCGCAGTACACTACTATTCCTGAGCATGTGTGAATCATGGACAGACCCTGGAAACCTTGCAGTCACTGGGGGATATACTGGTCAGCTAAACAGACCATCTGCACATTCATGGAGTGAAGGCCTTTACGGATCCTGTACACTTGCTCATCAGCCCTGTGTGGTATTAATGCAATGGGTGTGCCATCTGTGGCCCCAATCACATGAGGGATATGTCCCAATGCATAGAAATCAGCCTTCACACTGGGCATACTTACAGGTTTGGGAAATTGAATGTAGCTGTCCACATGTTTGACTAAGGTGGACAAGACATTCCTAAACACATTACTGAGCATAGGTTGAGACATGCCTGTTACCATTCCCACTATCCCCTGGAATGAGCCAGTGGCCAAGAAACAGAGGACGGTACCACCTGCACAGTTGGGGGAATGGCTGTAGGTTGTCGAATGGCTGGCAGCAGATCAGAATTCAACTGGGTACACAGCTCCCTGATTGTAGCACGGTTCAGTCGATAGTGGTAGATGATGTGTCGTTCTTCTATCGTTGCCAAGTCAACCAGGGGCCGGTACACAGGTGCATGCCTCACCCTCCTCAGTGGTCAACATCTACACATAGCATACAACACAAGTATGTCAATGATTACCATTCATGCATCCTACTGCAGGGTGGCAAATGGTGACTCAAAATCACATATGTTGCTGCTTGTTGCATGCAAAGCAGACTTCAATGTGCTGAGGCGTTGTAATTCCCATGTCAGTTGCACATACATCTGGGATTTTCAATGGATGACAATAGTGAGATGTTTGTCTGTCACTGCTAGTCTACAGTCACCATCAATATGTAAGTTCATTCCCACAACGTCACGTTGTCATTACCAGAATATGTGCACACTCCTAGTTCATGCTGCCTAATTGAACTTTACACTGTCCACGGACATAACTCATCACATGTCCATGATGGAAATGAGTAGTGACGCTATTAATTAATGTATTCATTACAGTTGTAGTGTAAAATGGCTGCTGCCTGGCAGTAGGCAGTCAGAACTGCTGTGCAACTCTTCATTAGTTATCATTGATGTCTATGACATACAGGGACCAATGATGATTACTGCCCGCGGTGACTGTGCAGACCTCTGCGGCTGTGACTGCCATTTTGTACAGTGTATCTCACTTGACTCCTGAACTCTCCAGCCATCAAGACCTCCACTCAGTGTGCTGCTGTGTTGTGTCCCTGGTAGCCACAATGGTGCATGTTACAGGAGATAGGGCCCCCGCTTTCACCTCAGAAGAACTGGAGAAACTTGTGGATGGGGTCCTACCCTGTACACAAAGCTGGTGGGGCTTCAGAACAGCAGGTAGGTTACATTATGGTTATGTATGTTGCTACATGGGTATGTAAATGTGTAATAGTACGTGTATGCAGGATGTTACAGTGGAGGGAGTACCTACGGATATGACTGCTAGGAATGTTCTGGAAGTGTGAAGTCATGTACGATTCAGATTTGTGTACTGTTGGTAGGCCTATGAATGTCATAGGTTGTTGGGTCTACATTAATGTGCCTTTCCTTCTGTCTCTCCCATGCAGGTCAGCGCTCATCAGAATAAGGGTTTGTGGAAAGCCATCGCCAGGGAAGTGCGGACTCTGGGACGGCCTCCCAATGAGGAAGTTTGCCTGTCAGACCCTGACGCCGCTGATGGCCCCCATATTGGCGGTGGCCTACCTGGAACTGGATGGGCGCTTGAGAGCAACACAGCAGCCACAAGGGGGTGAGTGACATAGTAAATGTCCTGTACAGTTTGCTATGGACTGGATGGGTATGTTAGCCATGGGATCATATGTCAGTCAATGTAGGTAGGTTACAGTTGTACAGTGAACAGCAGCAGCTGTGATAGGTGAGCATCTGAGCAACAGGTTTTCATGGCGTTGTTACAGTGCCAAATTGTTGGATTTCACATGGACATACAGGATCTTCAATTGGTATCCATACCTATCAATACATGTCCATAATGGGTGTCACGGGTAAGTATGACAATGTACAAATGTCACTCATTGACAGGATTCCTGTGTGCAACAGCACTAATAGTGTAGAGTAGTATCTGGGTGTAATTGTAGTGGTATTATGATCGTGCATGCACATCAGAGTGTATGCCCACTGGGTGTAGAGGCACCTGTGAGTGCGGAGGCTGCATCCCACGGGACCCAGGAGGCAGAGACCACGGAAGCCAAGGGGAGCAGTGGGACAGAGGGGAGCACCACAGGGGAGACTGGAGCTGATACCATTGATATAGATTCCTCGTCCGATGGAAGCTCCCTGGCGGTGGCGGCACCTTCTAGGACCATCCCAGCACCATCCTTACTCCATCACCCCCTTACCAGGACCACTCTCCCAGTAGCTCCCCACCCAGTTTCCTGTGCCCACGCACCCAGGAAGGTGGACGTCTCCTTTGCCGCAGGCATCTCTGCCCCTGCCCCAGTCAGCCCTGCTGCCCTCAATGCTGAAGCTATTGACCTCCTGAGGTCCATCTCTGTAGGACAGTCAACTATTGTGAAGGCCATCCAGGGCTTGGCATCCCAGATGCAGCAGACTAATGCCTACCTGGAGGGCATTCACTGTGCCCTGACTGGCCTACAGGGATCATTTCAGGCTCAGGCCTCTTCATTGGCGGCAGCCAGTGTCCATACTACTTCAGTCCTCTCTCTTGCTACCTGTGCCCCATCCCAAAGCCCTCTCCCATCTCCCAGCCAAGCCACACATACAGACAAGCACTCACCAAAATCAACAGACAAGATACGCAAAGACAAACACAGGCACCACAAATCACATCACAAGCATGCACACACTCAACACAAAAAAGCAGACAAAATATCAGTCACTACCTCCCCTGTCTCTCCAGCACCTCCTCCCTTGCTGTCACAACAACACTCATACCTACCACTACTACATCCTCACTCCCAGTCCCTGCCACAACTTTGCACTCAGTCACCACAACAGCAGACACTCATACATGCACCCCATGCACAACATCCGCACTCACCACAACCACCATCACTCACACATGCAGCACACCCACCTTACACGAAAACACTACCCCAACATTCATCCACATGACCTATCTGTCCACTCCCACCCTCTCTTCCCCCCTCCTCCAAGGACACATAAACGACCACACTCAGACACCCAACATCCTCCACCTCACACATACATACTCTGCATACATCTGCACCCATATCAGCACACCTACACGTCTTACGATCACTCCCTCTACTTCCACTCCCAAACCTGTTTCCCTATCCATCCCCCTTGTTCCTAAGAAGCTTTTCCTTGCCCTCCTTCACCTGTTCCCTGAACCTGTCCCACCCCGTGTTGCCCATGGCCCTCTTGGTTCCCTCCCCAAGCCAAGACCCTCCACCTCCAAGTCCTTCCGTGACCCCCCTTCTGCCTCTGCTGCCTGTCCACCCGTGAAGAAGCTGTCCCCTGACCTCAAGAAGAAAACTGCCCCAAAACATGGTTCCAAGGCCCCTGCCCCTCTGTCAAGAGCAAGGATGGACCCCCCCACGTCCTCCCAAGCCAAAGCCCAAGGACCCCCTCCCAAACCCAAAAACTCATCCCCAGACCATTGAGGTGCCTGCCCGTCCCATTGATGCCCCTACCTTGTGGAGGTCATTAGGCCGTCAGGAGTCTTTGACAGGCACAGTTATGACCATTGGACTTTGAACTGGCCTACGGGCCTTGGGACTTTATATCCTCGCTTACCTGCATTTAGCATTTATATGACTATATATTTACAATACAGGATTCCTGTTGGTTTACTTCACATACAGTTATCAAGTATTTTTATTCCCTGAGTTTCCATCCATCTATCATGTGCTGTTCAATGTGCATTTCTAGACATTTTTTCATTCAGATTTACTGTTCTTTCTTGTATTTGGGCATTGCATGTTGTGTTGTGTCTTTGTATTGGTTTCTGTGTCTCTACTTGTTGGTGCTATTGGTGTGGTTGTGTAGTTGTTATCCGGGGTGTGTTTTTGATGTGTGTGTTTGGCGTGGCTGTGTTTTGTGTGTTTGTGTCTCAGTACTGGTGTTGTGTTGCGTGTGTGAACATGTGTGTGGGCTGGAGTCAGTGCATGGTGTGTCTGTTGTATGTGGGTGTGTCACTCTCCCATTCCCCCCTTGTGTGCTCTGCAAGTGTATTAATCAATCGCGTCGGCGGTCATAGAGGAGAAAGGCGAGGAAGATTTCAAGGTGGCGTTCCATGGCTTCCGCAAAGTCATCTGCGTCCCTGGAGGTGAGTGGTTCCTTTTGTACTTGCTGTTTCTGCCAGGCTTTGGGTGGCGGGTGGCCCGCCCTGGAAATCGTGGATGTCTGCAGTGTTGTATTAGGGTGGGCGGTGCAGTGGCTACCGCCAGCTTGGAATGGCAACAGCTGTTACTGCCGGTACTGTTGGCAAACTGGCTTGGTTTCATTGGTTTGACGGCTGTAGTCTTAATATGGCAGTCTGCACCGCCGGCTTGGCGGCAATCCGTCCTTATTTGCAGGCATGGCAGATCCGTTACCGCCAATGTCATAAGGAGGGCCTATAGTCCCAAAATATCTGTTTAACACGTTTATGTACCAAATTTCTCTGCCTCCTCTACATAGGCAGACAGCTCCATAGAAAAGGCTAAGAATGTTACCATTCCTAAACCTTCCTTTTTAATATTTATAGGTCACCCTAGTGTTAGGCCCTAAAGGCTTATAGGACAGGGTGCACTGTATTTAAAAAGTAAGACATATGCACTTAAGTTTTACATGTCCTGGCAGTGTGAATGTTGTTTCATCATTATGCTTCTAAACTGCTTGAAATCAGAAATGGCTAACGTAAACGAGAATGTACTGTCTTACATTTTGAAGTGTCACTGTCCCACATCACATGATCATGGTTGTTATTTCTCGGTTAAATAAAGAATGGTAATCCCAGGAACATCTTTCCACTTTCTACCAAACCAAGGACATTCAAACTTTCCTAGGCTATCATTTATACAATGTTTCAACTAACGTACATGAACAAACTGTGAGAGCAACTGTATTCAATGTAGTAGTCTTATGAGAGAATCTTCAAATGTATTCTGTAGTGAAACAGCAATGATCATCTGCAAAAATCAGCCTATTCCTTGCAGCCTCCTCCAAGGCAAATTGAACTTTTCAGCTGGGCTAACCTGGTGCCTGTATCTGACCCACAGTCTATCATGGTCAGCCTAAACTTGTGACTTTGCCCTGGTCTAGTGTGACCAGATGGCCACGAGTGACGCTGTGTCCTTTTGGGTGCTATTTTCACTTAAATCTTTCAAAATTAATATCTCTGGTTCTACTGATTGAAGTTTTGTCATTTTATTCATTGCAATTTACTTAATTGTTCTAAAATGGTTTAGGAGTTTTCTTGTGTTGTGTGTTCACTTTATTACTGTTTGTGTGATGCATAAATACTTTTCATATTGCCTCTATGTTAAGCCTCACTGCTTTTGTGCCAATCTACCAGAGGGTAAACATAGGTTAATTTAGTGACTTCTGTGGTTCACCTTGATAAGGATTGTGGTTGTTCCCTGAGTGCGGCTTCCACTCCCTCAACCAATAGCCCAAATGTTTACAGTGTTATACTCTGTATTTCTATAATGATGGCACAAAGAAAAAGAGTGAAGGCTCACTCCACTTCCCAACTATATTGGACCATCAACAAGAGGGAGCCTTCTACCTATGTCCACCTAGAACCCTTGATCAGTTGAACAGGAACTCCTAATTCGTTTTTGGAAGAACCCACACCCACTAACATCTGTTAGTGGCATGCTTCATCAGAGGGTTCCCACCCGAGATTCCTAGTCCATCTGAGTATTCTACAAGAGCTGGTTGTTCTTTATCAGGGATCCAAATTGTTAAAAATACCTCAAGGTATCCCTACCAGGAAAGGAAATATTTAATAATGGGAAACTTAGATAAATTTAAAAGACAAGGTTAGATGTCTCACATCTTGGTCTACATGTTTCAGTTATGTTATTTAGATGCCACTCAGAGTCAAATGGCTTTCTTCAAGACCTATAGATCCCCTTTATTATTTATAATACATTATTGTACACATGCATACTACTACTTGTGAATTTGGGAAATTGTGTCGTAACTTATTATCTCAGTTACTCTGAACACAGGCTCATGTCCTATGGGTTTATCTGTAAAGATCAATGTGAGAGGATATGATTAAACAAGTAACATGGCAAGTATTCATTGGTAGCCATATTCGCGAACAATGTGAATTCATGGGTAACAACTGCACTCAATTCATGCAGTCCATAACAAAGTACTTCAAAAAGAGGGAAAATGGTTCAATATCCCTTGTGGTCTTGATACTAATCATTGGCAGTGTAGTACATACATTACATGCAGAAAAATGAAATAAAATTATAGTAAAAGCTATAAAACTATATATCATGTGTTACAAATAAAACCTAAACTAGCATTTACCATAGAAGGACATAACTAATAAAAAAAAAATCAAACTAAAACTAAACCAATAAAAAAAATCAAAGTATAAACAACTTTAAGCAATACAAGCAAACAAGCAATTAATCAATGCTATGAAAGGAACACTGATGTAAACAACGAAATACTTAAAAACAACAAATGCTGAAAGATGAGGACACTCTGCTGGATTCTCTGATCAGACCATTTGAGAAGAAATATATACATCTGAACTATCTATCTAACCCAGTGAGTAAAACCTATATTTAAACTAAAACATTTGGGTCCTCATTACGAGTTTGGTGGGCAGTGGAGGCCACCCGCCAAACTCTTCCTGCCTTCAGACCGCCTGTGCAGCCTGAACCCCGCCGGCGCTTTAGGAGTTCACTGCAGGGCATGCAGGCGGAAACAGTGTTTCCACCCGCTGGACCTGTGGTGAACAGAGTCTTAACATTGTCACCGGCTCCTAATGAAGCCGGCACCAATGTGGTGGTGCGGCGGGTCCAGCAGCACCCATCGCGCATTCCACTGCCTGTAATTCGGGCCGTGGAATGCACAACGGGGCTGTGCATGGGGGCCTCTGGATGTCCCCATTCCGTCAGCCTTTCAATGGCAGTGTAAACCGCCATGGAAAGTCTGGTGGTATGGGGACTCATAATCCCCAGGGCAGCCTGGTGGTGTCGGTAATCCGACCATGGCCGCTCCACCACGGTCATAATATGGCCGTCCCACCACCAGCCTGTTGGTGGTGGGACCGCCACCGTGAGTCTGGCGGTCATGCGACTGCCAGACTAGTAATGAAGGCGTTATTTGTTAATAAACTTAAAAAATTTAAAATATCAAATAATTAATGAAACACTCTCCAACTTCTATCTCTTTACATAGACTTATCATAAACCAGAAAAAGATAGAACAAAGTAAGTATATATAATTAATGAAAATCTATAAACGTACCCAAATAGTGGATAAAAATAAACCTAACAACTCCAAACTCCACAAACGATCAACAAATTAACACTTAAAATTAAGCTAACCTTTTTTCATCCAACTGAAAAGAAAGTATCTGCTCCACATTAGAAGCAGCACTTACTACGGACATTTAAACCACATTAAACATAAAACAAATATCTACTACCGTCAAAAAATAATCACAGACGTTGAAGAAGCCACAATTCAAACCGTAAAATCTTTTTACCCTCAAATATCATTGCAAGGCTGTTACTATCATTATAAGCAAAACATATGGAACACCTCCAAGAATCTGAAATAAGGGTCCTGTTATGAGTTTGGTGGACCAAGGACGTGCAAACTCGAGTGGCAATCGGACCTCTGCACTCCTGGTGGTCCACCTGCCTGATTGCAACCCTGAAGGTTGGACCTCCACCACTGTTAGGATCATGGATCCAAGCGGGTGGCAGTGGTCGGAGTCGTGGTCAGCCATGCAGTGCTGAATTCAACACCGCTGTGATGATCACAAGTCCCCTTTCCTACAGCCTTTTCATGGCGGGGTCCCCATCATGAAGAGACTGGTGGAAAAGCAGTGGTGGCGGCCCCCCTGCCAAGGTACATCTGACAGTGCGCATTCCGAGTGTCCTAGGAGCCTCATCTGTGTGATGGCATTGCATTGGCTCCATGAGGACCAAATACCACCACACTGTTTCCACTGGGCTGACCGATGGAAATCTCCTAATAAGGAAGGTTCTGCCAGTCAGCAGAGTGGAAACACTGTCATTGACCAAGGGAGGGAAACCGCCAGCTTCTCAGAGGTCTCCTCTCCACAGGGATGGAAGGCCGACGGTAGGCCCGCCAGTCTTGCAAGGAGGCCTGAAGTGTAGAATATTCTACAAACAGCCAATTTGTCTTTGAAATAAAAAAAACAGTACTAGGCTAGGTCCCTGTCACGAAAGTAGCTACAAAGTACAATATGCTAATAGAAAGCCTTTCTATTAACTTAATGAATGCAAACTAATGGAGTATTTCAAAGACATTTGGGTTGACAGACTGCATCACTCCACACCCAAATACCAACCCAAATTTCAAATACCATGGTGGAATGTCTATGAGAGCACCTTGGCACAGGGAGCCTAACAAACAACCCAGTGGAAGGATGGCACAATGCCTTCCAATCCACACTAGGCAGAACCCAACCAACAATCTATAAATTTACAGAAGCATTCCAAAAAGAGTAACGCTACCAATAACTATGGAAGGAGCACTCTGTTAGCCAAATTGCCCCTAAATTTGGCAAACAAATTGAAAGAATGTATGACATTCGACAATGTAAAGCTAAAAGAGTAGATTATCTAAAAATAAAAGGCAAAAGCGTAATATAAAATACATAGGGCCTCATTTTGACATTGGCGGTAAAAACTGCCTACCGCCTCAGCAACGGTCACCAAAAGACCATCGCCGCAGCTACCAGCTGTACGCCGTATTATGACCACAGCTGGATTTCCACCACAAGAAGGATGGAATCTGGCTGTGGCCCTGCCAGCGGATGGCGGTAAGGTTGTGCTGCTGCCAGCAATATTATGACCAATAATACGGCCTGGCAGTGTTCTGCTGGTGGGCGCTGCTGGTGGCAGCAGCGCCCCGTCCCGTCTTCTGCCGGAAGACCCCCTGAACACAGGTAAGTCGAGTCTCCGACAGGGGAGGGGGTGTTTTGTGTGTGTGTATGGGGGGGTGTGCATGGATGCGGGTGTGTTGCGTGGTGGATGCGTGTGTACATCTATGAGGTATGAATGCATTTATGTTGTTTTATGTGAATGCGTGTCTGTGTGTATGTTTGAAATTGTGTGAGGATGTGTGTGTAAATGGATGTATGCATGCGTGGAAGCATGTGGGAATGGGTGTTTGTATGCATGTGTGTGTGTGAAAGGGGAGCATGAATGTATGGGGGGGCTTTGGAGTGGTAGGCAGGGTGGAAGGGTACCTGGAGAGGATGGGGGGAGACCCGCATCAGTGACAGGGAAGCAATTCCCTGTCACTGATATGGCCTACCGCCATGGTTTTCGTGGTGTTACGGACGGCACGGAAACCATGGCGGTAGGCGGGGTCATAATCCGCAGGCTGTTACCGCCGTGGCGGTCGGAGTGGTACATTGGCAGGTTGGCTGGTGGTACCTACTGTCGCCATATTAACGCCGACCGCCGGGGTCGTAATGACCCCCATAGTGCCCTATTACGATTGTGGCGGTCTGAGGACTGCCACATTCACGTTCATGGTCGGACTTCTGCACCAAAGGTGGTCTGACGACCCAAATACAACCCTAGCAGGTGGACCCGCCAGAGGACCGTTGTCCCCACCAGGACCATGGTTCCCATTGGCATGACAGCAGTCAAAGTTGTACTGGTTGATTACATCTCCCCTCACCACCAGCCTTTCTATTGCGGTTTCGCCTACATGGATATGCTGGCAGTGAGGGTGTGCTGAGGGCCAGAGGGGGGCCCCAGCACTGCCCAGGGAATGGGCAGTGCAGGGCCCCCCGTGCCCAGCACCATCGGAGGCAGACAGTGCGCATTCCGAGGGTGCTGGTCTACCCCCTCTGTGCTATAAGATAGCACTCAGCTCCTTTATGTGAGCTGAGTGCTATTTCATAGCACTGTTCCTGCTGATCTGACCAGAGGGAACACTCTATTGCAATGTTCCTGACGGTCAGAATGGCGGGAACGTTGTAATACAGCCAGGGGTGGGACGCTACTGCCTTGGCGGTGGCGTCCTCCCTGCAAGTTTTGCAGTCCCGTGGTGGGACTACCAAACTCATAATGAGGCTGTTAGTAACCTACCAAAGTCCCAAAACACTATCATAAAATCTAAACATACCTGACAAATCATTTTTTAATAAATATTACATATGTTATTTTAATACATCAGTCCAAACATTAAATAAAAGTCCATTGTTAATTAAGACCGAGCGATTAAATTAAAATGATATATAGGTTATTTAAACAACAAATGTAACATAACCAACTTAAAACTAAAAAAATACCCAATCACATAAAATAACTACAACACAGAAACCAAATTATTCCAAATAAAAATCACATATTTAACACAAACAATAAAATATACAATTTCCCACCCAAAAGAAACTAAATAAATAAGCCTCCACCAAAATAAGGAAAAACATTGTCCAAAAAGCCCACCCAAAAATGCAATGATAGAACAAATCTAAAGAGATCCCTCGAAGCAATCCACAGTACCTAGGAACCATACAAAAACCACAGGGGGCTCTCCAATGCCCACAACATTGTCATTGGCAGTGCAGGGGCCCCCCTCCCCAGCACTGTTGGAATGTGCACTGTCTGTTGAGCAGACAATGCGCATTCCGAAAGTGCTCGGGGGGGCTCTTGTGCTACGGCAATGGGCTCGGCTCCACGCGGAGCAGAGTCCAATGTTGCTGCACATTTTCCACTGAGATGACAGGTAGAAAACTCAGTGGAAAACTCGTAATGGGGTCGGTAGGGAGCCCGCCAGCACCGTGGTGGTCTTCTCATCGGGTGTTTGGCGGTCGGGTTTTTCCAACCACCAAACTCGTAATTAGCCCCTCAAACATCAAGATATAAATAATATAACACAAATTAACATAACAATACATTTTGAAAACCGTGTACGAACCCCTGGAACTACAAACTAGTGAAATACACAACTATTAATACATCTAAATATTAAAAGAAATCAAAATGTTAAAAAAGGGTAAAATATAAACTATATGTAAGTGTATAAAATATATAAAATTATTTAATACATACTGAAAAGGCATATTTCAAATGATGTAGAAAATATGTATATTAAACAATTTAAGGCACGTTAAAAACGTGTTAAGCAGTAAAAAGTGAATATTTTGCAACATACCATAGTATTTAAATATGATGTACATTTTATTTAATAATAAAACATCAACAATCTTTTATTTATGTAACCATATATAAATATTTATCTTTAAGTTGAAGTGTATATATGTTTTTAAAAATGTAAAAACACCCTGGAAACAAAAAAGATGTTGCATGTCTTTATTCATTGAACAATGTAATTAATGATATTACTGATTACAAACATACATCTCACTATTTTTTATGATATTTCTAAATACCAACAATACTAATGAAATAAAAGAAACTACTTCTACCAGATGCAAATAAAATTAAATGGAAGGATTGCAGACAAATTATATAACAATTACACTCCAACATAAATATTTTTTAAGAAAGTTTTGGACACTAAAGGGGTAGTACTTACTATTCCCACCCCAATCTACACCAATTTGGAAACAGTAATGGACAGAAAAGGGGTGAAATGTATGATTCCCACCCCAATCTAAACCAATTTGGCCAGGGTGTTGGACACTAAAAAAGTGTGTTTTACTATTCCCACTACAACTTATACCAATTTAATGAAGATGTTGAATACTAAAGGGGTGACATTTACTATTCCCACTCCAATCTAAACCAGTTTGGGGAAGGCATTGGACACTAAAACAGTGACATTTACTGTTTCCACTACAATCTAAATCAATTTGGGGAAGACATTGAACATGAAATGGGTGTAATTTACTATTCCCGATCCAAACTATACCAATGCAGGGAAGGTGTTGGGCACTAAAAAGTTAACATTTACTATTCCCATTCAATGTATAGGAATTAGAAGAAGGTGCTGGACACTAAAAGGGTGCCATTTACTATTCCCACTCCAATATATACCACTTTGTGGAAGGTGTTGGACAGCAAATGAATGTCATTTGCTATTTACACTCAAATCTAACTTGATTTAGGGAAGGAGTTGGACAACAAAGGGTGACATTTACTATTCCCACTCCAATTTAACCATCTTTAGTGAAATTGTTGGACATTAAAGAGTTGATATTTACTATTCCCACTCCAATCTAACCATATTGGGGGAAGGTATCGGGCATTAAATGGATGATATTTACTATTCCACTCCAACCTAACCATATTGGTGGAAGGGGCTGGACACTAAAGATGTGACATTTACTATTCCCACTCCAATCTAACTGTATTGGGGGAAGGAGTTGGACACCAAAAGGGTGAAATTTAGTATTCCCACTTCAATCTAAACATGTTGAAGAAAGGTGTTGGACAATAAAGGGGTGACATTTACTGTTCCCACTCCAATATAACCATATAGGGGGAAGGTGATTGACACTAAATGCGTCTACCAATCGCACTACAATCTAAGCCCATTTGAAGAAGGTGTTGGTTGCTAAAGAGGTGAAATGTACAGTTTGAAAATACTTGTAAAGTTTACCATAATTTTACCATAATTTATATTATTTATAAGGTTTATATAAAAAATGTTTGAATTATTTTAGGTTATTAAAATTATACTTTAAAGAAAGTGGTGCCAAGGTCAGACTTTGGGCAACCACACAGCCTTCAAAAACGCCATCCGCAGACACCACTAACTCATCTGAAACACCAAGAGAACCGCCTTCAAAGACTGAATCAACAACAACGCACACAGCAACAAGGAGCTCTTCAACATTGTGAAGGAACTCTCCAACCCCAGCTCCAATGGCATCCCGCTATCTTAAGACCTCTGCGACTCCCTAGCCTCCTACTTCCCCCGCAAGATTGCAGACATCCACAACAGCTTCAGCACCCATACCCTCCCGGCAACCACCAACACCACAGTTCACCTCCGACCAACCTCCTGCTCTCCTGGACCCCTGTCAACGACAACAACACCATCCACTCTGGCTCACCATCTGACCCCTGCCCTCACCACATCCTCAACAAAGCAAGCTCCGTCATTGCACCCCAACTACGGACGGTCATTAACAGCTCCTTCGAGTCTGCCACCTTCCTGGAGAGCTGGAAACACGCTGAGATCAACGCCCTCCTCAAAAAACCCAAGGCGGACCCAAAGGACCTCCGGCCTATCTCCCTGCTCCCCTTCCTTGAAAAAGTCATTGAGAAGGCTGTCAACAGACAACTAACCCGCTTCCTTGAGGAGAACTGCACCCTGGACCCATCCCAATCTGGATTCCGCAGCAACCACAGTACCAAAACTGCCCTCATTGCCGCCACCGACGACATCAGAACCATACTGGACAATGGCAAAACCACAGCCCTCATCCTCCTGGACCTCTCAGCCCTGTTTGACACCGTCTGCAATGACACCCTGTGCTCACGCCTCAGCAATGCAGGAATCCGCGACAAAGCCCTGGACTGGGTCACCTCCTTTCTCACCGGCAGAACCCAGAGAGTCCGCCCCCCCATTCTGCTTGGAGGCCACCAAAATCATCTACAGTGTACCCCAGGGTTGGTCCCTCAGCCCGACCCTCTTCAACATCTACATGGCCCGCTCGCTAACATCGCCAGATCCCACAACCTCAACATCATCTCATATGCCGATGACACCCAGTTGATCCTCTCCCTCACCAAGGACTCCGCCAAGACCAACCTCCACGAAGGAATGAAGGCCATTGCCGAATGGATGAAAGGCAGCTGCCTCAAACTCAATTACGACAAGACAGAAGTTCTCATCTTTGGCTTCACACCCTCCGCATGGGATGACTCCTGGTGGCCTGCCACTCTCAGAGCCGCTCTGACTCCAACCGACCACGCATGCAACCTAGGATTCATCTTGTATTCCTCATTATCCATGACCCAGCAACTCAACAAAATCTCCTCCTCCAGCTTCAACGCCCTCCGCAGGCTCCAAAGATCTACAAATGGATCACCACCGAAACCAGATGAACAGTCACCCAAGTCCTCGTAAGCAGCAAACTGGACTGCGGCAATGCCCTCTGCGCCAGCACCAAGACCAAACTCCAGAAGAGGCTGCAACACATCCAGAACGCCTCTGCACGCCTCATACTGGACATCACCTGCCACTGCCACATCACAGGCCATCTGAGAGACCTGCACTGGCTTCCAGTCAACAAGAGAATCATCTTCAAACTCCTCACCCACACTCACAAAGCACTGCATAACACCGGACCAGAATACCTCAACAGATTCCTCCTGTTCTACACCCTGACCTGGCATCTCCTCTCTGCCGACCTCGCAACTGTCTAACGCGTCTGCAGAACTACAACCAGCGGCAGATCATTTTCGCACCTCACCGCAAACACGTGGAACACTCTTCCCACCCACCTGAGTCAGACAAAAGACCTCTTTACCTTCAGGAAACTTCTCAAGACCTGGAGGTTCGAGCATTAGCAGCACCTCCTCCCTCCACCCCACCTCAGTGCCTTGAGACCCTCACGGGTGAGTAGTGCTCTTTACAAATTCCTTATTGATTGATTGATTGATTGACATTTTATATTTTATAATTTAGATATTTTTCATATTTAAAACATTACATTTAATAACATTAAAATATTTTAATTAATCATAAATTAAAATGTGTTAAAAATAATAATGTAAGAAAATAATAGATTTTTAAATTGTAAAATACAAATTTGTATACTGTTAAAATAATTAACATAAAATTTGTATATGCATTTAAAATGAGAGGTCAGGTGCATTACCCCACATATTCAATAATTTATAGCAGCAGACACAGGCATGAATACACAATACGTCAGTGCAAATAGCAAGAGAAAGTGCAATAATATAGGCAATACCAAAAAAAAAATGATAAAACATACTTAGAAGAATGTGGTTAATGGTTCATCTGATATATACAAGATGACAGAAACAGGATAAGAAAACCAGAATCCAGCATTTCCCTACTACATTGATAGACTAATAAGCAGATCGAGCAGGGACTTTTAGATATGAGGTTAAAATATGTGAGTCAATTTATAAGGCCAAAAAGTGCTTGTGCATTTAAAGTTAATGATTCATATTATCAATCCACTTAACTACAGATGACCAAATCCTAGTCCTGCATTTCCGCAACTTCCACCCTTTTTCGTACAAATTCATCTCCATATTCTGGGTTTTTAGGACCCGAGACTTCCATTCCGGGTTCCTCCGGGCTTAACCAGGCCAAGGCAATACACAATTGTGTGACAGCCATAGCTACAAATAACGAATCAAACTCATCCCCTAAAACCTAATCTCCCACTTCCCAAAAAAATATAGAAACATTATTTATGTACATTAAGACAACGCAAAATACAGATTTCAACAATTTCATAACTAACAAATGATCTTACTTACAGCACAAATAAATAAAATATTAAGCACATTACAATAACTAACATACTAATTAACACTTACATATGATATTGCATGGAATATTTTTCACAACAATATTGAAAACATTTAAAACAATATTTATACCTTGGATGTTCCTTTTGACAATACTTTTGACATCCTTGTAGTCTTTTTTTAAAAATGTTTTATAATTCTTTTTATTGTTTTTCAAACCATAAATAGGGTTCACTCTGTCGCATCAAGCAATAGATAGAGGGTACATAAATGAGTTACATAGCATCATACATCGTCCAGACTTTTGTGGCCCTTTTCCAGCCCTCTCGCTGTCTAGGCGAAGGATTGAATTTCTCATCTCATTGCCCACGCTGCCTACCCTCCCACAGCCTGTGGTCTTGCCTGAGCCCCGAGCAGTTGCCCAAGGCCCCCATACTTTTTCCCATTTCTTGAGGCAACCCATGCCCTCATTTATGACCTTCTCAATCTGCTGGCATCAGTCCACATCACATTGCCAATCTAATATTTGAGGGGTAACTGCGCTCCCCCAGGCTCTTGCAATATTATGTTTAGCCACTCGGCTGACAGCCTCAGCCATATTTCTGCATATCTGAGCCAGGTGTATTCCCCTGATATTCCCATGATGAAACATTTAGGATCTAACGGAATTTCAAGTGCAGTGATGCGTGACATCTCTCTGACCACTCCTGCCCAATATTCCCTTGTTTGAGGACATTCCCATAATATATGCATGAATCTTCTCCACAATTCCTCAGACAGCACGGATTCTCTGCCCTGTGAATCTTAAATAGCAGACTACACTGATAATATGTTCTGTGTAGGTTTTTTTGTTGTACCAGCCTGAATCTGGCCATAGTGGCTATGTCCTTGGCGCTGCCAATGGCCTCCCCCCACTCCTCTTCCTCTAATGGTCCCAGGTCAGTCTCCCATTTCTCCTTCAAGCTGCACAGTGGGTCAGGGGAGTTGTTAATTAGTTTTTTATAGATTTCAGAAGTACCCCACCTTGGAATTGGCTCAAGTAGGACTTGATCTTCTAGCGGGGAAGCGTCCGGCAGGCTATTCCCCTCCCTAATATCTCCTCAAAGTGTGTCACTGGGTGCCAATGCATACTCCTCTCTAAGTGTCTCAAAACTAACGAATGCCTGTCCCCCCACACGTCGCCCAATTCTATGCCAATTGTCTCCCATCTCTGGAATCCCGATAAGCCTTGCACCTCTGATAACTTGTCACTATTTCATAGCGCAGTAAGGTCATTGAGCTTACCCATCCACCTCAGGTGTTTAGTTGTCTCTTTCCAGGCCTGGTTCACCATCATTGTGTCGTGTGGAAGGGCACGCTCCCATTGAGTGTCATGTAATAGGGCTTTGGGTCCCCCCTGTCCCATCAGATGTCTTTCCAACATGTATGCTGGGATCTGTTGGTCCCCAATCATCCAGTCGTTGACCACAAGAAAGTACGATGCTCAATAGTATTACTGAATGTCTTGTACTGCCAATCCCCCCTTGTATAGTCCCCTCTGCAGTTTGGTTAGAGCAATCCTCGGTGTCCCCTTCTCTCACAGCAATCTTCGCACCTCCGAGGCAATCGTGGCAAATACCTCACTTGGAATGCTGTACAGGGTGTTTTGCAGGACATAGGCTCATCATCTTCTAGAGAGCAGCCTTTCCCATCAACGGCAGGGAGAGGTTCTGACAATGAGTCACATCCCCCCAAGTTTCTCCAGTTGGACAGTCAGGTTTTTCCTCAGGAAGTCTCCAGGATCTCTGGCTACATATGTTCCTAAATAGCGAAAGCCCTCCGTCACCACTGGAGCCCCACAACCCCCTGGGAGGCTTGGCTCCCCCCGCCAGAGGATATACCACTGATTTTGACCAATTTATTGTGTATCCCGAATAGTCGCCGAATATTCTAAATATTTGCATGAGCCTGTCTATCGTCAGTTAGAGCCGTGACACATAAAAAAGAATATTATCCATGTAGAAGGATATCTGTTCCTCCCAGCCTCCCGAAGTTTGGATTCCCTTCACCAAGAGATCCTGACGGATCCATGCTGCCAGTGGCTCTGACACTAGAGCAAAGAGCAGGTGGGAGAGTGGACAACCCTCTTTGGTGCCCCTCCCCAACTCGAATTCTGGTGACACCACTCCATTGACCCTCACACGCGCCATGGGGGCGGCATACAGCAGCCTGGTCCACTTACAAAACTGTGGCCCAAACCCCAGTCTCTCCAGGACCGCAAAAATGAAGAATCCACTCCAGGAAGTCAAACGCCATTTTGGCATCCAACACCATCAGGGCTGCCTGATCCACCTCCGGCTCCGCAGTCAGGTGCAGCTCACCGAACAAGCACAGTAGATTGAGTCTTGTGCTTCTGTCCTGCATGAATCCCGATTGATCCGGATGCATCAAGGAGCCTATTACTCCCGCAACCTACTGGCTAACAGTTTGGCTAGTACCTTAGCTTCCATATTTAGGAGGGATAGCGGCCTATATGAACTGCATATGTCCAGAGGCCTGGATCACCATAATTGTTGCTGCCCTTTGGTCTGCTGGTAGTAAGTCATAGTCCCTGCCTTCCTTAAACATCTCCAGTAATGGACTGGCAAATACAGTGGCCATTCCCTTGTACAATTTGACTGGGATCCCATTTGGGCCCACAGCCTTCCTCATCTGTAAGTCTTGCAATGCCAGGGTCACTTCTTCCTCTGTCATCATAGCTTCCAGTGTGTCTATACCATCTTTCTTCAGTTCCTGTAGTTGGATATCCCTGAGGAAATCCTTGCAATCTTCGGCGGACATATCTGTCCTTGAGGTATACAAGTTCTCATAGGAATCTGTGAAGGTCTCTGCTATGGCTACCCCAGTCGTTTGTGTGACTTGCTCTGAATTTTCTACCTTCAATACCCATGTACGTTCTCTATCCCTCTGCTTAAGCCATGCTAGAAGCTTGCCCGCCTTATCGTCCACATCGTACAACCTGCACTGAACCGATATGGCAGATTGCCTGGCTTGTTTCTCTGCCAGAGCTCTCAGCTCTGATTGTCACAGTCTCAATTGCTCTCGATCTTCTGGATCATTGGAAGTCAGGACTGTTGCTTCCAGGCTATGTCTTTCTCTATGGTATGCGCATGCTAATCGCTTCTCCTTCTTTGCCACCCCTAGCACAGCCTGCACCTGTCCCCTCAGAACTGTCTTGAAGGCCTCCCATAGCGTCCCTGCCGACGACACTGAACCCTGATTTTCCAAGAAGTAAAGGGATGCTCACTCCCGCAGACTCTCTCTGACTCCTGGATCCCTCAGTCCCAAATGTCCAGTCTTCCTGGCAAAGTATAATCCCGTTGTTGGCCCATCAGTTTGACCCCAACTGGGGAGTGATCGGAGACACCCCTTGCATGGATAGTTGCGTTGCGGAACTAGTGAGCATGAGAACACAAAGTGAAAATGTAGTCCAATCTGGAGAAACTCCAGTGGGCCACTGAGAAGTATGTGTATTGTCTTGTGTGCAGGTTACCTTCCCTCCAGAGGTCAATCAGAGCCAGCGCCTCCGTGAACTGGGAAAGTGTTCCCAAGCCTCCTCCCCCTCCTGAAGTCCCAGATCTATCCAACTCCGTGTTCATGGGCTGATTGAGGTCGCCACCCAGGAAAAGGATCCCTGAGGGTAGGTGTAGCAGCAAATCCCCCACATCTGCAAGGGTCACTGCCTGTAATCGAGGGGAGAGGTATATGGAGCACAAGTTGAGGGTGGTGCCCCCCAAGTGAACGAGAGAGCCACACAGCAGCCCATATGGTTGTGCCACAACTGGTGGATTGTAAGGGGTATAGTTTTTTTCACCTGAATGCCTACTCCCCTAGCATCTGTAGTGTACCCTGCATGGGTTTTGAGCATGTAGCCATATCTGTCCCAGGGCCTTATAGTAGTTGCCTCTAAGGTGTGTTTCCTGAAGCAGAACCTATCCTGCTCTCAAGTACATTTATGTTCCAGGACCATATGGACAAGTTTTGTACTGGACCACCCATCTTGCATCGTTGATTCCGTAAAGGGTCGGACCCTCCTGCCTCTTGATGCATCCTCCTGTTCCCTGCCAGGGAAATCCCTCCCTTTGAACCGTTTTTTGTGAACTCCAGGTGCCCCCAAAATGTGGCTCTAAGAACATAACTATACCTAAGTCCTTACATGAAACTGCTTGCTTCCCCAACTCCCCCCTCCCTGCTACTCTGCTCCGTGAGCTCTGAACTGCTCACCCCCCCAACCAGCAGAGCACCTGTCACCCTAAACAAACTATACTTCGCCGGGGGTACTGGACCACCCATCTCGCATCATTGATTCTGTAAAGGGTCGGACCCTCCTGCCTCTTGATGCATCCTCCTGTTCCCTGCCAGGGAAATCCCTCCCTTTGAACCTTGTTTTGTGAACTCCAGGTGCCCCCAAAATGTGGCTCTAAGAACATAACTATACCTAAGTCCTCACATGAAACTGCTTGCTTCCCCAACTCCCCCTCCCTGCTAATCTGCTCCGTGAGCTCTGAACTGCTCACCCCCCCAACCAGCAGAGCGCCTGTCACCCTAAATAAACTATACTTCGCCGGGGGTGTGCCGCCGCCTATAAGGTGTTACTCAACAGATCTTTTTGGGCAAAAGCCCAGTGTCTTCTTCCTTTACGCTGGCTGATTGCTGTGTCCCTGGTCACTATATATCAAGGTGAACTCAAGCATTCCATATCGACTCCTCCTGCGCAAAGGAATTCGGTCACACCAGAGTGCACATGATCTTGTTGTTCTCAGTCCTATTCTTGTGTGGGGCACTTTCCATTCTTCCCTTCTGGTCCGGGTTTCCCCGTTCCACCAGCTCTCAGCTGTATGGGTGCCCGGGTCCTTCACAGACTCACTGCATGTACGTTTTCATTCATGCCCCCGGGGCCTTCACTGTTTCACTTCATTTGTCCGGTGGCTCCCTGTGCCCTGTCCCCCGGCTCCGTATGGCCTCACTGCAATCTGGTGCAATCTTGTGGATCTCCCCTCTTCTCACTCTCTGGGGGTATCCGCAGTGTTCAGGTTGTTAGGAGTGTCTCTCACTGCACTGCTGTCTGGCCTACACTAGCATGCACTTTCACTATTTGGTCCCCTCTCTCGGCTGTGCTGACGCTCGGGTCCCTCCAGATGCAACGCATGTGCATCTTCATTTGTGCCCCCGGGGCATTTACTGTTTAACTTCCTTTGTCCCATGGCTCCCTGTGTCTTGCCCCCCCAACCCTGAATTTTCCGGCTGTAATGGGACAGATATCCGCTCTCGTAACTCTCTGGGGGCATTTACGGTATTGAGGCCATGATGGGTGTCACTCACGCACCGCCGCCTGACCTTAGCCAGCTCGTGCTTGCCTCCCTTCCGCCGGGTTCCTGAGCTTCTGCTCACGGCCATCTCTTCATCGCCAGTATACTTCAACGAACTCCGGGACTGTCTTGCCACCTTGCAGGGGTGAAAGGAGAGGCAGGCAACAGCAGTGAGGGCCCTCTCGCTTTGGCCACTTCGCTGCAGTCAAGACTGGTTCTCCTCTTCAGTGACGCTGCAGGGCCGCCTCGCTCTATCCGCCATTTTGTGTGTGGTCGGTCGGCACGGATTTACCTTCTGCAGCCCTCAGCCTGCCTCGTATATGTCTGGGCCAGTGCTTCCATGGTCGCTGGAATCCAGGGTTGCCCTGGGTCCCGCTGTTCACAGGATAATGCCAGATTTTGGGAGTCTATGCACCCCGGCAGCTCGTTGGCGGCAAGCTCCTCCTCCACATCCTGATAGTCTTGACACAATATTTTTTATATTTCTGATATTTTGTCTAAACTCTGAGTTGATCCCAAGGAATGGGCCACAAACCTGTCAGTGTAAAGGACAGTTTTAATAATTACAACTTAAAACCAATTGCTAAAAATAGATAAAAATGTATTCAGCACAATAACACAGAATCCAATAAAGGGAACCACAGTTATGATTTTTAACAAGGTTTAAGGAAAAATCACCAAGAAAAATTAAAGTACCACTCAGTACTCACTGTTTACAGATGATCAGGACCAAGGCACTATTTTCGACTGACTGCGATGGAGCACGGTTGGATATTCAAAGCAGGTTCATCCTGGTCGAAGATTGTACCTTCTGTCTTAGTTTCATAAATGAAAGTCACAATCCTCCAATGGGGCAAGGCTGCAGGCTTTATCCACCATATCCTCTGTGAGCTGGCTGGCCATTGGATAAAGTTCAGCTGAATCCATTGGTTTTGCAGGAAAAACGCAGAGTGGGGCAAATTCAGATTTTGCATATTACTGAAGTCCCTAAGTAGAGTGGATATGTTTCATGCCGTTATCCCCTCAAAGATTTCAACCTTGGACTAAGAGGCCGATTTTGAGTTTGGGGGATGGGAACACCCATCCACCAAACTCCAAATGGGGTTGTCGCTGCCCTCTTGGTGACTTTTCTGCTGGCCCTATTATGATTTTCCCCCTGGTTTGGTCAGCCCAGTGGGACAGTGGCTCAGCATTGTCGCTGTCTCATAATTGATCTTGGGGCAATGCTGCTGCACGCAGAGGCACCAGCATCCTCAAAATGCGCAGCGTCTGCACAGCAGACAGTGCGCATTTTGAGGTTGCTGGGCAGGGGAACCCTTGCACTGCCCATGCAAAAGGCATGGGCAGTGCAGGGACCCTCGTGGCTCCCTGCACCTGCTCTCCAACAGTCTTTTCATGATGGTGGTACCACTATGAAAAGGCTGGCGAGGAACAAGGTTGTAATCAGCAGGGTGACGCTGACCTCGCAATATGGTGGTCGGACCGCCAATGTAGTAATAAGGCCCTTAGTCTTTTTTATGTAGCTCAAAATCCTCCAGTAAGGCAAGCCTGGAGCTGTATTTGACTGTAAGAAATTGAGTTACTGATTGAGGTGGGTGAAACCCTTCTCAAGCAGCAACCAGAATTCTTCTCAGGGTGAAGCCACAAGCAAACCCTAAATTAGCCTGTGCTCAATCCTCGGGTAGTTTGGCACCAAGTAATCAGGCGTAACTCAGAGTATTTGTGCAACACTTCAAACAGTAGCACAGTAGAAACAACCACAATAGGATCCCACATCATTTTTGATAAATAGAGTCATTTTTAATAGATAAAATAAGACCAAAAAGACAAAAATCCAATCAGTAAAACCGGAGCGATTCCATGTAAGAAATGTTAGTGAAAATAGCGCCAAAAGGCATAAAACATAAAATGAAGATATCTGGTTGCATTGGACTGGGACAAAGTCACAAGTTCAGGCCAACCACAATGGAGTCTGGGTCTGTTCCAGGAACCCAGTTAGGCCCACTGAACAAAGTACCTTAAATCTTTGTTTGCAGAGTGTTGCGAGTATCCGTGTTGAAGATGCATTGTGCAGCCGAAGCAATGTATGTTCTCTGAGGTGCAGAAAGGCTGCAGTGCCAGGTCTTGCATCATCATCATAGATTACCCCCTTGATGAGGGCTTTGAATGTGAAGTCCAGAATCGAGGATACGTCGTGCATTCTGGGTGATGCATCGGTTCCTGAAGAGCTGCGAGGCTGTGATGCAGAGTCCGGAGTCATCATTGAGGCTGCTGTAGATGAGAAATGCGAGGTCTTGCATCGAGGATGCATGACGCGGCAATGCTTCTGATGCAACAGTGGGCTGCAAAAGCAGGTCTTTGTGATGGTTCCGATCCATGATGTAGTTGTGATGCATTAGATCAGCTTGATGTTGCACCACAGAGTAGAGGAGAAATGTATGTTCTGCTGGATCCACAGAGGATGGCAAGGCCCACTTCCAAGTGTCCAGGACTGGGGTGGCTCCACATGGCAGGGTAGACTTACAGATGGCAGAGTCCAGGGCAGAGGCAAGGTTGTTGGAATTTTGTTGTGTCACTGAGGCTTCTAATCAGGAGGCCAACCAACTAACCATTGGAGTCACTTTGGGGCCAAGAACTGCAGGCCCAGTCCTTCACATCAAGCAAGAGGGTAGCAGCACAGCACAGCCAGGTAGCAGTACAGAATGGTAGCAGTCCAGAAGAGTGGCTGTCCTCCAGCAGCACAGCAGTCCTTCTTCCTGGCAGAGTATCCAAAGGTCCAGACATCTACTGAATAGCTGGTGTTTGCGGTCCAATATTTATACCCAGTTGTGCCTTTGAAGTGAGGAAGACACTTCTAGAGGTTCCCTTTGAAGTCCCCTTCCTGCTTTCTCTACTCTGGCTCTAGACTAACTACAGGGGGTATGTAGCCCTTTGTGTGGAGTCAGGGTACAGACTATTTAAGTGTAAGTAGGGCTGGGTCCAGGTCCTCCCTCTCATCCCACCAGCAATGGCCCATCCTCACACCCCTAAGCTTTTTATAGTGTGTGACTGTCTAGAAGGAATATGCAAAGCTTAAATGTCAGCTACACCCAGTCATGTGACTAAACACATGCTACAGGCACTAAATGGCTAAGGCAGAAAAAGGCCCACATTCAAAAAGTGGCATTTTGAAAATTATACTTTGACTTCACTACTCATTAGGATTTTTCATTACAATTCCATAGACGCCAAACATGAATGGTTACCTACTGTGATTTGAAAATTACAACTTATTAAACTTTATGGCCCTCATTATGACATTGGCGGTAAGTGTCGCTTACCGCCATGCTGACTGCCGCCAACATACCACGACTGCGGCAGTATACCACTACGGGTATTATGACCCACACATAGCAATCCGCCACTATACAGACACACACATAAGCCCGCCAGCCCAGAGGTCACTGATAAACTGGTGGTACCAAAACCCACACCGTTACGCCCGCAGCATCATGACACACGAATCACCGCAGCGGTCATTCAACCGCGGTAAACCAGATACAGATCGCCGTGCTCAAACTACACACACACTTATAAAACAACACCACATTGGACAATTCAAACCACACACACCTGACACACATACACACACCACACCCACAACACTATAAAACACACACCCACACTACCCACAACCGTTTATGACCCCAAGAATTTGACAACTGAGAGAGAGACAAGCCAGGAGCACCCACTGAATCTGAGCCACAAAACACCATCACTCATACACCATCCACGCACCTCACAGCACACACCCCAACACATCACCCCACACACCCTCACACACACCACTCACACTACACCCATGGCACCACAACGACAACCCAGATTCTCTGAGGAGGAGCTAGAGGTCATGGTGGAGGAAATCATCCGGGTAGAGCCACCGCTATTTGAAGCCCAGGTGCAGCAGACGTTCATTGCTAGGAAGATGGAGCTATGGCGGAGAGTCGTTGACAGGGTCAACGCTGTGGGACAGCACCCCAGAACAAGGGATGACACCAGGAAGAGGTGGAACGACCTACGGGGAAGGTGCGTTCCGTGGTAGCAAGACACCAGATAGCTGTACAAAGGACTGGCGGTGGACCCCCACCTCCTCCCCCACAACTAACAACATGGGAGGAGCAAGTCTTGGCGATAATGCATCCTGAGGGCCTGGCAGGAGTTGCAGGAGGACTGGACTCTGGTAAGTCAAATCTTTACTACTTTATCCCGCCCCCTACCTGCATGCCATCACAAACTCCTACACCTACCCTCACCCCCATCACTCCACCACCTCACATATACCCCACTATCACAACCCACCCATCCCAATACCAAGCCCTGCATGCAACACCAATGCATGGACCCCCCTTCACAGACCTGCATGGACACCCATCACCACAGCATGCACACTAGTGACAATCACTTAGCCAACCAAATCACAACTCACACAAGCCAAAGCTGCCTTGGTAATAACAACCATAGAGGGAAACATACCCATGCACAAAATGTCACATGCAGAAACAATAGCACTGCATTTACATCCCCACAGGACCCCCACACAACGTCACAGGAGAGGAGGTGCCAGCAACATCCAGTCCCCCCCAAAAGAGACCCACAGTGATGACAGCAGCTCTGCACGCCTGTGGTCAGTGGCAGTGGGCACACAGTTCAGGGGACAGAGGCACAGGGCAATAGGGAAGCTGGGAGGATTGCTGTGCGACAGGGGGAGGACAGGTCCAGGGAACCGACTCTCCACGAGGCACTCACCAACATCCTGGGAGCATAGCACCATTCCTAGGAGACCATGGGCCAGATACTGGCCATGTTTCAGGAGACCCAGAAGCTGCAGGAGGGACAGTACTTGGGGATCAGAGAGAACCTGAGAGACATCCGCACCACCCTGGTCCCCATTGAAGGGGTGCTGGCAGACTTGGCCAACACCATATGGGAGGCAGTGGCACACCAACGGGCCCCTGACACTAGCCACACCGAAGAAAAGCCCTCCACCTCCGCCGACGCTAGTGGACAGGAGGCTCCACCACTGGAACAACAGGCCACCAGCACCCCACCGCCTGCAGAAGGAGAACCACCACGCAAAAGGTCCCTGCAATCCAGGCAGAAGTCAGAGAACATTGCCAAGACCCCCGCCAGGAAATAGGACTCATCTGATTGTCACCCTTCTGTCCCACTCTGTTACCCTGTCCACCTTGAACTGACATTGCTCCGCTTCCTATGCCCCCTTGGACAATGCACCTGTGATACCAATAGACTGGACTCTATCCTGGACATTTCTCCACCATCAACCATCAACCCAGCCCATTGCAATACCCCCTACACATATTATCACAGAAATAAACAAATTCAAGTATGGAGTCTGTCAATTGATTGAATTATGTATTACTTAAACAAGCTGTAAACATTGCAATTCAAATGTACAGTTATATATACAGGTATGACCCACAGTGGACAGTAGTAAACACACCAGGAGCCAGAGTGGGGCCCAGATATGTGAAAATAGAGATGCCAATGGGTAAAGTAAGTGGCCATAGAAATAGGGAAATCAGGCTGCCATGACCAATGTCCAACACGAATCTGCAATGGAAGGTGAAGTTACAGTGCCTTACCTGTGTGTTACTGGAAATACTGCTGGATTATTGTAGTTCTGTTTTCCACATCCTCTTCCTCTGCCTCCTCTTCGTCACTGTCCACAGGCTCCACCGCTGCCACACAACCATCCCCAGGCTCATCCTCCTGCAGGAAAGGCACCTGGCGTCTCAAGGCCAGGTTGTGCAACATGCAACATGCAACGATGATCTGGCACACCTTCTTGGGTGAGTAGTACAGAGATCCACCTGTCAGATGGAGGCACCGGAATCTGACCTTCAGGAGGCCAAAGGTGCACTCTATGATCCTCCTTGTTCGCCCCTGTCCCTCATTGTAACGTTCCTTTGCCCTTGTCGTGGCATTCCTCACTGGGGTCAGTAGCCATGAGAGGTTGGGGTAACCAGATTCACCTGTAAATATCGAGGGATACCTGTTAGCCACACACTCACCCTTAGGGACAATGCCACACCCATATACCTACATCAACTGGGTGGGGACCATGGGCTCACCTATTAGCCACACCCGGTGCCTCTGGAGTTGAGCCATCACATATGGGATGCTGCTATTCCTCAAGATAAATGCATCATGCACAGAGCCAGGATACTTTGCATTGACATGGGAGATGTACTGGTCTGCCAAACACACCATCTGCACATTCAGAGAGTGAAAGCTCGTTTGATTTCTGAACACCTGTTCATTTCTCCGGGGGGGGGGAACAAAGGCAATATTTGTACCATCAATAGCATCAATGATGTTGGGGATATGTCCCAGTGCATAGAAGTCAGCCTTCACTGTGGCCAAATCCTCCACCTGGGGGAATACTATATAGCTGTGCATGTGTTTCAGCAGGGCAGACAACACTCTGTTCAGCACGTTTGAGAACATAGGCTGTGACATTCCTGATGCCATGGCCACAGTCGCTTGGAAGGAACCACTTGCCAAGAAATGGAGCACTGACAGGACCTGCACCAGAGGGGGGATACCTGTGGGGTGGTGGATAGCTGAAATCAGGTCTGGCTCCAATTGGGCACACAGCTCTTGGATTGTGGCCCCATCAAGTCTGTAGGTTAGGATAATGTGCCTGTCCTCCATTGTCGCTAGGTCCACCGGGGGTCTGTACACGGGGGGATGTCTCCATCTCCTATTCATCCTCAGTGTTTGAACTCTAGAGTGAAAAACGGTGAGCAGAATGTCATATTCAAACATGTACTTAGATTAATATGCAACTTTTGTTTTACAGAAACAGTATGTAAACTTGTAAGTCAGTTGATGTGCCTATGTCTGTTGTGACGCAGTTAGGTGCCATGGCCTGTGACCCCTGAAATGACGGCTGCCTGACCTGTGAGGAGGGACAAGTGGAAATGAGGTAATTCCACTGGCGTTGTGCGCCATTGCAGTCAGCAGTCGATGAGCGCCGTGCAACACCGCATTGGTTATCATTGGGGCCTACGGGTTCCAGGAGCAAATGGCGATGTACGCCGGCGGTGACGGTATGCACCGCCGCGGATGTGACCGCCATTTTCTATCTGTTCACTCACTTGCTACCTGACCTTCAACAGGAGAGGACCTACACTGCAAGTGCTGCTGTGACCTGTGTCTGGAAGCGACCATGGCTGGAGTGTCCGGGGAAGGGGCCCCTGCCTTCACTGTGGAGGAGTTGGTGAGACTGGTGGATGGGGTCCTACCCCAGTACTCTTTACTTTATGGTCCTCCAGACCAACAGGTGAGTACACTGTGACCATGAATGCATGGAGTGATATGTGTGTAAGCCTCATGTAGGGGGGCTGAGGGGTCCTGGGTAGAGTGCTGCATGTATGGTGGTAAATGTCTGCGCGTAAGGGGATAGGAGGGATATGGTCGGCCATGACTATGACTGTCCGGACGGTATGACTAATACCTTTTCTGATGTATTTTTCCTGCAGGTCAGCGCCCATCAGAAAAAGGGTATTTGGCGTCCCATCGCCAAGGAGGTGCGGACCCTGGGGGTCTTTAACAGGCAGAACACCCACTGCCGCAAACGGTAGGAGGACCTGTGCAGCTGGGCAAGGAAGGCGGTGGAGGCCCAGCTGCGGCTGGCCTGTTAATGAGAAAGGGGTGCCTGTCGTACCCTGACCCCCTTGATGTTCCGCATCCTGGTGGTGGCCTATCCGGAGATGGATGGGCGCTTGAAGGCATCACAGCAGCCACAAGGGGGTGAGTACAGATTCAGATTCTTGACTTTGCGCGCGTTAAGGTGTTACCTGTGTGGGGGATGTGGGCTGTGGGTGCCCCTAGTCCAGGGCGAACATGGCAGGGTAGGTTCCAAGAAGGGCAAGCTAAGAGGCACTCCAACCACAATAATGTTGGTGGGCATCTACTACTGGGCAGGGTCCTGTGGGTTTCAGGTGTGCAGCTAATGGTGTTAGGCATTGTACCCCATGGGCTGGTTACTAGCATTTTAACTGGGAGTGCATGGCCTAGTGCATAGGGCTGTTCCCTGTGAGTTGTGTACGCCAGCTATAGTGTTGTTGCTGGCATTGACCAAGTGTATCCTCTGTCTCTACCCCCACTTTTTGTTTTGTCACCCTGTTCTTGTGTGTATTAGCATTATCTGGCAGAGGAGCAGAGGCACCGGCGACAGAGGGAGCTGCATCCCACATGGGCCTGGAGGCAGAATCCACCGACGGTGAGGGCACCAGTGTGATGGAGGGCGAGAGGAGCACCATGACGGAGACAGGAGGGAACAGTACCGACAGTGACTCCTCCTCCGATGGAAGCTCCCTGGTGGTGGCAGACACCTCTGTGCCCACCCCAACTACAGGTACAGCCGCTACCCCCTGTACCAGCACTGCCCTCCCAGCGTGTTTTCGGTGCCCGCTCACCCAGGAGGGTGGGCATCTCCTTCTCCCCATGCACCTCAGGCCCTGCACCAGTCAGCCCTGCTGCCCTCAGTGAGGAGGCTATTGACCTCCTGAGATCCCTCTCTGTTGGGCAGTCAACCATACTGAATGCCATCCAGGGTCTAGCAGGGCATTTTCAACAAACAAATGCATACCTGGAGGGCGTTCACTGTGGCGTGGTGGCCCAACAGAGAGCATTCCAGGCTCCGGCCAACTCACTGATGGCAGCTATTGTCCCTGTCTCCAGCCTCCCCCCCTCCAACTTCCTCTACACAGTCCCAATTCCTTCAACCCCAACCTATCCCAAGCACACCTTCAGACTAGCATTCACCAAAATCAACAGAGAGAAGTGGCTCAGGCAAACACAAGCACCACACTTCATCTCACAGGCACTCACACAAGCACCATCCACATGCAGACACACCAACATCCACTGCCTCCACTGTGTCCCCCTCCTTTTCGTCGTCCACCTCCCTGCCAGTAGCGTCTCCACTCACACCTGCATGCACCACATCCTCATCCACTACCTCCAGCACGCCTATCACTACATGCCCCTCAGTGGCAGTCACCACCCCCACATCCATGCACACGTCCCCTGTGTCCTCTCCCACTGTGTCTGTGCCCCCTCTTCCCAAAGTACACAAACGCAAGCACACAGACACCCAACAGCCATCCACCTCACAATAGCATCCAGACAATGCACCTGCACCCAAACACAGCAGACTGGCACCTCCTGCAACTTCTTCCTCCACTCCCAAACCTTCACCCTCTTCCCGCTCCAGTGTCCCTAAGTAGCTTTTCCTCGCCACCACTGACCTATTTCCTACCCCTCCCCTCCCCTGTCCTTCACTTTGGGCCAGGGTGGCCAGAACCCAGCCCAGCACCTCAGCCACCCAGTCCACGGCCACTGTGGTTTCTGCAGGTACTGCAGGTGTGAGAGGCTCCAAGGAGGCACCCGTCAGCACAGCCAGTGTGCCAGCACCACCTGCCAAGGCCAAGAAGGGTCCACCACCTAGCAAGGGCAAGAAGGGGACACCAGCCAGCAATGGAAAGAAGGCACCACCAGCCAGCAAGGGGAAGGAGGCACCACAAGCCAGCAAGGGGAAGGAGACACCACCAGCCAGCAAGGGAAAGAAAACAACACCAGCTGGCATAAGCAAGGAGGCACCGCCATCTGCCAAGGGCAGGAAGGATCACACAACACCAGCCATGGCACTTCAGCTGTCCGAGGCTGCAGGTGAAGGGATGGAGCCTACCACTACCACTGCCAGCACTGCTACCTGCACTGTGGCCAGCACTGCCACCTGCCCCGCCACCATCAGCACCACTGCCAGCAGCAGCAGCCCCAGTGGGCAGCTGTCCGAGGCTGCAGGTGAAGGGCTGGAGCCTACCACCACCGCGGCCAGCACTGCTACCTGCACCGCAGCCAGCACCGCTACCTGCACCGCGGCCAGCACCGCCATCTGCCCCGCCACCAGCAGCACCACTGCCAGCAGCATCTGCCCCAGTGGGCAGCTGTCCGAGGCTGCAGGTGAAGGGCTGGATCCTCCCACCACCACTGACAGCACCACCACATGCAGGGCAACTGCCATCCATTGAGCAGCCATCACCGCCGGCGAGCAGTGTGTAGTAGTGACTACATGGGCTGCGGTGCATCCTTGCCCCTGCAACACCTGTCGGTGTGACACCCAGGTGAAAGACTGTGACCTTGCCCCATCCAGGATGAAGCACACTGGGCACAAAGCCCCCTCCAGAACGAGTGGAAGAAGGCATCCACTCACCCCCTCCTTGGCAGGATGAAGCACACTGGGCACAAGGCCCCCTCCAGAACCAGTGGGAAAACCACCCACTTGAAAGAATGTGGCTTTGCACTACCCAGGACCAAGCAGTGGGCAAACCACCCACTTGACTGTGGCTTTGCACTCCCCAGGACCAAGCAGTGGGCATGGAGCCCCCTCCAGGCCAGTGGTGTTGTCCCATCTTTCGGCTGAGGTGCCCCCCCATCCCCTGTCCCCCTGAGGTGCCTGTGTTTTTTCAACCTGATGCCCCTGCAGTGTTCTCTCCGTATTGAGGCAGGAGTCAAGTGCGGCCTTGGCCTCTGTTATGGCCCTGTGGGCCACGGACATTTTGGAGTGGGCATTGTCCCGCCTTTTGTTTATACTGTACATACGGTTTATTGTTTGAGGACGTATTTATCTAAAACTGTACTATTACACTAATTGTAATCCATTCCTTTTGTCCTTGCGTTATTCCTGAGGGTCACGGGGTGTATATGTAATGTTGTTGCATCTGTTTGTGTGTATGGTGTTGGGGGTGAGGGTGTTGCGTGTTGCGTGTGTGTGTCACTCTCTTTTTCCTCCCTCGTCTCTTGTGTGCTAGGTGCAGTACTCACTGTGGTCGTCTTCGCCAGCGTTCGTGTTCCTGGTGTATGAGAAGGTACACCAGCCCTGGAAAAAAGTGCAGCTCGGACTCCATGGCGTCGTGGTTCGTCCTTGAGTGTAGAGAGGTGAGTCGTTTCCCTTCGGTGTACTGTTTTCGCCGTGCTTTTGATGGCGTTGGTACCGCCCCGGAAAAGGTGGCAGATAGGCCTGTTGTAATGCTGTGGGCAGTACATTGCCTTCCGCCTGGCTGTTGGCGGTTTCCGCCGCAGTGTTTGTTGCTACCTCAGTGGAGGTCGGTGTGTTAAAGTGGCTGTATGTGTTGGCGGCTTCCACCGTGGTCATGATTCAATTTTTTTTACCGGCGGCCTGTTGGCGGTGTTACCACTGCTTTATCAATGACCGCCAGGGTTGTAATGAGGGCCTATATGTTAGCTCCAATGCTAGTCTATGGGAGAGGTAGTCCTTGCAGTAGTGAAAAACAAATGTAAGAGGTTTTTACTACCAGGACATATAAAATGTAAAGGCACGGGTCCTATATTTTGAATACACTGCACCCTGTCCCGTGGCTTTATAGTGCCTGTTCTAGGGGTGATATATGTATTAAAAAGGAAGGTTTGGGCCTGGTAATAGGCTTATTTATCCAGTTCAAAATGTCAGTTTAAAACTATACGCACAGGCTGCAGTGGCAGGCCTGAGACATGTTTAATGGGCTACTTAAGTGGGTTCACCATAATTGCTGCAGGCCCACTAGTAGCATTTAATTTACAGGCCCTGGGTACACATAGTACCACTTTACTAGGGTCTTATAAGTAAATTAAATATGCCAGTTGAGAATGAACTAATGTTATCATGTTTTAAGGAGGGAGCACATGCACTTTAGCTTTGGTTTGCAGTGGTAAGGTGTGCAGAGTCCTAAGTCCTGGAAAAACAACATCAGCACAAATGGAGGAGGAAGGTTTGGGGGAAAACCACCCTATGGCTGAGAGGTCTAACATTGACAAAGTCTTCTTGAAGTCAGACACTGTTGCAGCAAGTCTCTTCTGACACTCTGGAGGTTTCAGTTTTTCAAAGTTCCTGGAGCAGCTGTTCTTGGTCCCTTCTAAGACTTCCAGGACCTCAGGGAAAGCATTTAATTTAAGAGCCAGGACTCACTTCAGCAGAGGTCACTAGCAGGGTCCCCTTTGGTTTGCTATTGGGCAGCTTGGCACTTCAGGAAACAGGTCTCTTTTGCCTCTTTGTGTCACTGTAGCCACAAAGGAGGTCATTCAACTGACCTTTGGAGCCCACTTCTTAGTCCTGTACAAGGAGCAGGTCTAGCCCTTCAGGTCACCACACAAGTTTAAAACAGCAGGTCTAATCCTCTTATGTTGTCCTACAGGTCCAGAAAATATACTGTTGTTCTCTGTTTAAGGTGCCACTTTTGCAGAATTTACTAGCCAGTGGGTGGGGATGATCTCCGAACACTTCCTAACAAATGAGGAAAAAAGTAACAAGGGCAAATCTTCTCAATTTCACACCATATCCTTGTTGCCTTTCTGCAAACTATGCAAGAGTACACTGTTCTAAGTAAAGTCCAAGATGGTACATCCTTTCTGTCCTTGGAGTTGGCTTGTGTGCCAGCCAGGAATCTGTTTAGGGAAATAGGTAGCCCCCCATTCACTACACTGAACTGGGTCTTGGTGTAGTTCCTTCTACCACTGAGCTGGTGCCAAACTGGCTACGGAGAGCACAGGAGAACAAAGGGCTTCTCTTTGTAAGGCCTCCTTTTATATTTAGTTATGACTGGGCAGGTCTCATTGTGCTCCTTTTCAAGGTAATGAAGTTACTGAACCCTCTCCAATTGGCTTTTCTAAGCTGATAGGTCCCATGTACCTCGCACCCAGGTCTTTCTAACAAAAGTACTAAGCCATTGTTTCTGTTCTGAGAGCAGTTTTCAATCCTCATTAAGGGGAAGAAGAAGCAGGGCTAATTAGCATACTGGAGGTTCAGACAGACAAAATCTAACTTTTTGACAGTCACTTTTTCTATGTACTTATTAAAAATTGGAGTTGGTCACTGAATGGAATGTTTAGTAAGAATTAATTATAATGTTTGGATTATGGTAATAACTTGTCCCACACCAGAGTTAACAAAGTTATGATTATATTTTGAGCGTTAGTTTTTCTCAGAGTATAGCTACAACACTTCATGGTGAAAATAGGTTTTGAGGGATAGTCCCTTTAGGTACCTGCCTGCATGACTTGATGTGGCACTTTTAAATACTAGGCATTCTACCTTTCTGGCCGCAAGGTCTAGTTAGGGTTGACTTAGTTAATATTTTAAAATTGGGTTCTTTCCTGTCAACAAGTGTTATTTGATGCATTTGCCTGCAGGTTTCAAGAGCCAAGAGTTAGGCTAAATGTGATGTGATGTCCTGTGCAATGTAGAGGCACCTTATGTAATTGTTCAAAAACTTACATGTGATGGTTTGGCTCTTGATGTAGTGGCAGTGATTTAGTGACTCCCAATGTTTAGCCCCTGATGTACTAGTGGATATAATTTGGACAACAGAGATACAGAGGCTTTTCACAAGTAAGATATACTGCTCATAGTTAAGATTTACTAATGATTTGAAACACTCTCTATATACACCTGCCACATCTTTTAAGCCATTTGCTAAAAAGTTCTGTCACTGCTCACAGAAAATACCCATTATCTTCCCTTGCCTCAAGAATGAGCTATACTCTGCTTTATATCTCATGAGTCATCTAATCACAGAGAATGGCCAACATTTTGTGCCATTTAATTTCAGCACTTCTTTGGAATTACCATATACTTTCCATAAGCACACCCAATAGTTTATATGATCTTATTCTAAAGTATTTAATTACTAGATTCATAAAACTTTACAGTATATAACAGACATCACTCCCTCTTGTGGCTGACTCTTCCAGAGTCCACTTGAAAATATTTTAGAGTTTTTTTTCATGGGCATTTCTAAACTATGGCAAACTCATTTTACCAGTCCCATACAGGAACATGTCCCTATATATGGTCACTGCGGTATACCACCTTCTTAATTTTAAGACTTCAAGGACACCAAGCATGTATAGGTCTTCACTATGTTTATGGTCACAACAGACACCAAAGGAAATACTAAACACAGATATTAACACCAGGATCTAAGCTAACATGTAGCAAAATCATATGATTTCACTTTGCCTTTTGTAAATAAACTGAATTGTGGTAGTATGTGGAGCACCTTATTATTGATTTGTTAGCATAAGGACTATTTTGAAAAGATAGTTCCTGTTTTTGGCACGGATTTCCAAACAGCTAATGGGCCTACTAGTGATAGCTGGTACTGCCATTGTGCCATTCTGTGGTACTGTAAATAATACATGCTGCTATTACTCAGCTTAATGGTACCTACTGTATAGACCTCACAATGATGAAAACCATAGAGCATCAACCTCACTGAGTTATTTTACTTAGAGGGCACCAAGATGCACTGTTTGTGTTGGTGGGGGGGGGGTGGCTGTAGCCCTAGCTGTTGCTAATAATCATGATGGTCATCTGGATATGGCTCTTTCATGCTTTCTGTTTCTGCACTTTGATTAGTTACCCAAGCATACTGCTCTCCTATAGGCTGTCGTAGGTGTGCCACCAATTCATAGTCATCTTTCTAGCCTTGCAAATGGAAGAAGGGTAAAATGAAGGCTTACTGCCTCACAGCATCATTATGGTGCTCCAAGGACCTGGGCCTGAGCACTGATTAACTATGACATGTTCGTAAAAAATAAACCTGTACAGAAGTTATGTGTGCAATGCTGGTAACCAAAAGAGCACTTGTGTTGCTGTCTGCCATTGACTTGGTGATGATCTCCGTGAAGTGCAACATCACTAGCTCAGCTATTGGCTTTGGTGTCAGTAGAAGTGATAGTACTATTAGTAGCTGTCTACAGCTGGTGGTAGTTGAGATAATGCTGCTGGTGCTCTCCAGGGTGTGGAGTGGGGGGAGGTGATGGAATCTCAGCTGGGTAGTTTATTGCTGTTAAAGGAAAATGACGCACACTTGTGTGATTGACAGTGGTGATGTTATTTCTGGATTTACAAATCACATTGCCCCCACTTCAGGGCAGCTATGTTCTTTGGTGTGTTAAAGGGGTTATGTATCATTGGCACATGTGTAGATTATGTCACACATATTCAGCGTCTGAACAAGGTGTTGTAAGTTATTTGAGAAGAAGCTTCTTGATTTTGTTGATGCATTTTCTCCATCCTTAGTGAAGGAGAGGTTAGGTAGTGAGAGTGAGGGATGACAAAGGCTAAATGAATGGCTAAAGGGAAGAGTTAGCCAGCACTTTCTTGAACACTACATAGTCTGGTTGAGTTCTTTGTTCCTGATCTTGAGCTTCTGGGAGATCTGGCCATTATATTAAATAATGATTAAAAGGACCTAATTCACAAAAGGAAATCTGTGTTGAGATTTCTGCATACATAGATTTCTGAATATGACTGGGTGGAGATTTGTGCCCCAATGGTATTCACCAATTCTATGTGGAAATCTCCACCCTGTTCTAGCACATTACAGAAGGGGGTGGAGAATGTTCCAATATAAACAACTACTAGTAACTTCATGATCAGATTTCTGAGCTACACCTATAGCTAGAGATAATCGCAGCAGAGGCCACCTCCGCTATGGAAACATTTTGGAAGCCACATTCAACTGAGCTCAAACACACACAGCTGATTGGCATTAACTCCATCAAGCACATAAATATATGATACTCCCTAGTCCTTTCTCTCTTTCTCTTTTTGACTGTGTGACTTTCAGGACATCTTGCAGTGTCTCCAGCCTCCGTAATGTGGCCAGCCCTACTCAAAAGGAACTGGAACTTCATTAAGGCAGAGACAGTCCTTCTTTCAGGGAACAACATGGTCTACTGGTGGAGTGGGGAAGGTGGCCATGTAGCAGGAGGTGAAAGATTCTGTCAGGGCATTGGGCAGTGTGAAAAAGTGGCAAGATCAGAGGAGACAGGAGAAGGAGATGTTTCCAGGATACATGCGGTAAAGGTTCTTCACGAAAGCGGACCCTGATATAATCTTTGTGTCTCCCACAAAGAACATATAGGGCCTGATTACAACTTTGGAGGAGGTGTTAATCCGTCCCAAATGTGACGGATATACCACCAGCCGTATTACGAGTTCCATAGGATATAATGGACTCGTAATACGGCTGGTGGTATATCCGTCACTTTTGGGACGGATTAACACCTTCCTCCGAAGTTGTAATCAGGCCCATAATCTCTACCATGCACCCTGACCTGCAATTAGGCCTGGGTGAAAATTACATTTTACCAGTGTACATTCTTCCAAGTCAAAAGGCACCTCAATAACACGCCTATGGGTGGATGGGTCAGGAATGGTGTTAAACCTCAATTTCATGAAGCAGTGGGTCCAAAGACAAGGCACTACACAACATATAAAAAATACAGTCAATTAAGTAAGGACAGGCTCAATAAGTGAGTTCTAGGATAGAAATAGAAAATGTTAAAAATTATTTAAAAAGCTCAAAAAGGTACAGTGCAGAAACTGTAAACTGCAGATGCATACGGTATTGCCATGAAAGCTTTGAGTAACAGGGCAATAAGGAATAGTGAGTAACATCAAAAGAATTATTGGTCACAAATGAGCAGTGAAAATCAGTAAGAAATCAGACAGCATCCAAAGTACCATTGGAAAAGTCTCAGAAAAATTCTATCTCAATCCTAAAATCAAGGGAAAATCTTCTCATGGAACATAATTAAAACTGCCATTTCATCATCATGCGAGCAAAAGAGTTAGAATGTAAGCAAATCAGAACAGGTTTATTAAACATAACTTTGCCTCCCTATCTAAGCACTATCCCATTACATGAATATTCATTAAACCTTTTTTATCTTAATGTCATCCGACTACGGCAAGACAAACTAGTTAAAAAACAACAGTGAACTATTGAAAATGTAATCCAGTAACGGTTCCCCAACCCCCGGGCCGCGGGCCGGTCCATGGATCAATCGGCACCGGCCCGCCTCACTGTGGCGGGCGGTAAATGTTTGATAATTTTTCCGTGACCCGCTTGTCACACAATGGGACAAGCGGGCCACAGAAAAATTATCAAACATTTACTGGTCCGCGGCGATAAAAAGGTTGGACAACACTGAGTAACCCACTGACTCCCACAAGCCATACTCTTCTAAAGCTTGGTACATCACAAATATTAGTTATGTTTAGGACATAAGCGTTAATAACCCTACTGTTATCAGGAATAAAGCTATGGCATTCTCTTGCCTTCAGTACCCAACAAACGATTTTGCGTAATTATTGGATGCATAGCAATTAGTTCTGTATTAATCTGTGTTTATCCACCCGCTGTATTAGAAGCAAGCCTATCCACAAGCAGAGATCATTTTCACACCATTCATAGCCATTACAATAAATAGAATCACATCACCTAATAAATGTAGCACAGAGGTCTTCAAACTGGGGGGCGGGCCCCCCTAGGGGGGCCTCAAGTGATCACAGAGGGGGCCCCAGACTCTGGCCAAAAGAAATATTATACAGATAACAGGCCTTTGTTTTAAACAGAAGCATGTTATTGCAGTTTTAAAAAGGTAACAGTACTTAACTGCAATGTTTAAATAGGTTTAGACATATTTAAACATTGCCATGTTTATAGAATAATTGTGAAAAATTCTGAAGGGGGGCCAATGATTTTTATTTTTCAACTGGGGGGGGGCGCGGCATTATAAGGTTTGGAGACCTCTGATCTAGCATAAGGCAACATCACAAAACAAAATAAAACGATGGATGGAGTGTTGGAACTTTTTAAACACTCATCCCCAGTCAACACTCCGTCCATCATTTTATTTAGTTTTGTGATGTTGCCTTGTGCACCCTAAGTGGCTAGGGTATGCCTGTACATGGGTCCCTTGCTCTCTGCACCACTGGATTCATGCTAGCCTGGCTGATGAAGGGTGATACCCTGAAACCTGTCCCAGGATGCTTGTTTCCTGTCCACGGAGGCCCTGGCTTGGCAGTTCAGGCTGGACTATTCCCATGGGGAACAGGGTCAAGACTGATTTGTATATGGCTGGATCCATACTGGGGTGACGTGGTGAGCAAAATAACAATGGATTAAACCCACATCTGTAACTGGGGGTGAGTGTTTCAAAATTTTCAACACTCCGTCCATCATTTTATTTTGTTTTGTGATGTTACATTTGAAAGCCACAAATGTAGTGAAATCCAATTGATAATAACACATTTTCTACTATTCTATGCTCCCACAATTCTTCCAATAAAAACTGCACCTCACTTGTGTAGGTAGGCCTAGTGGCTGTGACAGGAAACCATGACTAAAAAAATACATTTTCCTTATATTTCTGAGGTCAAAAGCTTTGGGGTCCGCAGGGAGCCACAAACTTTCTTCTGCCCGGCATTCTCCCAAGTCTCCTGATAATAATGGTACCGCACTTGTTTGGGTAGCAGCAGCGACAGGAAACAGCTGAAAATGTAACCTGGACGCAGCACATTTTTCCATCAAATACTGATCCTTTTTTTTCAATGTGGGTAGCTCTAGATTTTGAACCCTAGTTCAACTAGCACCGAGGGAAACCTAGCCAACATGTACATTTGTTCAAAATGAGACACCTAGCGGTATGCAGGGTGGGTTGACTTGCATAACTCTCACCACATTTTTTTTTACCCAGGATCCCTTGCAAAGCTCCAACTTTGACAAAAAAAAAACCATTTTCCTCAAATTTCTGTGATGGAAAGTTCTGGAAAAAGTCAGGAGTCACAAATGTCCTCCGCCTACCATTCCCCAAAGTCTCCAGAGAAAAATGGTACCTCAAATGTGAGCCTAACTATAACATCCTTGTAACCTTTGTTTTTTTAAAGTGAATTTCGATGTTTTTAGTCAGGAGAATGGTGTCATGAGTGAGTGGGTGTGTGGACTCTTTGTTGTATTTGTGCATCACATGGACTGTGTACATCTAGTGTTGTGGAAAGTCTATGGGGGGCCAACGACCGTGGAAGTACCGCCAACAGGCTGGCGGTGCTTCCTGGGCCATTCTGACCGCCGCGGTCAGAAAAGGGGTCCCCTGCCCAGGGAATCCTCCATGGCGGCGCTGCTTGCAGTGCCGCCATGGGGATTCCGACCCCCTTCCCGCCACCCTGTTCCTGGCGGTTGTTACCACCAGGAACAGGATGGCGGGAACGGGTGTCGTGGGGGCCCTGGGGGCCCCTGCACTGCCCATGCCACTGGCATGGGCAGTGCAGGGGCCCCCTAACAGGGCCCCATAATGATTTTCAGTGTCTGCTTTGCAGACACTGAAAATCGCGACGGGTGCCACTGCACCCGTCGCACACCAGCAACTCCGCCGGCTCCATTCGGAGCCGGCTTCATCGTTGCTGGGTCTTTCCCGCTGGGCCAGCGGGCGCCCTTTTGGCGGTCGCCCGCCGGCCCAGCGGAAAAGCCAGAATGGCCGCCGCGGTCTTTTGACCGTGGTGCGGTCATTCGGCCATTCCCGCCAGGCGGGCGGCTACCGCCGCCCGCCGCGGTTGGAATGACCACCTATATCTGTCGGGTGTGTCACGCATTTATATTACTCTGAGCCTATATAGGGTTCAGGAACATATGTACTTTTTAAGTGTGTCTGTTTTTTGAGTCTTTTTCTCAGGACATAGGAGTGTTTTATCTTTTGAGAATATAGAGTCAGAAGTCTGGAGTGGTATATCTGTATAGTGTAGACTACGCATGTGTTTGGGTGGCTATATTGGTTGTTGTTGCTGATATGCAGTTTCAAATATCAGTTTTTGCCGTATATTTCCAAACTCCATGAATGTATTTTCACCAAACCAAGAGAAGGCACTTAATAATCATAAGACCTCTATGACATATACAACTGGTAGCCATCTGCTCACCCGTGTTATACCTGTCCGCCTTGGAGTGCTCTTCCCCTAAACATTTTGCCTGCTTTGCCACAGTTTTGCAGATATTTTTGCTGGCCTTAGGACCCTGGGCACTTTACCACTGCTAAATAGTGCTGAAGTGCATGTGCTCACTCCTCTTTTACATGGTAACATTGGTGTATCCACAATTGCCATATTTCATTTCCTTCTAAGTCCCTAGTAAAGTGCACTATATGTGCCCAGTGCCTGTAAATTCAGTGCTACTAGTAGGCCTGCAACATTGATTGTGCCTCCAACTTAAATAGCCCTTTAAACAGGTCTCAGGCCTGCCACTGCAGGGCCTATGTGTGCAGTTTGACTGCCATGTTGTCTTGGCATTTAAAAACCCTTGCCAAGCCTTAGACTTCTTTGTTATTTCACATGTCACCCCAAGTTAGGCCCTAGGTCTCTCAGTAGCCCATAGGGCATGGTGCTATGTAACTAATAGGCAGGACATATACGTTTAAGTTTTACATGTCCTGGTAGTGAAAAACTCTCAAATTCATTGTTCACTACTGTGAGGCCTATCTCTCTCATAGGATAACACTGGTGATTCCCTACTACATTTAATGAAGTGTAATTCCTGATTGAGAAGGAGTAGACCTGTTATGTTTAATATTTATGAAATTATAATGAAACATTCTCTTTCATGGTAAAGTTGAATTTACTATCCCAATTTTGAAAATGCCACTTTTAGAAAGTTGGCATTTTCCTCATCTTAGCCCTGTGTGCCTTCAGGCCGTCTCCAATACACATCTGGACTGGAGTGACAGCTCATTTCCTGCATTCCCTATAGACAGCCTCACAGAAAGGAAGGGTAAGTGTGACTGAATGGCCATCTGCATTTGATGGGCTATCCTGGGCAGGATGAGAGGGAGGAGCTGACACACTTGGATGCATGCTCCCACACAAAGGACAGTTTAACCCCCTGTAGTGGGTATGCAGCCAGGACAGGAAGGGAGGGCCTCTGTGCACTTCAAAGACCCCTCTTTGAAGTAACCCTCACTTCAAAATCACAACTGGATATAAGTACTGGACCTCTGACACTGTCAAATCAATACACTTCTGGACCTGTGCTGCTACAAGGACTGCCACTCTGGACAGCTGCTCTGGAAGGACAGCTTTTCTGCTATGCTGAATTCCGCCGGCTACCCTCTGCCTGTGGAGCAAGGACTCGACCCATCTCACTTGAACCCAGAGTGACTCCAAGGGTTTGCTGGCTTGCTTCCTGTTCTTTTGAAGTCTCAGGGACACAAAAGACTTTGATCCATCATCATACATAGCACCTAGACTTGATTGATTGCTGCAAGTCTTGCCCTGCAAAGTGGTGCCAATCCAGTCCTGGGCTCTTGGAAGTGGGTATAAAGTGCTGCAACTGCCAAGATCGACACATCGCCGCTGTTGTGCCGGTTGGAACCAATACATCTCCTTCAATGCTGATACATCCCTGCTCGAGGACTTTTCATACCCGGTTGCGTGGCTCGATGCTGACGCATCACCTCATCGCAAAGGGTTCACCGATGATGCATCTCCGATTGCAAGAATTGGAACTGATGCATCGCCTGCATTTAAAGGGATCAAAGCAGACTCATCGCCTCCTCTGCTCCTCGCATTGGGTCTTCAACATCAGTGCATCCTCCATCCAAAAGGTACGCTTGTAGCGGGACAAGGTTGGTCACTGTATCCGACCCACGCTCCAATGTGGTTGGCCTAAACTATCAGGTTTGACCATGTCAAGCGAGATCTTATAGCCCCAGTTGGAGCTTTATGTTTTTAAGCACTATATTTGCAGATATTCTTTAAAAATTCACTTCTCAACTTCTACTTATTGGATGTTTGTCATTTTGGTCTTGTTTTGCTCATTAAATTATGCTCTATTTTTCTAAGCAGGTGTGGTAACTTTTTGTATGGTGTTTTCACTGTTTTACTCTTAAGTGTTGCATAAATACTTTATGCATTGCCTCCTAAGTTAGGCCTGCCTGCTCTGTGCAGTTACCAGAGGGTGAGCTGTGTAACTGACTTACCCTGGCTAGTATTGTGGCCCGCACTTGGACAGGGTGCATACCTCTGCCAACTAGACCCAACTAAACCCAATTCCTAACAACTGGTTTTGCAGATGCTAGTACAGAATAAATTCCTATGTGAAATCCTATAAATCTATCTATCTCTCTATCCATCTATGTACAATTTGTCACATGACAAAACACAGAGTGCAGCTATGGTTATTAAATGACTTCACACTTGAGGTAATAAATATCTTGAAAAATGGCAGATATTATGTCACTGGTGACAAGACATAGGATATTATCTTACTGTTCACATTACAGTATGTGACTATGGTTTCCATGACTATGGGGGTCATTATGAACACAGAGGGAATCCCCGCCGTGTTCATGCTGGCGATCTTATCACAGACCGCCAGCCCCCTTGAGACCCTGCTGGCCGAATTATGAACATTCTGCTGGGCCGGCGGGTGGAAACAGTGTTTCTGACAGCTGGCCCAGTGGAATGCTGGGCCAGGACATTCCCGACGGCTCCACATTGAACCGTCACCAATGCCGCTATGCGACGGGCCTCTGCACGGGGGCCCCTGAGCACCCCTTCTGCCAGCCTTTCTGAATGTCTGGCGGAACAAGAGTTCTTTATCCGCAGGGCAGCAGTGCTGCCCTGTCGGATGAAGAATTCCGCCTTCGTCAGGCTGCCTGTCAGCGGTAGCTTGGCGGTGGTGGAAGGCCACCTGTGGCGGTCCCCACTGTCTTCATTATGTGGCAGTTGAGACCGCCATGACGGTGGCCGAAATTTCCGCCACCACCGGCATGGTGGTCTCGACCGCCAAGTTCATAATGAGGGCCTATGTGTTGAAATTCACTTATGTCAAATTCTCTGCTTCATTGTTGCAAATATTGTGAGTTCATAAGCATTGCATTTGCTTTGTGAGTTATGTTTTGTTCGGCAGATGTGTAAGCTGTGGTTTGCCGACCTAACCTTAGGAATTACGGGTGGGTTAATTGTAAAACCATACTGCATGCTATCTGTGTTTTGTAAGTAAATTCAGAGGTTTTTAAAGTATACATCAAGGTATTATGACCAAAGCTATCTGTAACTTTATATTACATTGTTATTATAGATGAGAAAGTAAAAGTGTTTTACTAGTGGTTGTGTGGATGTATGTTATGAATGTGTGGTAGGATTGGTGGGTGGTGAATGCTAGTGCCACTGTATCATGTTTCATCCGACCCTTGTTAAGCATGGCCTTCAGAAATGTGCAGCAAGGATTATCTGTAGGGCCTGGCCAAATCTACATTGCACCTCACCACTACTGCAGGAATCTTTGACCATGGACAACTGTGGTTGTCAAAAGCAAACATCCTCCCATGACACCAAACACCACTGCACTTGCAGTTTGCAAGTTAAATGCAATTCTGGTTATCTCACTTTTATGCAAATCTGTGAAATAGTGTAAAGATTATTAGCAAATCAAATATTTTGACCACCCTTTCAACTTAGCCCTCCACATCTTTCTAGATCTGTTTGAAACCTCAGATCCCTGGCCTGGATTAACATGACATACCAACAGACAGGTAAACATGAAATGTGAGGAATTTGTGTGATCTTGCCAAAAAGTGACAAAGTTATAAGCAAATGACGACATTTGTGCTCCTCTTTAACTTTTCCCCCCAACAGATCTGCGTGAAACTCACATTGTCAGAAGTACATTAAACATGTCAAGTTTTTGCCAAACGTCATTCAGATCTATTTAACAGTACCAAAGTTATTAGCAAATCAAACATTTTTGTCTGGTCCTTCATGAGATCTCACCAAAAACCAAAATCCCTGCAAGGGCTTAGGCTGCTAACACCCTGCAGGATTTCATACAGACCCATTAACCATTACGAGGTTATCTACAGCTTAACACTTTTACACTTTTACCCTATAATTCTTCCCCCACTTGATAACTTTATGCATTGAACTCAAATATCAGGAGTAAGCTACATGTGCTCTGTCTGTCAAGTGCTGGGGGAATCCATGGAACTACACTAAAGTTATTAGCAAATCAATTTGTTTTGCCATCCACTGAATGTTGCTCCCCATTTCTACTAGAATCTGCAATAAGGCAGAACTTCCTTCACTAGAGTCAACTTGTTAACAAGTAGGCCCGGGTGAAGTTCTGCTACGCGGAACTCTGCAAAGTGCTGAAAAAATCTGCCACGCTATGCAGAATTCCGTGAGTGGCAGTGTTTGGGTAAGTTCCTCTGTCACATTGATTTTCAGTGTCAGGAGTTTCTCCTTCACTGTAAGATGAACGCAAATGGAATCAACTGGAGCACCAGCTGGTGCTAACGTCTTTCTGCTGCTTAAGTATATTTTCCACTCGAGAGGCAGCTTCCTCAATGCTGGAAATTATTTTGAAAAAATGGGGCAACCCAGTACTCTGGGACTTGGGTAAGTGAATATTGTAACCGAAAAATGTTTTGGTCCCTCCGGGGGAAGGAGATGAATTAACCTCCATGACAGTGGTTGTACCATAAAGAATTTTCTGTACCGATTAAGTTTGTGAATAATATATCACATTTATTAGAAACTTAAATTTCACAATTTATAGTAAAGTAATCAAGGAGCTCTTGTATAACGGCACAGTGTGAGTGAATTATGTGTTAGTATAAGTGTTGCAGTGCTATTTACATGAAAACTAAAACCAAACTGTGGTTAAAAGCGTGAGGTCTCAAATAAGAACCTATAACCATAGGTACAGTGAGCCTGCTCAATTTTTCAGATGCCAATTCACATTTTCTAATACAATGTCGACGTTTCAACCCCAAAGAAATTAATTCAGGCGGGTCATCATCAGGACAGAATACTGAAATAGGAAGCAACCCTATTTAATTGTACTCAGACACATCCTAATCGTGTTAACAATAAAACTATACCAATTCGCCTTCCATTTCAGGTAGCCCTGGTGTGTTGCTAATAATACCACAGGAAGTTCTTAGATAATTTCATGAAAATGAGCCAATTGTTTTAAGTCCTTTTTAAAACATGTTGGTGTGGTCCTATGTTAAAGTTAAGGATCTGCAGCCCTGATTTAATCAGCACGGTATGCTGCTGAACTACCAGCCAAAGCATTTAACCTGATTATTTGAGACATCATGCTTTTAACCACAGTTTGGTTTTAGTGTTCATGTAAATAGCACTGCAACACTTATACTAAAAGATAATTCACTCACACTGTGGCGACAGTACAGAAAGTTCTTTATGGTACAACCACTGTCCTGGAGGTTAATTCATATCTCTCCCCTGGAGGGACCAAAACATTTTTCTGTTACATTATCCTCAACGCTAAAGGCAGCTTTCTCAAAGTGAGCAGTAGCAACCTCCCACGACCACCCGAGCTCAGAAACCTCACTTGCGCTCACCATCTTAGTGATTTTTCACACTCGCACTCGCCAACTTAACGTTGGTGAGCCATGCAAGAGAAAAAACTCAGCTCTGCTTTGCTATGTTTTCAGGAAATCCGCATGGAGTGGGGACAACTCTAAAAACTGCTGGCGGAGCAGAAATCTTCATCCACCCTCCTAACAAGCTAACAAATTCTATAAAAATTATTTAAACAGCGCCAAAGAAATTAGCACATGACAGATTATTTGCCCTACCGCCTTTAACTGTGACTCCTATTTATAGATCTACACGGAACCTGCTATACATACCCACAAAAGATTAGGCCCTTGTTGGAGTGTGTCTTTTAAAACCAATATTAATTATGTAATCTTGCAGTATATTGTGTGATAAAGCTGCATAGAAAATGTGTTAACATAGAAAATAATGCACGCTTTTGAAATCTGCCCATGGGGAGTGGCTACCAATGTATACGAAGACTAATGAAAGGCTTTGTAATTCTGAATTTTTATGCAATAATTCTTTGAATTTGTATTAGTATATCATAATTAGAGTTATGTGTTAAGAGTTTGCTTTATTAAATCAGAGGGCCTTAGCTTAGTGAGGGTTTGGGCCTAGCTGCCTGGCCTCATATTGAATTGTATTTTCTAACGTGTAAATGCGCTGTTTTCTTGAAGGACACGAAACTGTACTTTTCCAGGAGCTATATGTGTGTAGTAAATTCTTTCTCATGAGAACCGGATTGCTCAAGGCAACGTTCTTGCTGGATGCAACAGTGTAATTTGCAACAGGTGCAAGGTTAACCGTACTAGGAGAAGACAATGAAGACACTGACTGGAGCGTAAAGTGTAACATTTTCTACCTGACATTCCAACCGTTGAAGACGTCAATGCCATGGACCATTCCGCGACATGGCAACTGTAAACGGTGGAAAATTCTAGTTAGGTGCTTACCGAATTATTGGACAGAGATAATAATGCACCAAACTTTATCCAATGAGGAATTTGGGAATAATTAGACAGTTTTGATTTAACGGCGTGACTCAAGAAGGATTCGGGACACTTGCCATTTTCTTTTGCCATAAGACTTTTGTCATTTGCCATTCAACCGGACACTCCAAACCCATAATTTAGAGTTTAATTGTCCTGCCACTTTAAACCATCCTCTAGCCCATTCTTGTCTAATACTAATTTCTCCTCCATCAGAGGGAAACAATCATTCCTTAGCTATGTTACCTTGAGACTTTACCCCGTCCTATTTCTGATGATGCTGATTCGACTGATGTTCTGAGGACGAAGACTGATGCTGTTTGCTGATCTGTTGGACTGGTAACTATCCGATGCAAAATTGTGATTGTCTGTTTGCCTTTTCTTTCTAGGTACCAACTGCTATTTTTGATAGAGGCCTTAGTTTAGATGTTTTCTAAATTTGTGTTCATTAAAATGTTTTGCATGAAGCCCAATATGCTAATGCTAATTTGTGGTTAGTTAAGGCGTTCACAAATATCTTATGCAAATAGAGACTGAGTTCTTGCTTTGTTGAATCATGTACTAATGAGACTCTGCTAAATTGCTTCATATTAATGATGTGCCTAAATACTGAATGAATATAGTTGATGCATTGATCAAAGTCGTGTTTGATTACTAATTAGGACCGTTTGGCGTGGTTTATTGTTAATAAGACTAACAGACATGGGCTCTCATTACAACCCTGACGGTCGGTGTTAAAGCGGCGGTAAGACCGCCAACAGGCTGGCAGTAAAAAAAATAGAATCACGACCATGGCGGAAACCGCCAACATAGACAGCCACTTAACATTCTGACCGCCACAGCGGTAGAAACAAACACAGCGGCGGTCAACACCAAACAGACAGGTGAAGACAATGTACCGCCCACACTATTATGAGAGGCCAATCCGCCACCTTTTCTGGGACGGATTCAACGCAAACAAAAACACGGCTGAAACAGGACTTGGAAGGGGAAACACTCACCTCTACACAACCCACGAGGAACCAGGACGCCATGGAGCCAGAACTCCAAATACTCCCTGCAATAGTATTTCTGCTCCTCTACCAGGAGCACGAAAGACGGCGGCGACAACCACGGTGAGTACTGCACCTACAACACAGGGGAGGGGGAAGGGAAAAGAGAGTGACACACACACACGCAACACCCCCACCCTCACCTTCACCCACAACAACATACACCCAAATACATGCTGCAACATTAGATTTACACCCCCCAACCCCCCCTGGAAGAACACAATGACAAAAGGAAATGATTGTAACAATTGTAATCAATACAAATCCATTAGTCAAAACTTTAAATACAGTATAAACAATTATGTACACCAACTATTCAAGTCCAGGTAGTGCACCATTCATAGTCCGTGGACCACTGGGCCCAAAATGCATGGGCAAGGCCCACATTCTATGCCAGACTCGTAACGGAGAGAACACTGCTGGGGCATCAGATCGAAATGAAACAGGCACCTCAAGGGGAAGGGAAGGGGGCACCTCAGCCGGATGAGTGCACAACACCAGCTCCATGAGGGGGTTCCATGCCCATTGATGTATCCTGGGGAGTGCAAAGCCACAGTCTCTCAAGTCTTTTCAGTGGGTGGGTTGCCCACTGCTTTATCCTGGGGAATGCAAAGCCACAGTCTCTCAAGTCTTTTCAGTGGGTGGGTTGCCCACTGCTTTATCCTGGGGAGTGCAAAGCCACAGTCTCTCAAGTGGAAAACAGTCTCCACTGGTTCTGGAGGGGGCTTTGTGCTCAGAGTGCTTCATCCTGCCAAGGACTGAGGTAGTGGATGTATCTCTCCACTGGTTCTGGAGGGGGCTTTGTGCCGGGAGTGTTTCATCCTGCCAAGGACTGAGGTGGTGGATGTGATACTCCACTGGTTCTGGAGGGGGCTTTGTGCCCGGAGTGCTTCATCCTGCCAAGGATTGAGGTAGTGGATGTATCTCTCCACTGGTTCTGGAGGGGGCTTTGTGCCCAGAGTGCTTCATCCTGCCAAGGACTGAGGTAGTGGATGTGATACTCCACTGGTTCTGGAGGGGGCTTTGTGCCCAGAGTGCTTCATCCTGCCAAGGACTGAGGTAGTGGATGTATCTCTCCACTGGTTCTGGAGGGGGCTTTGTACCCAGAGTACTTCATCCTGCCAAGAACTGAGGTAGTGGATGTGATACTCCACTGGTTTTGGAGGGGGCTTTGTGCCCAGAGTGCTTCATCCTGCCAAGGATTGAGGTACTGGATGTGACACTCCACTGACGGTGGTGCAACATGCAAGCTGCCCAGGCTCCTGGAACTGACCACCAGCCTTGTACGACTGACCACTGGGGAGGGCAGCCATGTCTGCGGTGGTGCCACTGGTTCAGGATGTTGCGGGGCCGCTGGCGCTGCTGGCGGCGGGGTCAGTAGCGGCGGTGCTTGCGGCGGGCTCTGTGGCATCGGTACTTGCGGCGGGCTCTTTGGCATCGGTGCTGGCGGCGGTCTTTGTGGCGGCGGTGCTGGTGGCAGCCTCGCTGACTCCGGTGCTGGTGGCGGCCTCACTAACTGCAGTGCTGGCGGCGGTGTCAGTAGCAGCGGTGCTGGTGGCGGGCTCAGTGACTGCGGTGCTGGCGGCGGTGTCAGTAGCGGCGGTGCTGGTGGTGAGCTCACTGACTGCAGTGCTGGTGAAGGGCACAGTGTCTGCATTGCTGGTGAAGGGCTCAGTGTCTGGGGTGCTGGCGGCGGTGTCTGTGGTGGCAGTACAGGTGGCGGTGCCGGTGGCGGTTTTGTCCACCATGCAGGTTGGCATGGACGTGGACCTGCCTTTGATTTTCAGGCCCTTCCCCACCTTGGATGGTGGCGCAGCTGTCTTGCCACTTTCAACTTTTGTCTTGCCTGAGCCCTTGGTGGCAGGTGTTTTCGCCTTCTCCCTCTGGGATGTGGGCAACTTTTTCAGTTTTGGAGGTGGCGGAATGTCCTTGCCCTCGCTTCTTTGGACACTGGCAGCCCTGTTGCTTGGCGCACTCCAAAATCCCGCTATTGCTGGCACCACTGTGCCCAGTGATGTTGTGGCTGAGGTGCTGGGTTGGGACCTGGAAAGGCAGGTCCCAGGGGACGAACGGGGGGGAGGTGTAGGGAAGAGGTCAACATTTGATAGGATAACCTTTTTAGACACACTGGGACTGGTAGATGGAGGGGGTTTGGGAGTGGAGGAAGAGGTAGTGGTTGTAGGAGTTGTTCGTTCGGTGACTTTGGGTGAAGGTGCATGGGCTGTAGGCTGTTGTGAGGTGGATGGCTGTTGGGTGGGTGTGTGACTGCGTTTGTGTACTTTGGGAGGAGGGCTCACAGACACACTGGGAGAGGACACCAGTGAATGGTAGTGGGGGTGGTGAGTGCATGTGAGCGGTGTGTGGTGATGGAGGTAGTGGCTGAGGATGTAGTGCATGCATGTGTGAGTGGAGACGAGACTGGGAGGGAGGAGGGAGACGTGGAGACACAGTGGAGGCAGTGGATGTTGGTATGTGTGCATGGGTATGATGCTTGTGTGAGTGCCTGTGGGATGTGTGGTGCTTATGTTTGCCTGATCCACCCTTGTGTGTTGATGTGTGTGCATGCTGGTCTGATGGTGAGGTTGGGATAGGCTGAGGTACAGGGTATTGGGTCTGGATGGAGGAAGTTGGAGGGGGGAGGCTGCACACAGGGACAATGGCTGCCATCAGTGCAGAGGCCAGAGCCTGAAATGCTCGCTGTTGGGCTGCCTAGACAGAATGAATGCCCTCCAGGTATGCATTTGTTTCTTGCAACTGCCTCTCTACACCCTGGATGGCATTCAGAATGGTAGACTGCCCAACAGTGAGGGATCTCAGGAGGTCAATGGCCTCCTCACTGAGGGCAGCAGGGCTGACTGGGGCAGGGCCTGAGGTGCCTGGGGCGAAGGAGATGCCCACCCTCATGGGTGAGCGGCCACGGGTTACAGGCTGAGGTGCTGCTGGGAGGGCGGTGCTGGTAGGGGGGTGGCGGCTGTACCTGTAGGTGCGGCGGGAACAGAGGGGCCCGCCACCGCAAAGGAGCTCCCATCAGAGGAGGAGTCGGTGTCGCTGGTCTCTGCTCCTGTCCACGCCGTGGAGCTCCCCTTGCCCTCTGTCCCACTGGTGACTTCAGACTCTGTTGTCTCGCCCTCCAAGGCCATGTGGGATGCAGCTCCCTCCTGCTCCGGTGGCACTGCTCCTCCGCCTGATGATGCTAATGCACACAAGAACAGGGAGACCACAAAAAGGGGGGGGGGATAAAGAAGAAAGACATGTTCAGTGCATGCAATACCGCTACCGTTGGCGGACACTACAGACACAGCAGCCCTCTGCACTACGCCATGCACCTAGAGTTCCCTAATTAATCACAGAGACATGGGGTACAAGGCCTATGCCCGATTGCTGCACACATGGAAGTCACAGGAGCCTGACTAGGTGTAGATGTCTCTTACCACTGGTGGGGTTGGGGTGCCACATAGCCTGCCTCACAAAGGGTCCTTGCCTACAAAGCTCGCCCTGGCCTAGGGTAACCCACTGCCCAACTCCCCCAACCAGACACCTCGTAATGCGTGCAGAGTCAGATGGATGTGACGGTACTCACCCCCTTGTGGATGCTGTGATGCCCTCAAGCGCCCATCCAACTCCGGATACGCCACCGCCAGGATCCAGAACATCAGGGGGGTCATGGTGCGACGGGCACCCCTCCCACGTTGGGAGGCCATCCCCAGGCGGGCCTCCGCCATCTTCTTGCTCCAGTGGCGAATGTCCTCCCATCTTCTCCGGCAGTGGGTGCTCCATCTGTGGTGGACCCCCAGGGTCCGGATGTCCTTGGCGATGGCACGCCAAATATCCTTCTTCTGGTGGGCACTGACCTAGAGGAATAGTACAAGGGAAAAGGAAAAACTTTAACCGTCCGGACCTTCACAGTCATTGTCCCACGTTCCCACCCTTGCCCTGACGCACATACACTCACCGTCCGCTCATGCAGGCCTCAGTCCCCCCCCCCGTATCTTCCATCCACACCACTCCAAACAGGCATTGCCCATACAGCATGCTCACAGTGTACTCACCTGTTTGTCTGGATGACCGTAGAGTAGCGTGTACTAAGGGAGGACCCCATCCACTAACTTCTCCAACTCCTCCGAAGTGAAGGCAGGGGGCCTTTCCCCAGACACATGAGCCATCGTCGCTTCCAGACACAGGTCACAGCAGAACTTGCAATGTAGGTCCTCTCCTGTCGAAGATCAGGTATCAAGTGAGTTAACAGACAGAAAATGGCGGTCACGTCCGCGGCGGTGCGTACCGTCACCGCTGGTGTACATCGTCATTGGCTCCTGGGACCCATAGGGCCCAATGTTAACCAATGCTGGATTGCGACATGGTCTTCAACCGCCTACCGCGACGGTGTACAACGCCAACGCAGTTACCTACATTACAGGTCAGGCAGCCGCCATTTCAGGGGGCCACATGGCATTATTTTTAAAAGCGTCACACATATTTAGGACTTGCATACACACAGAGACAGGCACATAGCGGATTGACAACTGTGTGCAATAAATTCTTTTTTTACTACTTCAGTGTTTTCTGACTCTGTGCTCGTTATTCTTTTCCATAGGGCACGTCCACTGGGGCAGGTGAGGAGATGGCTGCATCCTCCGGTGTACAGACCGCTGGTGGACCTGTTGACAATGGAAGAGAGACATGTAATAGTCACCTACAGACTTGATCGTGCCACAATCCAGGAACTGTGTGCCCAGTTGGAGCCAGACCTGATTTCAGCTATCTGCCATCCCACAGGAATCCCCCCTCTAGTGCAGGTCCTGTCAGTACTCCATTTCCTGGAAAGTGTTTTTTTTCAAACAACAGTGGCCATTGCATCAGGGATGTCCCAGTCTATGTTCTCAAACGTGTTGTCCAGAGTGTTGTCTACCCTGCTGAAACACATGCGCAGCTACATCTTTTTCCCTCAGGTGGAGGATTTGCCCACAGTGAAAGGTGTCTTCTATGCCCTGGGACATGTCCCGAACATCATAGGTGCCATTGATGGGACACATGTGGCCTTGGTACCCCCCCGCAGGAGTGAACAGGTGTACAGAAACCGGAAGAGCTACCATTCAATGAATGTGCAGATGGTGTGTTTGGCCGACCAGTACATCTCTCATGTGAACGCCAAGTTTCCTGGCTCACTGCATGACACTTACATTCTGAGGAATAGCAGCATCCCTTATGTGATGGGGCAACTCCAGAGGTGCCATGTGTGGCTAATAGGTGAGGACAAGGACCCTATACCCTGTGAATAGTAGTCTGGGTCTTGGCTTGTCCCTACGGGTTAGTCTGTGTCTAACAGTTGTCCCTCGACATTTGTAGGTGACTCTGGGTACCCCAACCTGTCATAGCTACTGACCCCTGTGAGAAATCCCAGGACAAGGGCAGAGGAACGCTATAATGAGGGACATGGGCGAACTAGGAGAATTATAGAAATAACTTTCTGCCTCCTGAAGGCCAGATTCTGGTGCCTCCATATGACAGGTGGTTCTCTGTACTACTCACCAAAGAAGGTGTGCCAGATCATCGTGGTCTGCTGTATGCTGCACAACTTGGCTTTGCGACGACAGGTGCCTTTTCTGCAGGAGGATGGTCTAGAAGGAGGTCTTGTGGCAGCTGTGGGGCCTGTGGACAGTGAAGAAGAGGAGGCAGAAGAAGAGGATATCAACAACAGAAACAACGTGATCCAGCAACACTTCCAGTGAGACACAGGTAAGAAGACATCACTGCCTCCTACATCTCATACAATTGTTGGACCTATCATATGTCTGTCACTTTGACCCAGTGTATGGACCCTGACCTGTCACTTTGCCTTTCCATTTCACAGATGTGGGTCCCACTGTGTGACCTCTGCTATGTTACCTCATGGACTAGAGCTATGTGACATAGGTATGTTGACAATACAATGGGCATTGCTGTTTTCCTCAGTTATTGCAAATACACATTTGTGAAAGCACAGACTGACTCCAGATTGTTTTGTGATTCCAGGGTGTTTATTTAAGTGCAAATTAGTGGAGGGGGTTGTAAAATGGTCAGGGGTGATGGTGGAGGAATGTCCATGGCAGAGTCCAGTTATTTGTCTCACATGTGCATTGTCCAAAAGTGCATAGGAAGTGGAGATTGGGCAGTTTAAGGATGGACAGGGTGAAGAAGTGGGACAGAAGGATGACATTCAGGGTGGTCTCATTTCTTGGCGGGGGTCTTGGCATTGTCCTCTGTCTTGTGCCTGGATCTCAGGGACCATTTTCGGGGTGGTTTTCCATCTGCAGGGGGTGGGGTGCTGGTGTCGTGGTCCTGTGGCGGTGCCTCCTGTCCACTAGTGCCGGCGGAGGTGGTGGGCAGTTCATCATCGAGGCTAGTGTCAAGGGGCCCCTTGTTGTCCCACAGTGTCCCTCCTGGTGTTCACAAGGTCCTTCAGCACCCCTACAATGGTGACCAGGGTGGTGTTGATGGACTTGAGTTCCTCCCTGATCCCCAAATACTGTTCCTCCTGCAGCCACTGGGTCTCCTGAAACTTGGCCAGTACCGTTGCCATCGTCTCCTGGGAATGATGGTACGCTCCCATGATGTTGAAGAGGGCCTCGTGGAGAGTGGGTTCCCTGGGCCTGTCCTCCCCCTGTCGCACAGCAGTCCTCCCATTTCCCCTGTTTTCCTGTGCCTCTGTCCCCTGAACCATGTGCCCACTGCCACTGCCCCCAGGTCCCTGATGTTCTTGGGTTTGTGGGTTTGCCTGGGTTCCCTGTAGTGGTGGACACACTGCTGCTTGACGTGTCCTGGGGACAGAGGGATGGGCCCGCTGGGTCGGTGCTGTGCTGGTGTTTCCTGAGGAGGGAGGCTCTGTGGTAGCATGTGCCAGTGTGTGTGAAACCGACTGTCCTGAGGTCCCAGATGGGCCGGGCTGGTCATCTAGATCCAGTGGGACAGAGCTGCTGTCATCACTGTGGGCCTCTTCTGTGGGGGATGGACATGTCTGGAACCTCCTGTCCGGTGACGTTGGGTAGGGGTCCTGCAGGGGTGTAAAGGCACGATTATTGCATCTGTGTGTGCCATCATGTGCAATGAGTGGGTGACCCTGTACCCCAGTGCTTACATTCTTGTCTAGGACCTTGTGTGATATTTGGGTTGGGGATCTGTGTTGGTATCTGTAGTGGACATGCTTTGGTGATGGGTGTCCATGCTTTGGTGTTGCATGCAGGGCTTGGTGCTGGGATGGGTGGTTTGTGATAGTGGGACATATGTAAGGTGTTGGAGTGATGGGGGAGAGGGTGAGGGTGGGGGTATGTGATAGCATGCAGGTAGGGTGGGGGATGTAATAGTTTAGATTTGACTTACCAGAGTCCATTCCTCCAGCTACTCCCGCGAGGCCCTCAGGATGCAGTATAGCCAAGACCTGCTCCTCCCATGTTCTTAGTTGTGTGGGAGGAAGTGGGTGTCCACCATCAGTCCTCTGAACTGCAATCTGGTGTTTTGAGACCACGGAACACACCTTCCCCCGTAGGTCGTTCCAACTCTTCCTGATGTTATCCCTAGTTCTTGGATGCTGTCCCACCTTGTTGACCCTGTCCACGATTCTGCACCATAGCTCCATCTTCCTAGCAATGGAGGTGTGCTGCACCTATGATCCGAATAGCTGTGGCTCTACCCAGATGATTTCCTCCACAATGACCCTGAGCTCATCCTCAGAGAACCTGGGGTGTCTTTGCAGTGCCATGGGGTGGTGTGGGTGATGTGTGAGGTGATGTGTGTTGTGATGTGTGAGGGGATGTGTTTGTGTGTGTTATGTGAGGTGCGTGGATGTTGTGTGAGTGATGGTGTTGTGTGCCTGTGGATGATAGTTCGTTGATGGTGGTTTTTCTCTCTGTGCTTCGTTCTCAATTTTTGTCGTAATTGGTTTGTGGGTGATGTGGGTGTGTGTTTTATATTGTATTGGGTATGTGGGAGTGGTGAGTGTATGTGTATCAGGTGTGTGTATTTCGATTTGTCCAATGTGGTTGTGGTTTGTAAATGTGTGTGTATTTTGAGCGCGGCGGTGTGTACTGCCAATGGAATACTGCGGTTGAAAGACCGCCGCATGGATTCGTGGGTCGTGATAGTGTGGGCGTATTCCTGTTGGCGTGACGGTGGAGGTTTTGTTATCGCTAGTTTATCACTGACCTTTGGTGTGGCGGACTTGTGTGGGTGTCTAGATTTTGGCAGATTCCGAGCTGTGGGTCGTAATAGCTGTAGCGGAATTCCGCCGCCGCAGCGGTGCGTTGGCGGTCTTCTGCACGGCGGCAAGCGGGTTTTACCACCAATATTGTAATGAAGGCCACGATGTTAGATTGTAACCAATAAGGAAATAAATATCTTAACTTTTTACTAAACTGGTGTGGTTATTCATGATTGAGTTTGATGATTAATTCTTACTAAATGCTTATTGATTAGCGATTATTATTATTATTGATTGTTTATTGATTTATTGATTGGTGATGTCAAGAAGATATTTTGTGCTGGGATGTCCCCAAACGTGGTCCAAAGGTTTTTCGACGAAACGTGTCTCCTTGTAAGTTTACTTATTAAGGCTCTGACGCGCTAACAGTTTTTGGTAGCAGAGGTGATGGTTTGGCCCTTTGGGGCCCCAGTACGAAGGATTACGGTTTGATAGAGTTGATGGTGCAATAAATTACAGTTTTGGTAGTAGAGTTGTTGGTTTGGCTTTGGGGCCCGGTGTTAAAGATCAACAGTTTGGTAGAGATTAATGGGGGTGGTTTGGAGGTAGGCAAGGTGTACTTAATAAATTGGGTTTTGTGGGTTTTTTCTTTTTCAAGGATGCAAATTGGAGAGATGATGTGTCCCTAAGTCCCAAATTACTTTCCCAGAATTTCGGAGCTTGCTGAAGGGAGTTTGAGTATGTTCTCGGAGTTCTAGTGACAGTGTGAATGAAGTAGGGTTTTGAGCTTGCACAGCTTATGCACATCGCAGGTGAATTGTGATTTTTGTGAGGATTTTAGGCCAGATGACGATGTTTCAGTAGGGGTGGGTGTACTCCGCAGTATGAGAGTAGGGAAGTCGGCGAACTTCATGTGAGTATGGCGCTTGTGCTAAAAAATTGCCACGTGGTTGTTGATGATGTACGGACCCTACGTGGTCTAAGACTCCGGAGTATATTGATAAGTGTATGAGACACTTGGTTTATGTTGTAATTTGTGCGGTTTAATAGGTCGATAGTGAAGTCGACGAGTCGAGTTTGAGTCAAAGTGAGTGAATGAAAACTTCGATGGAGATTTGGTGAGCTCTAAAGTGCACTAGAACAATAATCCATTGACAAGTCGAGAGTAGAATTTGCGGGTCAAATTTTGCTTGCGAGTGCGGGGTCTGAGAAGGAGAGAGTAGTAGCCGAGGCTAGACGAAATCTCCGTAAAATTCTGAAGCAATTGCATTACCCTTTCCTGTAGTGAACCGACAAATTTTGAGTTTATTTTGGTTGGTGCTCGCAATATATTGCATTAGTTTGTGTGAAGCGAGAGTGGGAAGACAAGCCGCAAGACTTTGTCAGCCGCAGTGTGTGTGAGTGTGACGTCATTTGAGCCGCGCTGGGATAGGTTGGTTAGTGAGAAGGGTCGCGCACGGATTGGCAGCCGTGCGTGAGAGGTAATTGGTTGAGAAGGTAGGCGAAGAGAGTTATGGGAATTAAAGTCACTTCCTGATTTGATTGTGAACAAAATAAAAGACGTAAAGATGAAATTTTTCAAGGCTTTAAAGAGTGCTTTGAGGGGAGATGTATATATTACCGCGATTGTAGGGAAGGTTACACCGCCAGAGGGTACACCGGCTTACATTATAATGGAGGAAAAGGGTGTCGGCCGTGTCTTTGGCTAAAGCAATGGTGCAAAGCCACGGAGAAAGAGGGGTGCTTAGCGTTTCCTGAAGATGTAACGTTCAATTTGAGGGTTTTAGAAAATTTGCGGAGTGTGCTAAATGATCTGAAGCCGCCTCCGAGACCAGCACAGTTTGAGGCGTTAGCAATCTGGGAACTAATGGCAATACGGCAACAGCAACAGAAATTTGAGAGGAGAATGAGGAAAGCAGAAAAGACTCTAGCGGAGGCTAGTTGGAATAGTGCACAGAGAGTTTGGAGGAGAGAAACAATAGATGGAGTTAGGCTGTTTCCAGCAATAGCTCAAGAAGGTGAAGACAAAGGGAGGAAAGCTACTTGTAAGAATGACAAAAGTCCTTCCAAAGACAAAGAGGTCAGGAAGCCCTGGTTAGAGGTAGATGACTCAGATGATGATGAGTTCCTTAATCAGTTACTGAATGATCGACCACCGCCATATGCGATAGACGAAAATAGACCGAGTACAAGTGCATGTCCTGCAGGTTTGACACAAGAGAAGGTGACAATAAATCCGACACAGGTTAGTCCTGTCTCGACACAAGTCCCGGTTCAGAGTAGCTTTAGCGTGTCCACTGCCCAGGTTATGCAACCTCAGCTGCAACCACCACAGGTTCAGAGACTTTACCCTGATGTACCCATTTTAGAGACTACCAGTAATCTGATGGTGCCGACAGAGCTAGTATATGGAAGACCAAAGTTGATACAGACTGAGCCACCTCCACCTTTACTGCCCGAGGTGCAGTCGCAAATGATTCCGAGATATACTTCGGTCACAGGACCGCAGTCAAACATGACACCAGTGATGAGCCAGAATATGGGAGTTAGTCCTCCGCAGGTTTTGGGGAACAGACAGACACCAGCTGCCATATCTTTGCCTATTACGGTTGGTCCACCAGTGCCATTGTATGCACAGGCGAGGCCTAGTGAATGTGATCAAGGGGTAATGACAAAAAATATGACAAGTGGAGGGTTCGTAAGAAGCTCCCAAGGAACGACTCCATTGGAACCGACATTTGAAGGATCTAGGTCTTTGTTAGATTTCAGTCCGACTGGGGCTCCTTCAGAGGCCATGAGACAGACAGGTTTGAGACTGCTAACACCACAAATCTCGAGTGTGAATGTACCACAGACACCTTTAGTGCAGGCTGGGAATATCTCATTACAAGGTTTAACAGCACAACAGCTGACCGATTGGTTAGACAAGTTTAATACTCCACAGACTGCTCCTGTAGCTGCAGGGAGAGCGGAAGAAGAGTACCTGAACCTTGTGAGGTTGGGTATGGAAGCCAATGAACTTGTTGAAGGGAGCATGGGTGTGAACAGGCTAGAGTCATACACAGAAGCAGAATTGAGGTACTTTTGTCCAAAGATAACTAGAGAAGTGAGCAGGGTGCACCAGAGGTTGGAAAATTTGGCAGACAAATATGGCGTAGATTTTGAAAATACCAAACATCTAAAGAGGAGTTACAGGTTAGATTTTGAGCCGAAGGATTTCGAACACATGAGGTCTACTGGAATGAAGGCACACCTCAAGGAGATACTGCAGAGTGCACAAGTTTGGGGAGCCTTAGAGAAGTGGGAAGGCAGATGGGTGAAGAAAAGAGACAAGAGGAAGAGTGATTGCATAGAGCAGTCAGCTAAAGCATTACTGGATACAGGTACGGTAAAGATGTTACCAATGAGAGAGACTGCCGGAGGGGTTCTCGTCCATGTACCTTGGACTAGAGGGGATATTCTGTCATTTACGAGTGATTTCCCCAGGCTGAGGGAGAAGCCAATAGAGTGGTATCAGCAGAGGGACAGGTTTGTGAAACTTGCGAAGTTTCTTTGGGAAGACCTGAATACTCTCTTTGAGATCATAGTTCCAGCTGATTTGTGGATTGAGTGCAAAAGGAGCATAGATTGGCCGACCGAGGAACCGGCAAGGGACAGAAACACAGGGGCTCCGTCTCCTGATGTGATGAAGTAATATTATAAGGTGATTAAGTTTCTGAAAACGAGAGTTTCGCTGAAGAATATTGATTGGCAAAGGATTGATCGAACGGCTCAGGAAGTCAAGGAGTTGATACATGCCTATTATGAGAGGTTGTTGAAGGCATTCAAGCATTACAGCGGTACAGAGGTTATTGAGGCGAAGACATGAATCACCTTGTGTTCAGGTTTGTGGAAGGGTTGAGACCTGAGATTGGCCAGATGATTAAGAATCACTTGATTTGCTGGCAAGCGAAGCCAATTGAAGAGGTGTTACAGTATGCGAAGTACTGCAACGATGAGATTGAGTTGAAGCTTAGAAAGTTGAAGGAGAAAGAGATGGTGATGCACATTAAGGCAGCACAGGCAGGGATGCAGGGAGGTTGTCTACAGCAGATGGTACAGCAGCCGCAGGAAAACCGGATGTTTCAGGCGCAAGTGAGAGGTAGAGTTCGAGGAGGTTTTGTGAACCACAGTCCAGATTTGAACACTGTAGTAGTTCAAAACGATGCACAGGGAATGAAGAAGATATTACCTTGTCATGCTTGCGGGGTCATTGGACACTGGAAGCGGGAGTGCCCAATGATGGTGCAGGATGGTGTTATTCAACAAAGCAATGATGTCAGTTCATTCCAAAATATGAGAGGGACAAGATTGAAAGGTTCAAATCCAAATTTTCAGAATAATGTGACTCAGATGCAAAGTTTTCAATCCATGCAGCAGGTGCAGATGCCACGTATACAGCCAATACAGTTACAACAAGCGCAACAGCAGGTCCCCATGGTACCTAGCCAGCAAATACAAGTGCCTCTAGCCCCAATGGAACAGCAACAGGTGATGCTTCCTCAACAGGTCACAGGTCAAAGAATGAGTCAGAATCACACAGTGCAACAGTACCTATTGCGTGGCGAGAATGGAATAAACAATGAATGGTCGGATCAGAGTTCAGACGGTAAAGAGTGTAGGCTTGCAGCGTCCTTAGAGGTATATCCGAGAGGACCCTATGTTCAGGGGAAGGTAATGGGTCACAAGGTTTCTTTCTTGGTTGACACAGGAGCTACACGCTCTACGGTCAGAAGCGCAGAGGTTCTGAAACTGCCCCTTTCGGGACGGACAGTTAAGGTAGAGGAGTAGCAAACCAACTTCTGACTAACCTGATCACAGATCCGGTTCAGGTTGAGCTTGGCACTTTCCAAGGATTGCACAGATTTGTGGTTTGCGATTCAAGTCCCGTATCCTTACTGGGAAGAGACTTAGGGGGTCATTCTGACCCTGGCGGTCATTGACTGCCAGGGTCAACGACCACGAGAGCACCGCCAACAGGCTGGCGGTGCTCTCAAGGGCATTCTGACCGCGGCGGTTTGGCCGCAGTCAGAAAGGGAAAACCGGCGGTCTCCCGCCGGTTTTCCGCTGCCCTCAGGAATCCTCCATGGTGGCGCAGCTTGCTGCGCCGCCATGGGGATTCCGACACCCCATACCGCCATCCTGTTCCTGGCGGTTCGCCCGCCAGGAACAGGATGGCGGTATGGGGTGTCGTGGGGCCCCTGGGGGCCCCTGCAGTGCCCATGCCAATGGCATGGGCACTGCAGGGGCCCCCGTAAGAGGGCCCCACAAAGAATTTCAGTGTCTGCTAAGCAGACACTGAAATTCGCAACGGGTGCAACTGCACCCGTCGCACCTTCCCACTCTGCCGGCTCCATTCGGAGCCGGCTTCCTCGTGGGAAGGGGTTTCCCGCTGGGCTGGCAGGCGGCCTTCTGGCGGTCGCCCGCCAGCCCAGTGGAAAGCCAGAATGGCCTCCGCGGTCTTTCGACCGCGGAGCAGCCATATGGCTGTTCCCGCCAGGCGGGCGGCGACCGCCGCCCACCGGCCTCGGAATGAGGCCCTTATTGTGCTAGACGAGGTGTTCAATCACCTGTTCCAGTGAGGGAATTGAGGTCCAGACAAACAGTGATGATGAAGGGGAGGAACAGGGTTCAGAGCCTGAAACTGAGACAACAGATGAGGAATATCCTCTGATTAACTTCTTTCCGATGTTCACCGTGGCTGATCTCCCTGCAGACTTACAGGGAACAGTTCAAGAAAAGGTGTGGGACTTGACAGGGAAACAAGTAGGGTTGATAAAAGGAGTAGAACCAGTAAAAGTAATTGTGAAGCCTAACGCTGCATTCCCCCAGATACCGCAGTATCATATGGTGCAAGATGTCCTTATAAAGGTTGCGCAAATCATTGCAGATTTTGTGAAACAGGGAGTCCTGAAAGAGGTGTTGAGTAGTCCGTGTAATTCACCAATAATGGGCCTGAAAAGCCTTGTGGGAAGGTTCGGATTGTCCAAGATTTGAGGAAGATCAATGACATAGCAGTGAAGTGTTGCCCAGTAGTGCAAATCCTGCTGTGATTATGTTTCAGATTCCATGCGATGCAGAATGGTTCACAGTAATTGATCTGTCCCAAGCGTTCTTGTCTGTGCATCTTCATGAGGACAGCCAATTTCACTTCAGTTTTAAATTCTTGGGCAAGGTCTACAGTTGGTGTCGAATTCTTCAAGGGTTTTCGGAATCACCTTCCATGTTCAATCAGATATTGAAGAAGAATTTGGAGTCATTGGAGCTGCCTTTCCAATCGACTCTAGTGCAGTACATTGATGAATTTTTGATCACATCTAAAACAAGGGACGAGTGCAAGTACGATTCGATTGCCCTACTAAATCACTTGGGAAAGAATGGGAACAAGCTGTCCCCAAAGAAATTGCAATATTGTCAGAAAGAGGTGAAGTATTTGGGTCATCAGCTCGAGAAAGGGTCAAGGAAGTTGTCCAGAGAGAGAATAACAGCAGTGTTACAGATTAATCTCCCAACGACACAGAGAGATGTTAGGATGTTTCTAGGAATGGTGGGTTACTTTCGCCAGTGGATCCCAAATTTTTCAGTCATTTCTAAGCCATTGCAGAGGCTGACGGTCAAGAAGAATCTGGATGCCATAGTTTTGGGAGAGAAGGAAATGAGAGCGTCCACTGAGTTAAGGGACAGCATGTGTAGGGCTCCAGCTTTGGGTATGCCTGATTACATGAAGTCTTTTGTTCTGCTTTGTCATGAACGTGATGCATGTTCTATGTCTGTCTTGACATAGGTCCATGGAGGTGTAAACTGACCAGTAGCATATTTTTCAGCTACTTTGGACTCAGTTGCAGCAGCCTTACCTGGTTGTCTGCGTGCAGTAGCTGCAGTTGGACAAAGCCTCACACAGTGTGAAGGCATAGTGATGGGACATTCTCTAACAGTCATGGTCCCTCACTCAGTTGAGATCCTCCTAACATGAACGAAAACGCAGCACATGACAAATGCAAGATTGACCAAATATGAAACGATTATATTGGGGTCACCAAATGTAACGTTAAAGAGATGTACAGTGTTGAACCCAGCAACTTTGCTTCCAAGTGAAAATACAGAGGTTGAAAATGTGGAAGATGTAGAACATGATTGTCTTCAGGTAACAGAAATGTGCACCAAAACAAGACCTGATAATAAAGATACCCAATTGGAGGAGAATGACCAAATTATCTTTGTCGATGGCTCATGTTTGAGAGACTCAGTAGGCGTGCTTAGAGCCGGATATGCTGTATGAACGATTTCTGGTATCCTGGAAGCGTCCTGGCTTCAAGGAGTGTATTCCGATCAGGTAGCTGAACTGGTAGCTCTTACCAGAGCTTGCCATGTCTCTGCTCAGATGAGAGTGACTATCTATACTGATAGTCGATATGGATTTGGAATTGTTCATGATTTTGGTCAACTATGGTCTCAGAGGGGTTATTTGACCTCTTCTGGTTCACCAGTGAAAAATGGTGAAAGAATTAAGGAGTTGTTGCATGCGATTCAGTTACCTCATGAAATTGCCGTGGTGAAATGCAGTGCACACCTGAAGTCACAAGACTTTGTTTCAATTGGAAATGGATATGCGGATCAAGTCGCAATGTTTTGCGCATTGAACTGTATATCGTTTAAGGATCAATGGGAATTGTTGCCTGAAAAACAAAATGAGACATGTGCAGGTGATTGACACGTTAGAAGAGCTGAAATTGTTGCAGGGTCGTGCCAGCAAAGATGAGAAGTGTTCTTGGGTTAGGATGCAATGCGTACAAAGACCAGATGATTTGTGGGTTTCAGACAAAGGGAAAATGGTCTTGCCGAACAGTCTCTTGCCACAATTTGCAAGGTTTTATCATGGCCAAGCACACATTGGGAGGGATGCCATGATCAGGTTGTTTAAGATTGACTGGTTTAATCCGAAAATTTAGACAAGCTGCAAAGGTGATATGCCATCGTTGCATCATCTGCCAACAGATGAACGCGGGGAAAGGGACAATGGTGAATTTGAGCCACATTGGGAGAGGCAGAGGTCCATTTAGCAGAATGCAATTGGATTTCATTGAGATGCCTGTGTGTGGATGTTTGAGATATGTGTTGGTGATTGTGTGTATCTTTAGTCACTGGATTGAAGCGTATCCTACACGCAGGAATGACAGCCTCACAGTAGCGAAGCTGCTGCTTAGGGAATTGATACCACGTTTCGGTTTTCTGATCTCTTTAGAATCAGATAGGGGAAGTCACTTCAACAATGAGGTGGTTAGGTTACTGTGTGCAGCATTTAACATTGAGCAGAAGTTGCATTGTAGCTACCGCCCTGAAGCATCAGGACTAGTGGAACAGATGAATGGTACCCTGAAATCGAGAATTGCGAAAATGTGTGAAGCTACGAATTTGAAATGGCCCAACGCATTACCTTTAGTGTTAATGTCAGTGAGAAATACCCCTAACAAGAAGACGGGGCTGTCTCCGCATGAGATTCTCATGAGTCAAGCTATGAGACTGCCCGCAGTGCCTGCAAATGCTCTTGTGAATATCACGGATGATATGGTGTTGGACTACTGCAAGGGTCTAGCTGATGTGGTCTGCTCTTTTTCTCACCAGGTGGAAGCTACCACCTTGCCACCGATTCATGATCCAGGACACAATCTGAAAGCTGGTGACTGGATTGTCATCAAGAAACATGTAAGGAAGACATGCTTGCAGCCGCTTTGGAAGGGACCCTACCAAGTGATACTAACGACTACCACTGCTGTGAAGTGTGCAGGAGTTCCGAACTGGATCCATGCCAGTCACACGAAAAAGGTGATGTGTCCAACTGATGAGGAAGTTGAGTTGTTGAAAGTACCAACAACAGAAAGGGAAGTCTCAGGGCCGGAGAGTAACAGAAGAGGAACTGAGACAGAAGGTGAGCCCATTGAGGATGGCTTGGTCACTCCAGTAAGAGACGGAGGAGAAGAGATCCAGAGGGGTGACGGTGAGCCTATCTCAACTGAGGCAACAGGGGAACCTAGTCAAAGAGAGGTTCTCTCAGAAGTAGACGAGTATGAGAATGACCCAGAGCACTTGGCAGACCCAGAAGGCGAAGGAGCTGAGGTGGAGGAGAGTCAAAGGGTCCAGACTCCTTCTGAGCAGATTGCAGGTCCATCAAGCGAAAACACCATAGAGCAAAGAGAGGAAGAAGGGTTGCCACAGGAAAGATCAAAGACTAAAAAGATACAGAAAGGAGACAAGTGGCCAGAGTTACAAGTAAAGAGGAGAGAAGTGGTTGTAGAAGATGCAATAGGGGAAGAAATAGACACAATGAGGAAAGAAGATCTAAGTGAAGGAGAGTTGCAAGGTGATCGCAAATTGAAAAGGAAGAGAGTAGCAAATAAAAGGTACGCAGGTCCGGAATGGGCATATGCAACGACAGCTGAATGGCAACAGGAGTTCCTGGCGTTCTGTTTTGATCGAAAGATCCCAGGTCAATACTTTGGCACCTGAGTCTGGCTGAAGAGACTGAATTGGTGTTAAGATTTGAGCAGGAATTGAAATTAAGAAAAGAGAATGAGAACTTAACGGATGAGACTTTGAGAACCTGATTTGACTTTTGAAAACCGATTTAGACAAGCTGCTAACCTGAAGTGACAAGGGATCCTGGGAGAAAGGTTGAAAGCTGTAAATAATCACTGAAAGAAGACTTTGCTTGTTCTGACTTTTGCTGCAGGAGAGAGTTATTAAGCATCCTCTGTTGTTGTTGTTGTTTGAATTAACTATGTTTCACTTTCTGATTCTTTACAGATCATGGCTAACACTAGGCAGGAGAATGGAGGGAGTAGGCATTGTAAATACTTGGGTGTTGCTTTAGGTATTGTGTGTGTGATATTCATTGTGGTTGTGAGTGTGGGTATGACACTAATGGATAAGAGTGGGACTAACAATGCTACAGTTCCTGAGACTACAACAGGTTGGGAGAGATTATAGCTGGATGAGAGATGTTTACATGAGGGAACTAATGCAAAAGGGGAACTTTCTACTAACGTTTTCTATTGCTTGCTGAGTGAGTATGTTGAGACAATGGAAGCGA